>NC_029774.3:15280569-15396286 GCF_000817695.3 Arachis duranensis | reverse complement strand
GTGAGATGTGGAGGATGGTGGTGGAAGTGCTTGTTATGCCATTGGCCGAAGGGCCGTAATTGTTTATGTATTGGCTGGTTCTGGATTGAACTGTGAGCCGGAATAGCTGTGTATGCTATGAATATTGGCTGGTTCTGGATTGAACTGTGAGCCGGAATAGCTGTGTATGCTATGAATATTGGCTGGTTCTGGATTGAACCGTGAGCCGGGATAGCTGTGTATGCTATGAATATTGGCTGGTTCTGGATTTAACCGTGAGCCGGAATGGCTGATATGGATGTTGATCCATGGATGAGAATTCATGCATGTTTATGCTGAATTATTGATAATTGTGATTTGCACTTCCACTATCTGAGATACGAGTTTCCCTGGGTAGTAGCAGTGGCTAGCCACCATGTGCTCCAGGTTGAGACCTGATACTCTGTTGACCCTATGTCGTAAGTGTGGCCGGGCACTGTGAAAGACCCAGATGAGCTCGCCCCCGTATATATTCACCAGTGAAGGTGATGGATATAGATCATGATTATGATCAAGTTTATGATGAGTATAACTCGAGTTGGGGATGCGTGACAGAGGGACAGTCCAATGGTTAGCGACCAGGACTTGTCGGGTTGGCTCTATAACCGACAGGATGATATCATCAGCCACTAGGGACAGGCATTCGTCATATGCATACTATGTGAATTGTTTGAGATTACCTATTTGACTGCATAATACTTGCTAATTGTCTAAATGCCTTAACTGTTCCTATTTGCATATTCTTTGTTTGATATAACTGTGTTTGCTACATTATACTCCTACTGGTGGTTGGGAGGTCTGAAGGAATTGGAAAGGGAAGTATTAGTTAGACTGAAGAATCTTTAGTCAGATGCCCTTTATGGTTTAGCTTGTTTATAAGCTTTGATATGATCTGGAGGAAGTTCTAGGATTGCCTTTGGCTTTCCTCCATTATTATGTATTATATATGTGGAAGCTGTTACCATGCTGGGGACCTCTGGTTCTCACCCATGCGGATTTTGTGGTTTTCAGATGCAGGACGTGAGGTTTCTCGCTGAGGCATGCTGGAGACTTCTAGATTTGCGAAGATCCTTTGTTCTCGGGGCTATGTTTTGGTTTATATGTTTTGCTTAGATACTTTTATCTCCATTAAATAATACAAACTGTGATGACTCCTCTTATGGGAGAATTTTGGAGAATAGGTTTTATGTATTGGTGTCCCTTTGGGTTTCCTTGGGGTTTTCCTTATTTTTATCATATGTATATATTGTTATGCTCGGACCGGTTATCTTCGCAGCCGGATCTTGAGTCTTGATATTCCTGTTTTTGACACTCCTTTGTATATATATAATTCTCGCGTTGGTTATCCTTGTTCGTTACGTTATCGATCGGAGTGTTGCGCTTTCGAGTTGCGGTTTTTGTTTATCCCTTTTTCTACAAAGGCTCCTAGTTATAATCAATCATTCATACTACTATATGTACTAAACTTTTATTTTAGAGGTCGTAATACCTTGCCATCTTTGAATTATGACTTAAGCATAAGACTCTGTATGGTAGGGTGTTACAAATCCAATGTCAATCAAGGGCTAGAATGTACCTAAACAATCAAAATCACAAAATTTCACTTAATCCAAAATCTTACAAATTCGAAATTTTGGAAGGAAAAACTGAGAGAGATTTCGTGATTTCCTTACCAATTTCTTAGATGGGTTTTGTAGAGCTTTTCGCAAAGATCGCGTGGCCGCAAATGGTGCAGCGATCGGAGCTCCGTAGCTCAAGTTATGAGCTTAGGAAGATGATGATGAATAGTAACAATAGGGGTTTTTTTCTCCCTTCTCTTCTCAGCTGTGTGTGTTGTGTTTTTGTGTTGATAAGGCTGAATGGGTTCATTAATGAACCTATATATATGTTGGGCTTGGGCCCAACTTGGGCCTGGTCTAACCCGTTAGCGTTTTTAGCCCGTTTGGCCCAACTTTGGGCCAAACCTTTAAAATTAACGCTCAATTTTCTATTTCTAATATTTTTCTAAGGTTTTCGACTGTTTTTAATTTTTCTCGCACAGTACCGGACAGACTTAAACCGGCTCGACTAGTTCGGCTGCCGGTTCGTAGTTTTTCTCGGTTTTTCGCAGAAAATACATTTTCTGACTCAGAAAAATCTACTGAGTCCAAAAATCATATTTAAATCTTCCAATTCTAATTCTAAATTGTCGGATCCTATTTTGGGCAATGTTAATTATTTAATTAGACAATTAATTAGTCTCGGTTCTTACATGGGTCGTTCTCAAAGTTACCATTCTATTTTGAAAATCAGATTCTTAATAATAGTTTAGTCTTTTAGGTTCTAATCCTTCAACGATTCTCAATTCAATATCAAATATATCGAATGATTATCTCAGCCTCAACCAATTATACATAATCAGTTAAATCACAATTCTTAACTAGTCTCGAGTTACTTTACAGCCATAGCAATATACCAAACAACCATTTCAACAGCCAACAGTCAATAATTCAATCATCTACCACACATAGTTACACTCAATTCAATCATAATTCCAAATACAATCTCAACCATAATCCAATATTCATATAATCAATCAATTACTCACAGTTATTAATCCTATTTGCAGTTATCCAATAAATTTTATGGACATTCTTAAATTAAATTAATTTAAGTTAAACCCCCTACCTCGATTTAGTCGAACCCGCATAGATTAAACGTGACAACTCCCTTCCCTTTTTGTTTCATGGCAGCAGTGGCAACTCTCACGCAACCAGAACGGCAGTGGCAGCAACCGAAATAGCAACAATGTTAGCCTTCACAGCAGGTGACCGGGGTTGCAGCAAAATAGAGGATTCAATTCGGATGGAAATTAAGAGCAATCACAGCCTTGGGGATCTCAAGACAAGGCACATTCCGGAATCAACTCAGGTCAAGCATAGCAGTGACAATAAAATATGTAAATAGACCGTAATCAAGGAAAAGATCAATCCAGAACTAAAGAAGTAGCATCGGACTCACCGATAGCAACTCTAACAGATTCGTAATAGCATCAACGCCAGTACTCCAAATGATTGCAGTAGAGAAATAGGTGCAGCAAAGGGGCTTAACTAAATTAGAGATATAGGCTACCTGAGTAAAACAGCAACATAGCAAAAAAACAAAATTTAAAACAGAACAAGGATGAAAGGGTTACAATTTTGAGAATGAAAGAATTGGAACCGGAACGACGATGGCTAAGAAAACACTCACCATCCTGCGTTCTTCCCCTCCTCTCTCTCATTGTTCACGTTTCTCCCTTTCTGCCCTAATTAACGACGCAGCTCGGATGACGATAGTAGCAGTCTCCATGGTGATGGTTGCAGCAAGCTCGACGGCAGCACCCAGGCGTGACGACGGCGACAGCAGGACACGGTACTACAGAGACGACTGAACACGGTCTAGCCCTCATCACTCGCGTTGTTTTGTCTCTTTCCAACTCTTCTCCTCTCGACAACGGCGATGAAGTGGCTTGACAGTATCGGCGAGTGGCGGTAACGGCACGATAGAGAGAAGGCTCTTCCTCTCTTTCTCTTCTTTCCTGTTTCCCCTCTATTCCTATTTTCCCCTCAAGCTCCCCCTGTTCCTTTCTTTCCTTTCTGCGTATGTGTGTGTAGTTTGTGAAGTTAGGGTACCAATTTGGGATTTAGGGTAGTAAATTAGGAATTTTTTTGAAATTAGAATTTTATTTGATAATGCTAGAGTTAGGAAAAAATATATACGAGTAATATAACAATTTTACAAAATATTCAAGATATTTAAGAAATCAAATATAATACTATAAAGATTACTTTTAAAATGCATAAAATTTTATTTATCAATATATTAATAAATTTAAATAATCATTTTTAATTTAAATTATTAAATAAGCATATTAATTACATTTTATAGGATACCGTTTAAATTGAGTTTTGATATCTTAGTTTTTTTTAATATTTAATTATTATGTTTATATTTAGAATTTAATTAAAAAATTTTAAGTTTCACAAATTAATTTTAGTTAACATTAAAAATTTGATTACTAAAAAAAGTTATATATTAATATTTTAAAAGAATATAAAATAATATCTACAATTTTTAAAAATTAATGAATATAAATAATATTTAAAAATTTTTAATTTTTGAAACAAAATAAAATTATTCTGAAAAGAATTATATAAACTTTTTTTTATTCTCAAAGTGTTTAACATTTTGAAATAATTTTTTTACAAAATATACTTACAATTTGTGACAAATAAATAACTTGTTACAAATAATGTTGCATTTTGTGACAAATTAATTTTTTGTTACAAAACAATTGGAGTTTTTGAAACAAAAAGATATTTTGTTACAAAATATTTCGAATTTTTGTAACTTCTCTATTCTTTGTTACAAAATATCATAATATTTTGTAACAAAAAAAATTAGGTTGTTACAAAATATTAACATATTTTGTAACAACTTGTAATGTTGTTACAAAATATTATTCTTCTATAACAATCACCAATTATTATTACAAAAAATCATTTTTTTGTAACAATTTTAAATTTGATACAAAACTTTTGTTACAAATATTCTATTTTCTTATAGTGACATAGATATAATTGAAAGAATGCGCAATTAGGAGCTTTGAAGAAAAGTTTAAGCAAAAACAAAAAAAAAAGCGCATCGCTCACGTATATGGATAACCAGATAAAAGAAGGGTAAAGCATATGTATATAAAGAGTAGAAGGCCAACATATATATAATATCAAGCTCCCAACTTGACCTGCAAAGTCAAGGCCGACAGGAGTATACATACATATGTATATATATATATATACAATACCCAAAATATCCTAAAACAGAAAACCGACAACCTGTTTCTCCAAGTTACCTTTAAGAGGGACAAACACCAAAGTACATACAGAGGAGAATCTATATATGGTGCACGAAATTGACTCCACAATATTCACATAGATAGATTGGCAAGTGCATCGAGTCATCCAAATAATACCTCAGGTAAGTGAGGGTCGATCCCACACATATTGTTGGCTTGAACAAGTAATGGCTATCTTGTAGATCTTAGTCAGACGGATAGAAAATATAGTTGTTGTGAAAAAACGCATAAAAACAGAATAAATAAAGTTACTGGATAGATGTGAAATCAGTGATGAGAGAATGGCTGAGGCTTCGGAGATACTTCCTCCTTCTAGATCAACTTTTCTCACTGTCTACTTCAACTTCTGATGATTCATTCCATGGTAGGCTGTAAGTAAATAATGCCAGGTCAGTGGTCATTAATCTTCTCTACTTTAGATCAAACGCCAGGTTAGTGGTCATCCAATCTAAACGAGGGTGAAGCTTTTGCAGTCCATACCCTTGGTGATCCTACTTAAAGCGGCACAGACAAGGTCGGATCTTTCGGATCAGAGAATGCTGCATCCTGGTTCTAGCCTATACCACAAAGGTCCTAATCGCCCCGTACCTCAGCTGAACTGATGTCTCCAAGTCCCCAATAAAGTCGTGGATTAGCCGTCTAAGAGATGTATAATCAAGCTTGTGGTTCAGTATTATCCCGTCATGGACTCGCAAGAACCCATGTAGAATAGGGATGACGGTCAAGTTACACTCCCAATTCATTTGGATGAAGAACGAAGATACATCTTAGAATGGAATCAAGTATAGATTGAAATAGAATAGTGATATTATTAATCCATAAGAATCAGCAGAGCTGCTAACCCTAGGAGGTTAGTGATTCATACTGTACAATAATGTTTGAAAGTAAAAGTGGGGGATGGAAATTTGTGGAAGCTCTTAAACAATGGTGATCTTCTCCTATAAATACTAATTTAATAACTAAGAATTACAGAAATAAGATAAACTAGTTTTGTAGTGCGAAAATCCACTTTTTGGACTCACTTGTGAGTATTTGAGCTGAGCTTGAGTGAAGCCATGAGTTGGTACTCCCTCTGAGGCGTTGGTTGCCAGCTTTAGACTCCTGAATGAGCGTTGGATGCCAGCTGCTCCCTTTTGGGCGTTGGACGCCAGGAATGAGGTTAGTGGCTGGCGTTTCACGCCAGTTTTCGGCCTTCATTTCCAAATCAAAGTATAAACTATTATATATTTCTGGAAAGCCCTGGATGTTAGCTTTCCATAGCCATTGAGAGTGTACCATTTGGATTTTTGTAGCTCTAGAAATGCTTATTCGAGAGCATGAAGGTCAGAATCTGACAGCATCTGCAGTCCCTTCTCTCTCTCTGAATCACACTTTGCCAAAACTCCTCAATTTCAGTTAGAAAATACCTGAAATCATCATAAAACACAATAACTCAAAGTAGAATCTAAAAATATGAATTTTGTACTAAAACCTATGAAAATATAATAAAACTTAAACAAAACATAACAAAAACTATATGAAAATGATGCTAAAAAGCGTATAAAATATTTGCTCATCAATATACACATGTATACATAATCAACATATAAAACTCCCAATGATGTAGTTCTTCACTTTCAAGAATGCCTCAAGAATTCTCAGTTAGGTGCCTATCGACCTGCATCTGAAAAATAACAATATATGTATGGAATGAGAACCAGAGGTTCTCAGGATGGTAAATGTGCCAACATAGGTAATATATAAGGTCCCGAGAAAGCTAGAGGCATTCCTAGAACTCCGACACTCAGAATTAAACTTAAGGGAATATACTAAACCAGAAATTGGGTAAATTATCTTAAGGTTCTCATGTTCTAAATCTAATTGTAACTCAATTCTTCACTTTTCGTTTTCTCTAATCGTCCGAAACACCGGTGAAACTACCCTCAGCGTAACCTCCATTAGCATAAGTGATCTATCAGTTGCAAAGACATACAAAACAAGCAAAGAAAGCACAAATAAGATGCAATTACATCAAGTAATACCAATAGCAGATAAGCATGCTAATCAAATAGGCAAACCAAAGTAATGCACAGTCAAGCAAAACATACAAAAGCATATAATGAATGCCTATCCTATGGCTGATGATATCATCTGTCAATTCCAAGGTTCTGAAAACCAAACCGGTCATCAAACCGCTCTAGCTACTGGTTTACTGGTTTATAGGTTCAACCGGTTCGACCGTGGTTGAACTGAAAAAATCGTTTTATAATAAAACAATAAATAAAATATAAATAAACACACTAAAATATAATTATAGTCTAATATAAATTTTAAAATATCATCCAAATTAAAAGTACTACATAAACTTGAATATTATAATCTTATTCAAATACTTTCATATTGTACCTTTTTCTTTCTTTTTTGTCTTTCGGTCCTAACAAATTAAATACAATATATGATAAGCCTAATATTACATATTAACTACACAATCTAATTGTTATTCAGTGCTGGACCTAGGAACTATCTCAAAGCTCTATTGTTGATACTTAATCAATAGCTCACGCTATTAGAGGCCATCAAACAATTTAAGTCTACTTCTTCAATGTCACAAAAGAGTAATTTAACTATGTAGATTAATATACCCCCGGGAAACAAAAAAAAATGCAGATTAATATGATAGCAGTGGAGAATTAGTAGAAAATTAATTATTTATTCGAAAAAAGAAAAAGGGATAAATAAAGGGAATGTTCACCTCTCTAGAGCAGTATTAAAAAGCTTATCAACTTTTGCAGGGCATAGGGATCAATCATAGAAAGTGTCAAGTTTTGAAGCACCAAAGAACAAAAAGTATAAATTAAAATGAGCATGGAAGCTAACTAAATGTAGGTGCATATTGGAGTGGATAAAAAATGTTGTTAAATACTTTATCTATATCCAACAATTGAAAGGTACCATTCAAAAACTCTATAGCTTCACTTGTTAGCTCCACACTCTATCTCTATGCATAAGAGTCTGATCTGAATAATAACACCAGCAAATTTCAACCAAAACAGAGTCAAAATTCAACCAATAATAGCAAAAAAATTCAACAATTATTCAACCAATAACAGCAGCAAAATTCACAAAATAATAAAAAATTATTCAACCCATAACAAGTTTATAGATTATTCAACAATTATTGTTTAAAAAAACCTAGAAGCTAGAAGCATAAAAGTATAAAATAGAGGGGGAATTGGTGAATAGAATTGACCAGTGCAACTAAGCTGACGCCGGTGACAGTGGAAGAGAGGTGTACGACGGAGGCAGGAGGCGAGTCTGGCAATGGTCCTTCCAGAGCTGAAACAGCGACGATGGTGGAGAGCTGCACGATCGTGACTATAATCTTCGAGGCTCCAACTTGTGACGACGGCGGGAGCAGTCCAGCAGCTGGATGGAAGTGACGAGATAACTCGCTGGCAATGAGAGGAAGGACGAGCTCGAGGGTGAGGGAGGGAGAGGGAGAGCTGCGCCATTGTGTCTGTTGTGGAGCAAGGGTTAGTGGAGTGGGTTACTGAGTTAGGGACATAGGGTTGCTAGGTTAAATGGAAAGGACCAAATGACTGTATTTTGGTCAAATTTCAAAAACTGGCCGGTTCACAGTTCAGTTTGACCGACCGATTCCCGGCCGATTTTGCGGTTCAACATTGGTTTTCTGATCCTACGATTTTGCTATTAGTTCGAACCGATTTTCAGAACATTGGTCAATTCTATAGCCAATCGACATGTCCTGGTAGCTAACCCCGGACATTGTCTCTTTGTTGCGCTCAAGGAACTCAGTACATTGGTTGACCGTTAAAGGGAGAGTGCCCTGTTACTATTAGAGGGAATATGTGCCCTGTCATCATTAGAGAAATTATGTGCCCTGTCACTAATTCCAACCAGAGAGAATTCATAAGCATATTCACCATTACCCATCCTTACCTCTCATTATCATCATCATTTTCATTATCATTGAAATCCATTCAAAATCATAATTCATCAATTTTAGTATTGTCTACAACCATATCTTGCCAACTCTATCCACACCTTATCGACTCAGTTACTCACTTCACAAGCCTCCCACAGTTTCCACCTAACTTCTTCAATAGGTTCACTCTCTTTCCGAAGCTTAAAGCTAGCCATCGGACTCAAAAGGTAGTTACAGAGGTTTGGAAAGCTATAGGATTGGTTAAACATTAAAAAATATCTCATTTGGCCAAAACAAGGGTTCCGTATACGCGAAACTATGTTCGCGTACGTGAGATTTCAAAATAGTGGGGGATTCTTGCGTCGCGTATACTGCTTGCATACGCGAGCATCCAAATTTGCAGGTCCGCGTATGTGGAATGCTTGGGCAGAGCCCAAATCTCGCATCGCATGCACGTTCGCGTACTCAACCACCCTCTTTTTCCTCAAAAGCTGCCAAGTTTGCAGAAAACTAGATTTTTGCACCAACTTCAATCGCACATAACTCTTTCGTTTTAAATGATTTTTAATCCGTTCTTCAAACGACATAAAATTCACGGGCCCAATTTTTATTTGAAATAATTTTCACAAAATTCAAGGGTCTAGAAGTCGAGTTATGGCCCGCTAAAGTTAGTCAAAAATCAAGTTTTACCAAAAATCACCAAAACGTTTATATTTCCAAAACCTCAATCCATATACAATTATTTTACAACCAAAACAACCCCAATGCTCCCAAATTCATATTCACCTGCTTATTAAACACTTCTCATCATCAATACATACAATCTCATCAATACACTCAACAAGTTTCAACCCAGATATAATCATTATTCAACAAAGTGTCATCATCACAACTTATTATCATCAATCATCAATCATCACATATCCTTATCAACATCAATAATCAACACATTTCTATAACAAAGTCAACAATTTTATCAAAATTATTAAACCTTAACAATTCCACCTAGTTCAATTTATCCTACAGTCAACTAGCCTAAGTTTTCACGTAACATTATATATTATCTACAAGAAATCAAAATTATACCCTGGCTAATTCCTCTCTAATATCCAAAACGTCTTAAATTCCTCAATTCACCAACTCCAAGCCTCCACCAAATGAATTTTCAGCACCTCACACTCAACTCAAGCATCCAACTTCATCAATTCGATCCCAATTCGCATAATTTAATCTAATTACACACAACATCATCATAATTAACAATAAGGTTTGATATTTCAAAAATTACACAAGAGTTAGAAATTTCTCACCTTACCGACGAATGATTGGGGCAAAGCCCAATGATTTTCCAAAGTTAATTCACACCTAACATCACCAAAACACAAATTCCATCAACATATATCACCCAAAATCTTGAAATTGAAAGGGTAAGAACTATGCACAAAATCTCAAATTCCTTATCAAACTATTCAGTGAATTTTATAGAGAATTTTGAGACGAACGCATGGCGTTGATGGCTCATCAATCGAAACTCCAGATTGAAAGTTACGTGGAATTGAATTTTTGGATCAAGGATTTTGTTCTTATTTGTTTCCTTCCCCAAAACCAGCGTGTTTCACTTATGAAGAAGGGGAAGAAGAGCTGAATCTCTTTAGGGAGGTTAAAATGGGTTGGGCCTTGGGCCCAATATAGGCTTGATTCAATCGGTTCAGGCCGTTGGTCCAACTTTGGGCCAAAATCTTTAAAATTAGTGTCAAAATTCGTATTTTAATTATTTTTACATCTTTAAACTATAAAATTTAATTTTCTAATTTCTTTAAATAATAATTAATTTATTAATCTCACGGGATTTCCACGTGACATATAACTGCATTATGCTTTTGGGTTTTTAAGGTTGTGCGGCTTATAAATCGGAAATTGAACTTAGCCCTCTAATATAATTGAGTAATCAAGGAATTGACAATCGGTTATATTAGAAGAAATTGGATTGCCTAGGAATAGGAGTTTAATCACTTGGAGTTTGTCATAAACATAATCATTGCATGATCAAGGTAGTTGACATTGAATATTAATCCGAACATTTAAACATCTCCAAATCCTTAACTCCATTCTCAAATCGTTTTCTCAACCATTCATCATTCACTTTCCTTAATTTATTGCTTTTTATGCTATTTGATCATCAAAACTCTTATTTTAACTCGTCTAACTAGAATAGCTAATCAACCATTGCTTGCTTAGTCCATTAATTCTTGTGGGATTGACACTCACTCACCGTGAGTTATTACTTGGTACGACCTGGTGCACTTGGCGATAAGTTATGGTTTGAAATTCCATGACCAAGTTTTTGGCGCCGTTGCCTGAGATTAATGGTGACTAACAATTACCAGTTGATTAGTTACTTAGATAGAGCTTTTTATTAGTTATTTTATTTTTAACATAATTTATAAGTTCTCTATTCTATGTTATAAAGTGGCTAGAATTGGTTAATATAACAAAGCTGATAGATAAAAGAATTATTATGCCAAAATAAAAAGAAGTATCTTAAATCTAGTTTATTTTCTAATTCTAATTTGATAGAATTTAAACATATTCTTTCTCAACTACAGGATAATCTTCAAAGAGTTAGTGAGGAGTATATTGTTACAATTCTCTTCAGTAAACTAAATGAACATAGAGATGAAGAAATTAAAAAAGTAGAGAAAAAATACTTAAACCCTCTACTGCATTACAAAGCCCTTTAGGTCAATTAATATTAGATGATTTAGTCAATAAATAAAGTAGAGTAAAGTGACAATTAGATTCTCGAAGATGTTGATTTTGGACTAATTAGTCTTTGAAGAAAAAAAGTATCAATTAGGTTGATCAATATAATAAAAGGTAGACATGTATGTCCTTCAATCAATGAATAGTGCGAAACAAAATGGAATTGTCCATGTATTTCGTTATTTATAGTGATGTATCTCTCGTTACTGTCACATAAGTATGAAAATAATGTAGTTTTGGACAATGAGACATTTATTATTTTTTGAGTTTTCATATACTCTTTTATTAACTACTCTCTATTTATCACAAATTCTACCAAAAGAAGTGAAGTTTTTCTCCTAAAGTTATTATCTACATGACTATCTTTCATAGATAGACACGTTAGAGTAATTAACAATACATATAAGTATTACTATTAAGTTTTAATTGATTAATTAATAAAAAGACATCAGGTGTCCGCTGATAAAGCATAATTTTATGGTTTATTTTGTATTAAATTTGGTAGAATTTGTCAACTTCTCTTCCATTTATTCACTAAAATAGCATGGTTTCAGAAATTTCTCCTAATTTGCTTAATGGTTAAAAACATATTTTTTAGGCCTTTAATTAGTCAAATTTAATTCACTTTTAATTCCACTTGAAGCCTTGATAACTTTGTTAGTGATTTCAAGATTAAAAGGGCAAGAAATGGATCAAGAAGTGAAGAGGAAAGCATGCAAGATGGAGAATTCAAGGAAAATAAGGATTTGGAAGATTCAAGGAGATGCATACGCGTGACTGATGCATAAGTGTAAGGAAGAAATCTGCCAGGCGACGCGCACGTATCAACCACGCGCACGCGTGATATTTGTCACGTGACCTCATTAAAGTGAATACGCTGGAAGTGATTTCTGAGCTCTAGGAGGCTGTCAGTGCGGAATTACACTTCACACTATTGAACCAGCAAGTGCACTGGGTCGTCCAAGTAATACCTGAGTGAGTCAGGGTCGACCCCATGAGGATTGTGATTTAAAGCAAGCTATGGTTATCTTGTAGATCTTAGTCAGGCAGATAGAAGAGTTGTTTGTTTGTTTAATTCGCATAAAAGGAAAATAAATAAAACGTTACTAGGTTGATATGTTTGCAATGATAAGAAGATGGTTAAGGCTTGGAGATGCTTTGTTCTTCTTGATCAATCCGGTCTTACTGTCTTCTTCAACTGTGGAGGATTTCTTCTATGGCAGGTTGTATGTGACTAACGTCTATTTTAAGAGATCTCTAATACTCCTCCAGATCTGAACCTCAGGGTCAGTGCGGATCCAGTCTGATGGAAGGTGAAGCTCCTGCAGTTCATTCTCCTTGGTGATCCTACTCAAAATGCCACAAACAAGGTCGAATCTTCGGATTAGAGGATGCTGCGCCTTTGGTTCTAGCATCTACCACAAAGACTCTAATCTCTCCATACTTTGGCTGAACTGGTGTTTCGAGAAGTCCCCAACGAAGTCGTGGATTAGCCGTCTCAGAGATGTATAATCAAGCTGGTGGTTCATCATTGTCTGATGAAAGACTCACTCTGAACCCATGTAGAATGAGATAACCTTGTGCCGGTTCAACGCATTCATATTGATGAATAACAAATATACATCTTAGAATAGAGAATCAAACACGAATTGAAATAGAACAGTAGTACTTTATTAATCCATAAAACTCAACAGAGCTCCTCCCGTAAACCTAGGAGGTTTAGAAACTCATACTGTTAGAAAATACAATGTCAAATTCGAAAATATGGCATAAAGTCCTAAACAAGGGTGATCCTTATTCTATATATACTAAACTAATGACTAAGGATTACATAAGAAGGGTAAAACAGTCTTTTAGTGCTAAAATCCACTTTCGAGGCCCACTTGGTGAGTGTTTGGGCTAAGCTTGATTGAGATCTACGTGCTAGGAGGCCTCTAGGATGTTGAACGATAGCTAGGGGTCCTTTATGAGCGTTGGATGCTGGTCTCTTCTCCTTTGGGCGTTGGACGCCAGAATAGGGCACGAGGCTGGCGTTGAACGCCAGTTTTGGGCCTTCAATTCTGAAGCAAAGTATAAACTATTATATATTTTTGAAAAGCCCTAGATGTTAGCTTTCCATAGCCATTAAAAATGCTCCATTTGAACTTATGTAGCTCCCAAAAAGCTCTTTCACGTGCAAGGAGGTCAGATCCGAACATCATCTGCAATACTTTCTCTGCCTCTGAATCAGACTTTTGCTCCAGCTCCTCAATTTCAGTCAGAAAATACTTGAAATTGCTTAAAAACACACAAACTTAAAGTAGAATCCAAAAATGTGAATTTTGCACTAAAACCTATGAAAAACTTAATAAAACTTAAACAAAACATACTAAAAACTATATGAAAATGATGCCAAAAAACATATAAAATATCCGCTCATCAGAACACCAAACTTAAACTATTTCTTGTCCCCAAGCAACTAAAAACAAAGTAGGATAAACAAAAGAGTAAGATACAATAAATATCAGAGTTTCCAATGAAGCTCAGTTTCAATTAGATGAGCGGGACTTAGTAGCTTTTTGCTTCTGAATAGTTTTGGCATCTCACTATCCGTTGAAACTCAGCAGTGTTGGCCTTTTTGGAAACTTAGAATCTAGTTGATATTATTGACTCTCCTCCTTTAGTTCTTTTTTATTCTTGAACACAGCTTTTAGAGTCTTGGTCGTGATTCTAAACACTTTGTTTTTCAGTATTACCACCGAATACATAAATGCCACACACAATTAATTGGGTGAACCCTTTCGGATTGTGATTCAGCTTTGCTAGAATCCCTAGATAGAGGTGTCCAAAGTTCTTAAGTACACTCTTTGGATCTTTAGATCCTTGCTCTTGCCTTTTGGTTTAAAGAGCTACTGGCTTTTTGCTCTTGCCTTTTGGTTTAAAGACCTATTGACTTTTTCTACTTTTTATCTCTTTTTTCATTCATATATATATATATAATAATCAATTTTTTATTTTTCAGATTATCGATAATACTTCACTTTTATCATCATTCTTTCAAGAGCCAACATTCTTAACTTCAATTTCAAATATGAACTATTTATTCATACATTCAGAAAACAAAAGCAATGCCATCACATCAAAATAATGAACTATTCTTGTTATATAACATGAAATTTATGTATCTCTCAATTTTTTTCAAATAAAATTTTCTTTTAAGTAATGGTGAGAGACATATGGAACATTTTATAACTTTAAGACATAAATAGAAATGATCATGCAATAAGAACAAGAGAACAGACAATAAAACATAACAGAAAACTGAAAAAAATAACATAAGAAAAGGGGATTAAGAGAACACATCCACCTTAGTGATGGCGGCTACTACTCCTTTTTGAGGATCCAATGTAGTACTTGATCTCTTCAATGTCATGCCCTTGTCTCTGTTGTTCTTCCCTCATAGCCCTTTGATATTCTCTAATTTCATTGAGGATGGTGGAATGCTCTTGATGCTCCATCCTTAACTAATTCATGTTAGAGCTTAATTCTTCCATAGAGTTATGCCATTGATCTCAATAGCTTTGAGGAAGAAAATACATCCCTTGAGGCATCTTAGGGATCTCATGTTGAGGTGGCTGCACAGGCTCATGTGCATGCTCTCTAGTTTGCTCCATCATTTTCTTAGTGATGGGCTTGTCCTCATCAATGAAGATGTCTCCTTCTATGACAATTCCAGCTGAATTGCATATGTGACATATGAGGTGAGGGAATGCCAACCTTGCTAGTAGGGATGATAGAGCGTTGGATGAATTCCAACCATCCTCTAGCTACAAGCTTGAGGTCAAGCCTTCTTAGTTGAGTAGGCTTACCTTGGAAATCCCTTTTCCATTATGCTCCTTCCACACAGATGTTTGAGAGCACTTGATCCAATCTTTGATCAAAGTTGACTCTTCTAGTGTAAGGATGTGGATCTCCTTGCATCAAAGGCAAGTTGAACGCCAACCTCGCACTTTCTGGACTGAAGTCCAAGATTCTCCCTTGGACCATGGTGCTCCAATTCTTAGAATTTGGGTTCACACTAATGTCATGATTTTCGTAACCCATGCATTATCATAGAACTCTTGCACCATTAAGATCCCAACCTCTTGGATGGGATTGGTTAGGACTTCCCAACCTCTTCTCCAGATCTCTCTTCGAATTTCTGAATATTCATTTTTCTTAAGCCTAAAAGGGACCTCAGGATCACCTTCTTCTGTGCTACTACTTTATAGAAGTGGTCTTGGTAGGCTTTGGTGATGAATCTCTCCATCTCCCAAGATTTGGAGGTGGCGGCTACGACCTTTCTTTTCCTCTTTTTAGAGGGTTCTCCAACCTTGAGTACTATAAGTGGTAATGGAAAGCAAAAAGCAACACTTTTCCCACATAAAAATCAAAAGATTTGCTCGTCCTTGAGCAAAAATAAAGAAAAGAGAAGAATGGAGTAGAAAAAGAAGAAAATAGAAGAAGAATGAGGGAGAATGCAAGTCGGCTAAGGGGCTTTAGGGTGTGTATGAAAGGTGTGTGTATGAGGGTTAGAATGGTGGGTATTTATAGGAGTAGGCTAGGGTTGGGTTCGGTCATGGGTGGGATAAATGGGAGGAAAATTTGATTTTGAAGTGGGTGGGGGTTGGTGGGATAGGTAAAGATGCTGTGGGACACCTGGTCTTGAGAGGCTAGGGAATTCAGATTCCCTGCCATCTTAATGGGCGTTGAACGCCTAATACTATACCCATAGCTGGCGTTCAACGCCAGTAGTGCTACCATATGGGGGTTGAACGCCTGATAAACCCTAATTTTGTGGTTTATCTTGTGCTTATTTTAGGAAATTTTATTACTTTTTCTCACATTTATTCAATGAAATAGCATGGTTTTGATTATTCTCCTTTACTTGTGCTTAAGTGTGAAAACACGCATTTTAGCCCCTTAAATTGGTAATTTTGATTCACTTTAATTCTATTCGATGCCTTGATGTGTTTGTTGAGTGATCTCAGGTTCATAGGGCAAGTATTGGATGGAAGAAGTGAAGAGAAAAGCATGCATAGTGGAGAATTCGTGAAGAAACAAGGATTTGGGATGCTAAGATCGACGCGCACGCGTAGCAGACGCGCACGCGTGGAATGTGAAGTCACATGGCAACGCGTACGCGTACATGACGCGTACGCGTGGAAAGCAAAATGTCAAGCGATGCGTACGCATGACCCACCCGTACGCGTCAATGCTCGCACGTGACTTCATTAAAGTGAAAATGCTGGGGGCGAATTCTGAACTTCCCAAGCCCAAATCCAACTCAATTCTGAGCCTATTATATGCAGAAATCAAGAGGAGTCAAAGGGAGGGGGAAGTCATAATTGAATTTTGGAGGGAATGCTTTAGTTAGTTTCTAGAGAGAGAAGCTCTCTCTTCTCTCTAGAATTAGGTTAGATGTAGATTAGGATTTCTTAAATCTAGGTTTAATTCTTCCTTTTATCTACTTTTCCTTTACAATTTCTTGTTCCTCTACCTTTCCTCTCTCTAATTTTGTATTTCATTCTTGTAATTGTTCACTTGATGTTGATGCACTTTTATTTCTTCTATTTCTCTTTTAATGCAATTTATGTTTGATGTTACTTTATTGTTGATTTGCTTTATTGTTGTTAATTTCTTGCAATTGGTAGTGTAGATCTATTTTTCTTGCAATTTGATTTTACTTTCCTTTTATGCCTTCCATATGTTTGATAAAATGCTTGGAAGGATGCTAGAGTAGAATTTTCTCCTCTTGGCTTAGGTTGAGTAATTGGTGACTCTTGAGTTATCTAATGCTCTCGTTGATTGATAATTAGAAGTTGCTTATCAAATTGCAGGTCACTAAAGCTAGTCTTTCCCTTTGGATTTGTTTAGGACTTGTGAATCCAATTTGATTATCTTCACTTGACTTTCCTTCATAGTTAGAGGGTTAACTAAGTGGAACAATGAACAATTGTCATCACAATTGATGAAGATAATAAGGATAGGACTTCTAGTTCTCATGCCTTGCCAAGAGCTTTTCTAGATATTAGTTTATTTCTTTTGCAATTTACATTTCTTGTTTCTTATATCAAAAAGACCCCAAAGATATACAACTCATAACCAATAACAAGAACACTACCCTGCAATTCCTTTAAGAGACGACCTGAGGTTTGAATACTTCAGTTTATTTTTATAGGGGTTTGTTACTTGTGACAACCAAATATTTGTATGAAAAGATTCTTTGTCGGTTTAGAAGCTATACTTTCAACGAGAACTTATTGTGAAATTCTTTACCACACAAAAATCTCTTCATCAAAATGGCGCCGTTGCCGGGAAATTGCAATTGTGTGCCTTGTTATTGGTTATTGTATATTTGTGAATATTGTGAATATGTTTGCCTTTCGCTTCCTTATTAGTTTTTGGTAGTGGTAGGAGTTTGTTTCCTTTATTTATTGTTAGATTTTGTTTTTATTTTCTCTTTTCACTATGAATTCTCACTTTGGCTATGAGTTTGGTTCTAACTATGTTGTAGAAAATGGGAGCTTCAATGAGGATGTGTATCAAGGATGGGACAATCAAAGGTGGGAGGAGCCATATGCATATGATCAATCATCTTGGCAACAACCACCACCAATGCGCTATGAACAAGAGTCATTCTATGATGCATACTAATCAAATGGCTATGATGGACATCCTTGTCACTATCAAGAACCACCACCATATGCCTATGAGTCATATCCTCAACATAGCCATCAACCATACTCACAAGTACCTTTTCACCAAACACCTCCATATGACCCTAATCCATATCCACCATACGAATCACCTTTTGAGCCATATGAACCACACATGGAACCAACACAATATCAATACTCCCAAGAACCACCTCAATACACACAATCTCCATACCCATACCAAGAAGAATCACCTTCCTATTATGAATCCTTTCTCCAAGATAATGAACCCTCATATCCACCCCAAGCCCCAATAGATGAGTCTCTCATTTTGCTACTTCAAGAGCAACAAGATATGCAAAGGAGTGCACTAGAATATATAACTACCTTGATCGAGGTAGTAAACCTATTAGCCTCCCAATGCTTGAACACTCAAGGAACCCCCATGGCTACATGTGGAGAATCTAATGAAGAGTATAGCATGAAGAAGATATTGGAGGAACCTATGATTATTGAACAAAGGAGTTAGAATTTGTATTAGAATAATTGGAGGAACCTATGATTATTGAAGAAAAGGAAGAAGTGGTTGAAGACTTAGGAGATGCGGAACCTCCATGGGAATCTAGAATCATAGAACATACCTCCAAGAAGATTGAAATTGATGTTAAGGAAGAGAGTGCACAACCTCCAAAACAATTTTTGAATGAAGACTTGGAGGGAATGAAGCAAGAATTGAGTTTCCTTGGTGATGAATATCATGCATCAAACTTTCTTGGTGGTTAATCCTTTGAACTTGAAGAACCTATTCCCGATGAGATAGAAAGAAATATGGAGGTAGATTTCTCTCATCCTTCCATTTATGATTTGAGTGATGGAGAAGAGTTAGATGAAATTAGTGAACAAAGGATTGAAATTGAAGAAGTTTGTAAAGAGGTGGAAGTTGTCAAGGAAGAACATAAGGGAGTAGAGCTTGCAAGGACATTGGAGATACTTCTCCCCAAACCATTACCATCCAACTAAAATTCAAGTGGGTAAAATTCCTACCCTTAAGCTTTACTTTCTCACTTGAATATGGTTTGCTTGAGACAGATGGGCAACTTAGAGCTCTTTGTGGCTTTAAGAGTAAAAAGGAGAGGGTTAGTGGTTGGCATTGTAAATCAAAGTTCATGATGGTTGCATGTTCAAAGCCTAATAGCAAGGGTTGGGGTAGAATTAGATTGCTTAGGTCTAGGATAATCTTTGGTCGCTTGCGTGAGAATTCCAAGATTATGGCACCCAAATGGAATAATGATGATCAATTTGAAGACGGGTGTAGAAATAAGATTTGGGATCCCGACATACATGAGGATCAACTTTGGGAGCTCATGGTTTGTGAAGAACTCCATCAAAGCTTGGAGGTATTACTTTTGAATGATGGAGCTTATTGGAGATCCAAGCATTGGTGGATGTTTAAGGATGGATACAAGCACAAGCCACCTTGATGAGGAGCTCCCCATAAGTTCAACATAAGGACAATAAATAAAAGTGCTAGGAGGGAGACACCCCACCATGGTAAAATCTTTTCAATTTCTCTTTTGTACATAGTGGTAAAATTAGTATAATTTCTTGTTTTGATTGATTTTTTTAGTTTATTTGGTAGTCTAGTATGTTGAATACGGTTTTACGGTGTTTTGGTAGCTGTTTGGAGGTTGGAATGCTTGGTTTGGTGCAAGAACTTAAAAATTTTGAAAAACAGAGCACCAACCCACGCGTATGCATTATCCACGCGTACGCGTGATCCATGTACTTTTGCCCATCCATGCGCACGCGTGCGCCACACATACGCGTGGATCCAGAAGTTTCACTTCCCAGCCAAAAACCCGAGAGTTGCACCTGCATTGTGCACGTTTTGTGCCTTTCGCGCAAACCAACCCACGCATAAGCGTGAAGCACGCACGTGTCGACTCTCTGATTTGCCAAGCACGCGTACGTGTGACCCACGCGTATGCGTCGCTTCCATTTCGCCATCACCACGCGCACGCGTCACTCTACGCGTACGCGTGGAGTGTCTTCTTTCGCACACTTCTTTTCTTCTCCTCTTTCCATTTCTTTCCTTCTCCTTTCTTTTTCTCTTCTCTTACCCCTCATCCAATACTTCCAAACACCATTGATAACCATTCATTTTAGATAGTTGGTGTTTAGTTAGTTTAATTCTCATTTCATTTTCTCTTTTTCTTTGATAAGTGTTGGATTATTAATCTTGTTTATTGTTAAATTGCTGCTGATTACTAACGAGATGTTAGTTTAACATCATTGTTGTTAATTTTCATTGTTGAATTCTCTTGTTGAGGTCATAATTTGCTACTTGGTTTTAAATTTTTCATGCTTAACTTTTGTGAATACCAAGTGAGTGACATTGCCTATAGAGCTTTTTAAATCTTTTGATTTGCATGACTTGGCCACCATGTGATTTAAATCCTATTCTTTAATTAGGCAATTTCCTTATGGATGTTGAGCATTTATCTTAATGCATTGTGTTTCATGGTCATATGCATCCATGTGTTTTTGGCTTGAATACTTTCATGCTTCTTTATTGCTTGTTTGGGTGTCTACACCTACGAGTTAAAAGTATCTCAAACACACTAGAATGAGTGGAATGCATCATTCTTTTGTGTAATTGTGACATAGCTTTGTATGCTAGTGTGTGTTCTAGACCGCATGCATCTTAGAACCCACACACTTAATTCATTAATGTCACACTAATTCACTCACTCAATTCTAGTGGTTTTTACCTCATTCCAACAATTTATACTTCCCTGCTTTTACATTTACTTTTCTTACTATCCTGTATTCTATTTTTAGGATAAGTCACTATAAGTAAAAATGGAAGCGGGAGAAAGAACACACATCAGCCGGTTGACCTACTAGCTGAAGGTAGCAATTCGGAGAGTCACCGTATCCCCTTGTTCGTCTTTAGATGCACCGAGGATGGTGCAAACTTTTAATTGTGGGGAGGTCATCCGACCAGTCGGCGCTTTTGGGTGACAAATTTCTAATCCTAATACTTTTGCATCTCATTTTTAGGTCTTTTAGGATTTTTTGTTGTATTTTCTTATTTTTGCACACATATACATAATAAGCTTAGTCAAAATAATGAAAATTTTCCAAGAAATTTACCTATAGGGCCCCAATTGATTTGAGTAGAAATTTTCCTCATTGAACTTGCTTGATTTATATCTTGTGGAACATGTTTTAAGCTAAGAACACAAGCTTGTGAGTTTTGAGTCTAATGGTGTGGTTACATCTTATAACCACTTATTTTCCTTCTTGTGTGCATTATTCTCTTTCTATTATTGTAATCTTTGATTTGTTTGATTCTTTATGTCCATTATTTTGTGTATTCATGCATTTATATGATCGAGGCCATCATTTCATTAGCTCACTTACCCAAATAAGCCTACCTTTTATCTTCCATTGTTAGCCAACTTTGAGCCTACGACTAACCCACTTGTTCTTAATCTTAGCACATTACAAGCCTTAAAGCAAAAAATAATAAATGTCCTTTATTTGGATCTTTGATTAGCTTAGGCTAGTGTGAGTGTATATCATTCAAGTGTGGGGAAACTTAGGACATTGGTTGGGAAAAGGGTGTTTTTATATTTTGTTAAAAATATTGGAAATTGGGTACATACTCATGTGTTAATTAAATGTGTAAACCATATGCATTGATACCCTTGTATATAATTACATAAAAAAAAAGAGAGAACAACAAAAAAATAAAAAGAAAGAAAATATAGAAAAAGGAAAAAAATGAAAAAGAAAAGAAAAAGAAAAAGAATGAATAAAAAGGGGACAAAATGCTCCAAAGTGAAGTTCGATAAAAAAATCAATGCATATGAGTTGTGATCAAGAAAAGAAAATGCATGAATATATGAAAAAGTGAAGAATGGGTAGTTAGGTTAGCATTAAATTTGTATAGGTTGTCATAGGTTAGGTGGGAAGCATAGGTTAATCAAAGATTCAAATTTCAAACTCACTTAACCATATACAATCCTACCTTGACTCTAGCCCCATTACAACCTATGAAAAGACCTCATGATAATTGTATGCATGCATGAAGTAATTGTTGATTGTTAGATGAAAAACAAATCTTGGAAAGCATGATTAGGGGAGAATTAAGAGAATCGACCCTATATACTTGAGCGAATAGAGCAGATACACGTCTGGTGAGGGTTCGATGCTCAATCACATGTTTCCACATAGAATCATCACTTTTCTTGCAAGTTTGTAAAAATCTTAATAACTCAATTCAATTGTAGATTTGATGTGATTGCTATTACTTTAGCCCTTATGCTCATACATGTTTTCTTGGAAGTTGATTTATTTTGACCAGGTAATTGCATTCATTTAGATAGTTGCATGTAGATAGGTTACATGTAATTAGTTTCCATAAAATAAATGTTGATACCCCTTGTTTCTCTCTTGATTCAAGCATGAGGACATGATTGGTTTAAGTGTGGGGAGGTTGATAAACCCCAATTTTGTGATTTATCTTGTGCTTATTTTAGGGGATTTTATTACCTTTTCTCACATTTATCCAATGAAATAGCATGGTTTTGATTATTCTCCTTTATTTGTGCTTAAGTGTGAAAACATGCTTTTTAGCCCCTTAAATTGGTAATTTTGATTCACCTTAATTCCATTTGATGCCTCGATGTGTTTGTTAAGTGATCTCAGATTCATAGGGCAAGTATTGGATGGAAGAAGTGAAGAGAAAAGTATGCATAGTGGAGAATCCATGAAGAAACAAGGATTTGGGATGCTAACATCGATGCGCACGCATACCAGACGCGCACGCATGGAATGTGAAGTCGCATGGTGACGCGTACGCGTACATGATGCGTATGCGTGGAAAGCAAAATGTCAAGCGATGAGTACGCGTGACCCACGCGTATGCGTCGATGCTCGCACGTGACTTCATTAAAGTAAAAATACTGGGGGCAAATTCTAGGCTTCCCAGGCCCAAATCCAACTCAATTTTGAGCCTATTATATGCAGAAATCAAGAGGAGTCAAAGGGGGGAAGTCATAATTGAATTTTGGAGGGAATGCTTTAGTTAGTTTCTAGAGAGAGAAGCTTTATCTTCTCTCTAGAATTAGGTTAGATGTAGATTAGGATTTCTTAGATCTAAGTTTAATTCTTGCTTTCATCTACTTTTCCTTTACAATTTTTTGTTACTCTACTTTTCCTCTCTCTAATTTTGTATTTAATTCTTGTAATTATTCACTTGACGTTGATGCACTTTTGTTTCTTCTATTTCTCTTTTAATGCAATTTATGTTTGATGTTCCTTTATTGTTGATTTGCTTTATTGTTGTTAATTCTTTGCAATTGGTAGTGTAGATCTATTTTTCTTGCAAATTGATTTTACTTTTCTTTTATGCCTTCCAAGTGTTTGATAAAATACTTGGAAGGATGCTAGAGTAGAATTTTCTCCTCTTGGCTTAGGTTGAGTAATTGGTGACTCTTGAGTTATCTAATGCTCTCGTTGATTGATATTAGAAGTTGGTAATCGAATTGCAAGTCAATAAAGCTAGTCTTTCCCTTTGGATTTGATTAGGACTTGTGAATCCAATTTGATTATCTTCACTTGACTTTCCTTCATAGTTGGAGGGTTAACTAAGTGGAGCAATAAACAATTGTCATCACAATTGATGAAGATAATAAGGATAAGACTTCTAGTTCTCATGCCTTGCCAAGAGCTTTTCTAGATATTAGTTTATTTCTTTTGCAATTTACATTTCTTTTTTCTTATCTCAAAAAAACCCCAAAGATATACAACTCATAACCAATAACAAGAACACTACCCTGCAATTCCTTTGAGAGACGACCCAAGGTTTAAATACTTCGGTTTATTTTTATAGGAGTTTGTTACTTGTGACAACCAAATGTTTGTATGAAAGGATTCTTTGTCGGTTTAGAAGCTATACTTTCAACGAGAACTTATTGTGAAATTCTTTACCGTACAAAAATCTCTTCATCAATGCCCAATTTGTGCTCCCTGGCTGGCGTTTGACACCAGCAAGTTTGCCATTTTGGGCGTTGAACGCCCAGCTAGTACTCCCTGGCTGGTGTTCAATGCCAGCAAGACACTCTATCCAGAGTGGTCTGTTTTCATTGTTGAAGCTTTCTGTCTCTATTTTAACTGCAGCACATGATCATGAACCTAAAGAAATAACTGAAAGAAAAAACAAAATTAAGGAATTAAAATAAATAAAAATAATTAATTAGGGTCGGGTTGCCTCCCAACACGTGCTCCTTAAACGTCACTAGCTTGACGATTAGCTCCTTCTAGAGAATGGTATGGGCTTAGAATTTTGCCCCTTACAGTGAACTTTCTTCCTGTCTTCTCATGAAAGAGCTCCACATGCTCTAGAGATAGGACACGACTCACTGTATGTGGTATGATTGGCTTCTTAGTGAAGACAACTCTCATGTCAGGCGAAAAGCCTTCAGTGGGGACTTTCTTGTCCCTCCAGCCTTTAGGTACTTTCTTCCTAGTACCTTTGTTCTCAGTGCTTGTTAATGGCTACCCAACACCAAACTTAGAATTGATGTTTAGGGGCTTAGTAAAGCTCTGCACTGAAAGAGAAGGTTGGAACACTAAGTGTTGCACAGTTATCTCTCTTTTTTCAGAGGGAGAGTTGGGGTGAGGCATCTTGAACAAGATATGATCCTCTCCTAGTTCGTTGTAGAATCAGTTCTCCCTTAGCTATATCAATGATATCATTGATAGTGGCTAGGAAAGGTCTTCCAAGGATGATGGATTCATTCTTATCTTCCCTAGTATCTAAGATAAAGAAGTTTGTAGGGATGTAGAGGTTTTCAACCTTCACCAAGACATCCTCTACTAAGCCATATGCTTTCTTCATTGATTTGTCTGCCATCTCCAGTGAGATGTTTGCAGCTTGTACCTCAAAGATTCCCAACTTCTCCATTACAGATAGTGGTATGAGGTTTATACTTGACCTAGGTCACAGAGAGCCTTCTTAAAGGTCATGGTGCCTATGGTGCAAGGAATTAGGAAGCGTCCGGGATCTGGGAGCTTCTGAGGTAGCTTCTGCTAAATAAAAGCATTGAGTTCTTTGGTAAGAATTAGAGGTTCTTCCTCCAAAGGCTTTGTACCAAATAGCTTGGCATTCAGTCTCATGAGAGCTCTTAGGTACCAAGCAATTTGCTCTTTCCTAGTGTCTTTATCCTCATCAGAGGATGAGTGTTCATCAGAACTTATGCACTGCAGGAGTGCATGCAAAGGAATCTCTATGGTCTCTATATGAGCCTTAGCTTCCTTTAGTTCTTGCATATGGATAATTTCACTAGGTAATTTACATTTTGGAGGTGTGCCATTACTGGCATTCAACGCCAGTTCTAGTGGTTCTTTGGGCGTTGAATGCCCATGATGTATACCTTTACTGGTGTTCAACGCTAGTTCCCTTACCATTTTGGGTGTTGAACGCCCAGCAGGACTGTCCTTGCTGGCGTTCAATGCTAGAGTCCCTACCAGTTTGGGCATTGAACATCCAGTGAGGGCTTCCTCACTGGCATTCAGTGCCAGGCTCTTGGCTATTTTGGGCATTGAATGCATAGTGAGGGCTTCCTCACTAGCGTTCAATGCCATCCCATTCTCTTCAAATTTAGCCTCTACCTCTATGGTGATGGCCTTGCACTCTTCTCTTGGGTTTACTTCAGTGTTACTAGAAAGAGTGTTATAAAATTATGAGTGGTCTTAGAAAGGCTGGAGACTAGAATGGCTAAGTCAGAAAGGCTCAGCTTAGAAATCTCCATATTCCCTTGAGAAGATGGGAATGGTGGCCTGTTGTTGAACCTATTCTAGGTTCTTCCACCTTGATTATTATTGAAGCCTTGCTGAGGCTTCTATTGATCCTTCCATGAAAGGTTAGAATGATTCCTCCATTAAGAGTTATAGGTGTTTTCA
The DNA here is from genome assembly GCF_000817695.3 of Arachis duranensis. Classification (NCBI taxonomy): domain Eukaryota; kingdom Viridiplantae; phylum Streptophyta; class Magnoliopsida; order Fabales; family Fabaceae; genus Arachis; species Arachis duranensis. Next base: position 15,370,053 of record NC_029774.3, on the reverse strand, counting down.
TAGGGTTCTCCCATGTAATTCACCTCCTTTTTGTTGGGTTGGTCAGGATCATAAGCTTCTACTTCAGAAGAAGCTTATTGAGTGCTACCAACTACAGCTTACATTCCAGTCAAATGCTGGGAGATCATATTGACCTACTGGGTCAAGATCTTGTTCTGAGCCAATATGGCATTCATAGTGTCAACTTCAAGCACTCCTTTCTTCTGAGGAGCCCCATTGTTCATAGGATTTCTCTAAGAGGTGTACATGAATTAGTTGTTTTCAACCATCTCAATGAGTTCTCTTGCTTCTGCAGGCATTTTCTTCAAGTGGAATGATCCACCTACAGAGCTGTCCAATGATATTTTGGATATCTCAGACAGACCATCATAGAAAATTCCTAGGATAGACCATTTTGAGAGCATGTCAGGAGGACAACTCCTGATCAGTTACTTGTATCTTTTCTAAGCTTCATAGAGGGATTCACCTTCTTTTTGTTTGAAGGTTTGAACTTTTACTTTGATTTTGCTCATTCTTTGAGGAGGAAAGAATTTGGCCAAAAAAAGCATTGACCAGCTTCTCCCAAGAGTCTTGGCTCTCTTTAGATTGAAAATCCAACCATATTTTAGCTCTGTCTCTAACAACAAAGGAAAAGAGCATAAGTTTGTAGACATCAGGATTCACTCTATTGGTCTTAACAGTGCCACAGATTTGCAAGAATTCTGACAGGAATTGGTGTGGATGTTCCAGTGAAAGTCCATGGAACTTGCAATTCTATTGCAAAAGAAAGACTAATTGAGACTTAAGCTCAAAGTTGTTAGCTCCAATGGTAGGTACAGAGATGCTTCTACCATAGAAATCAGAGGTAGGCATGGTGAAGTCACCAAGAACCTTTCTTGCCTCTCTTTCATGATTAGGTTCGGTTGCCATGTGTTTTGCTTCTAGTTCAAAATTTTCTGAGAAGTTTCTTCCGAAATGTTTTGGTTTAGCTTGTTGTAAACGCCTCCTTAGAGTTTTCTCAGGTTCAGGATCAGGTTCAAAGAGAGGCTCTTTATCTCTGTTCTTAGTCATAAACAAGAAAACACAGATACAACAAGAAAGAAAGGTTCTATGCCAGAGGACAGAGAACTCCCAGTGAGATGTGAGGGATAAAAAAAGAAGAATATAAATAGGAAAAGGGAGAGAAGAAGAATTCGAATAAGAGAGAAGAAGAAGAATTCAAAAATTAGAAGTAAAAGAGAAACAAGAATTAAAATATTTTTGTTTTTATTTTACTTATTAATGAAATTTGAAAATAGAAGCTAATTAAAAAAGAGTTGAAAATTAATTGATGGATTTTTGAAAATAGAAGGAAGAGAAATAGAAGAGAATTTTTGAAAATCGAAGAGAGATGAGTAAGTTAGGAAGTTTTGAAAAAGAATGAAGAGAAGACAAGTAACTAATTAAGAAAGATTTGAAAACAAGATAAGATAGAAGATTATAAAAGATTTTATTTTGAAAATATTTGAAAAGTCAACAAGATAAGATAATAATTGAAAAGATTTGAAAAAGATTTAATTTTACAATTTAAAAGAAGACAAGATATAAAAGATTTTAAATTAAAGATAAGATAAGTTAGGTAAGAAAGATAAGATAAGGAAGTTAAGAAAAGATAAGTTTTAAATCAAAAATATTTGAAATCAAAATAAAAAAGTTAGTTTCTAATTTAAAAAGATTTAAAATTTAAATTTTAAAAGAAAGATAAGATAAGAAAGAATAAAATTTTAAAAGAAAATATTTGAAAAGAAGTTGAAGAAGATAAGATTTGAAATTTGATTTTTGAAAAAGATTTGGTTTTGAAATTTGAATTTTGAAAATTTAAATTTTGAATTTTGAAATTGAATTTTAAAATTTAAATTTGAAATAAGATAAGATAAGATTTTGAAAATTGAATTTTAAATTTTTTTTATTTTGAATTTGAAACAAGATAATGTAAATATTTGAAAAAGATATGATTTTTTAAAAGATTTGAATTATGAAATTTAAAACTAAGATAAGATAAGATAATGATTTTGAAATTAAAATTTGAAAACTTGTTGTAATTTTCGAAAATTAAGATAAAGATAAGAAAGATATTTTATTTTTTTGATTTTTGAATTGAATGAAGAAAAAGAAAAACAACAAAAAGCCACCAAACTTAAAATTTTTAGATCTAAGACACCTAATATGTGAAAATTGCAAAGAAAAACATAAAGAGACACCAAACTTAAAAAATTTAAGATCAAAACAAAGAGAAAAACAAAAACGCTTTGAAGATCAAGAAGAACACCAAGAACAAAACTCAAAGAATTCAAAGAAAACAAGAACATGCAAAAGACACCAAATTTAAAAATTTTGAAAACTAAAGACACAATTTTCAAAAATTTAAAGAAAAGACATAAGGAGACACCAAACTTAAAGATTGACACAAGATTCAAACAAAAGACACTATTTTTGAAATTTTTTTGAAAAAGACTCAAAGAAATTCGAAAATTCAACAAGAACAAAAACAAAAGACTCAAACAAAAAACAAAGATTAAATAAAGAAAAGAAAAGATTTTTGAAAAAAAATTGAAAAGAAAATAAAATACTCAGATAAAATAAAACTAAACCTGTAAAGAAAAGCAAATTTACCTAATCTAAGCAACAAGATAATCCGTTAGTTGTCCAAACTCGAACACCCCGGCAACGACGCCAAAAACTTGGTAGCACAGAATTACACTACGCACTATTGAACCAGCAAGTGCACTGGGTCGTCCAAGTAATACCTAAGTGAATTAGGATCGATCCCATGAGGATTGTGATTTGAAGCAAGCTATGGTTATCTTGTAGATCTTCTTCAGGCGGATAGAAAAGTTGTTTGTTTGTTTAATTCGCATAAAAGGAAAATAAATAAAACGTTACTAGGTTGATATGTTTGCAATGATAAGAAGATGGTTAAGGCTTGGAGATGCGTTGTTCTTCTGGATCAATCCAATCTTATTGTCTTCTTCAATTGTGGATGATTTCTTATATGGCAGGCTGTATGTGATTAACGTCTTCTTTAAGAGATCGCTAATACTCCTCCAGATCTGAACCCCAGGGTTTGTGCAGATCCAGTCTTATTGAAGGTGAAACTCCTACAGTTCATTCTCTTTGGTGATTCTACTCAAAACGCCACAGACAAGGTCGAATCTTTCGGATCAGAGGATGTTGTGCCTTTGGTTCTAGCCTCTACCACAAAGACTCTAATCTCCCCATACTAAAGCTGAACTAGTGTTTTGAGAAGTCCTCAACGAAGTCGTGGATTAGCCGTCTAAGAGATGTATAATCAAGCTGGTGGTTCATCATTGTCCGATGAAAGACTCACTCTGAACCCATGTAGAATGAGATAATCTTATGCCGGTTCAACGCATTCATATTGATGAAGAACGAAGATACATCTTAGAATAGAGAATCAAACCTAGGAGGTTTAGAAACTCATACTGATAGAAAATACAATGTGAAATTCGAAAATATGGCATAAAGTCCTGAACAAGGGTGAATCTTGTTCTATATATACTAAACTAATGACTAAGGATTAAAAAAGAAGTGTAAAACAGTCTTTTAGTGCTAGAATCCACTTTCGGGGCCCACTTGGTGAGTGTTTGGGCTGAGCTTGATTGAGATCCGCATGCTAAGAGGCCTCTAGGGCGTTGAACATTGGCTAGGGGTCCTTTATGGGCGTTGGACGCTGGTCTGTTCTCCATTGGGCGCTGAACGCCAGAATAGGGCAGGAGGCTGGCATTAAACGCCAGTTTTTGGCCTTCAATTCTGAAGCAAAGTATGGACTATTATATGTTTTTGAAAATCCCTGGATGTTAGATTTCCAGAGCCATTGAGAATGCTTCATTAGGATTTCTGTAGCTCCAGAAAAGCTCTTTCGAGTGTAAGGAGGTTAGATCCGAAAAGCATATGCAGTGCTTTCTCTGCAATTGTTTCTATAGTTCATCTGTGTGTTAAGTTTCCTCTGCAAAATGATCAAGTTTCCAAGGAGATCACAAAGAAGCATGCCAATGTTACAACATCAGCATGAAACTCCAAAATCATCCCAGGAAACAAGTTAACAACATCGGCCTTCCCAACGAAAGCAGCGCACTCGCCGACCTTGATCCAAGAGCTGACTTTCTCGAACGCCCCACACCATCCGACGACCTGCAGAAAGTATATTTTAATAATGATCCCAACAAATTTACTTATGTAGGTACATCGATCGACACATCAGAACTAAAAGCCATCACTAACTTCTTACAAAATCAAGCCGACCTTTTCGCATGGACACCTTCAGACATGCCCGGCATCGACCCACAAATAATCAGTCACAACCTAGCAATAAGCTCGACTGCCCGACCAGTACAGTAGAAGAAAAAAAACTCGGTGGAAAGAAGAAAAGAGCATCACTAGAAGAGACTCAAAAGCTCATCAACGCAGAATTTATCAAAGAAATACGATTCACTACCTGGCTAGCAAATGTGGTAATGGTAAGAAAACAAAACGGTAAGTGGCGCATGTGCGTCGACTTCACTGACTTAAACAAGGGATGCCCAAAGGATTCTTATCCTTTACCATCCATAGATTCCTTGGTAGATAACGCCTCAGGTTATGCTACCTTAAGTTTTATGGATGCATATTCGGGGTATAATCAAATCCTCATGCATCCCTCCGATCAAAGTAAAACGGCATTTATTACTGATTTCGATAACTATTGTTATAAAGTTATGCCATTCGGATTAAAGAATGCAGGTGCAACTTATCAACATTTTATGGACAAGGTCTTCGCCAAACAGATAGGCAGAAACATCGAAGTCTATGTCGATGATATGGTCGCCAAGACACAGATCGGGAAAAACCATCTCCACAACTTAGCAGAAATATTTGGCCAAATACGCCACTACAACATGCACCTCAATCCTGAAAAATGTGCACTCACCGTTCAAGGGGGTAAGCTTTTAGGATTTCTACTAACACGCAGGGGAATTTAGGAGAACCCAGACAAATGCCGAGCAGTTCTGGATATGGCCAGCCCGACGACAATAAAGGAAGTTCAGCGCCTTACAGGAAGACTTGCTGCCCTCTCAAGATTTGTCCCATGCCTAGCTTAAACATCTATTCCTTTTTTCCAAACAATAAAAAAGAAAAACAAATTTCAATGGAACGACAACTGTGAGAAAGCTTTTACAAAACTAAAAACAACCCTCTCACAACCGCCAATTCTGCAAAAACCCCTCCAAGGGGAAAACTTGTTTTTATATTTATCAGTTACTGATTGGGCGATAAGCTCGCTCTTGTTACAGAAAGGAACAAAGTTCAGCATCCGATATATTTTGTAAGTAAAACTCTTCAGCACGCCGAGCTCAACTATCCGAGGATAGAAAAGCTCGCATTAGCTCTGATATTCTCGGCTCGACGACTCCAACCTTATTTCCAGAGCCATGTCATCTACGTCAGAACAGACCATCCATTAAGACAAGTATTACACAAACCAGAAATTGCAGGCAGACTTATAAAATGGGCAGTGGAGTTGTCTGAGTTCGACATCAGGTACCAATCCAGAGGCCCAATTAAGTCCCAATTCCTGGCCAATTTCATAGCCGAACTTACAATACCATCAGAAGAAGATCACACAAAGTAATGGACTTTGCATGTGGACGGCTCCTCCAATAATGGGGGCTGTGGAGCTGGAGTTCATCTGGAGGCCGACGATGGCTTCATTCTGGAACATTCTTTACACTTAGCTTTCAAAGCCAGCAACAATCAATCCGAATATGAAGCATTACTCGCCGAACTACGACTTTGTCTGGATCTCCAAATATCAGCAATAAAGGTATACTGCGACTCTCTACTAATAGTACAATAGGTAAACGACCTTTTTCAGGTAAAGGATCCTCTTCTATCTAAATATCTAATATTAGTGAAAAAATTAACTGCAAAATTCTCCAAATTTGAAATACAACACATACCATGGGAACAAAAGCAAAGGGCTGACATTTTATCTAAGATCGGCAGCACAGAATCCGAGTTATCCACACTGCATCAATTCACCATAACATCTCCAAGTGTTACTCTAATAAATGTGTTAAGTGTTACATAGGAAAATGATTGGAGGAACGACTTCATACAATATTTACAAACAGGTCATATACCAACAGAGGTCGAAAATACAAAAAAATTTCGAAAGCAAGCATCTTACTTCACATTACTCAATGGAGCTTTATACAGACGAGGATACACTCGCCCATTGCTAAAGTGCCTCAACAAGCCCGAAGCCGACCTAGCACTATCTGAGGCACATGAAGGAATCTGCGGAACACACACTGGTGCTCAGAGCTTAACAACAAAGGTCCTCCGTGCTGGATTCTTCTGGCCGACCTTACAACACGATAGCCAACAAAAAATCCAGACCTGTAACAACTGCCAGAAACATGCACCACTTATACACATTCCCGTCAAAGGATTGCATCACTCTGACATCAGTTGGCCTTTCAACCAATGGGGTTAGATATACTCGGTCCGTTTCCCACGGCACTGGACCAGGTAAAATTTCTCATAGTCGGCATCGACTATTTCTCAAAATGGGTAGAAACCCAACCTTTGGCGAGAATCACATCCCAACAAATTATTTCTTTCGTTTGGAAAAATATTATTTGCCATTTTGGAATACCTAACCATATCATAATTGACAATGGTCGCCAGTTCGCAGATCAGAAATTTCAGTCTTTTTTGCAGAATCTAAAAATCAGGCAACATTTCGCCTCAGTTGAACACCCTCAAACAAATGGACTGGCCGAGGCCGCAAATAAGGTCATCTTACACGCACTAAAAACGAAGCTCGATGACGTTAAGGGACTTTGGGCAGAAGTAATACCTGAAGTGCTTTGGGGGTACAATACAACCCCACAATCATCAACAAAAGAAACACCATTCAGACTAGTATATGGCTCCGAAACTATGATACCACTGGAGATTTCCCAAAGCTTAGTCAGAACCCAGCTCGACAATCATGAAGCCACTCGGAGATCCGAGCTTGATGTCATTGAAGAAATAAGAGACATCGACACATTACGACAACGTGCAGCACAGCACGCACTAGCTCGGCAATACAACAAAGGGGTTAAAAGCAGATCATTCAGAAAGGAGAATTAGTACTTCGTAAGACAGAAACTGCTCAAATACCACCATCACATGGAAAGCTCGCAGCAAACTGGGATGGGCCATACCGAATAGCAGAAGTACTCGGCAATGGAGCGTACAAACTAGAATCCATAGAGGGTAAAATCTGCCTAACACTTGGAATGTTTCCTCCCTAAAGAAATTCTATAGTTAACAAGTCAGGGACAGGCTTGTACTCTTTTTCCTACTTCCAAGATTTTATCCCAAAGGGTTTTGCTTGGAGAGGTTTTAACGAGGCTAGCCTACCTGCGCCTTTACATTCAAAGGTTCACTAATTTATCAAATAAATAAAAATTATCTCCTTCTGTTTAACTATGCGAATTATATTATCAGTCAAATACAACTCTATCTATCATCGATACAATTTGGACATTGACAATACTCGTCTAGTTACAAATTGCCAATACTCGGCAATCCTATCAAACAAAAGGAAATATTCCAAATCAATTTCCGATCAATCAAACACAGCTTTCTCTTAAATCAAAAACTGTGAAGTCTTTGGAGATTTATTCATTGTATAAATTTATTTTCTTTAATCAAAAACTCATTCGATGTGTCCTAACACAAAAGTTGAGCTTTCCAGCACAGAAATATTATAGGCTAGCACACAAAATATTTGTCTACAGCACAAAAAAAATAAGAATTGTCTTAAATATCTTATTTTATTGTTGTTGTCTTTATTGCATAGCACAAAAATTATTATGACTAATACATAAATTTTTATTCATAACACACAAAAATCTGTAAACTTCTTAATAAAGTATAAAAAAAACTGCTAAAAAATAATTGTGTTCTCTGCAGCACATAAATTATAACACATAGAATAATAACTTTCTTCTCAACACAATAATTATGAAATATATTAAACCAATGCTTGATTCGTTTAGTAATTTTCTATTTTAATCTTACAAGTAACAAATCTATTATACTATCTAATTAAAATGTTGAAAAAAAAATCTCTATCTCAAAATACAAATATATTTCTTTCTCTTTATTTACACATTTATATTTAATCCTATTCAATTTTTAAATTGAGAGCTCATACTTTATCTATGATAAAGACTTGAATATTTTTCTATCATTGATTCATGATCTACTAAATTCAAATTCTAAAAAAAAAGATCAAATTGAAAAATTACAAACATGTTAAACAAATATAATATAAAAAGGCATATTAAAACTACTTTAGTTAGAGCTTTTTTATTCTTTTTCTTTAATGCATTTGTAATTTTTTTTTGGTATTTGATCCCAACTATTTTTTAAGACGTCCTCTTATTTTCACATGTGGTGGACTTTGAAGTTATTAACATTATTGAAAAAATCGTCTTTATGTGATAATATAGTTTTTCTTTTATCTTTGGATTTATACTCCTACATCTTAGTCATTGAATTATCAATCGCAAGGTATAGAATAACAGTCAATTCTAAGCATTCTAACGCAAATTCACAAACATTTTGTGAATGAAAACTAGCTCATCAAATCTTTTACGTATTAGCTTTAATAATGGTTCATCATGACTATTCTTAACATCTCTATGCCTTCTCTTTAATTCTTACTTCAATACTCCAGTATATATTTTGTTTTTACTTTATCTACTTGCTCAAAATTTAGTACACACAAAGAAGAATGGCATAATATACATATTGATTCAAATAATAAACATTAATATCTTATTTCACCTAATAACGCATCATATGTGACTTTAAAACTATTAAACTTGGAGTTTGCAATATGTTCTAATACCTTGTATACTTTAATGCCTAAAAGATGTTGCTTTAATCTTGCAATACAATTTACCTTCTTTTTTTTTTTAATTGTGTTTGCATTTCTTTGAATTTTGTTTAATGACTAAAAAATGTTGCTTTAATCTTACAATATAATTTATCTTTTTTTTTAAATTGTGCTTGCATTTTTTTGAATTTTGTTTAATGACAAAAAAATGTTGCTTTAATCTTGCAATACAATTTATCTTTTTTTTTTTTAAATTGTGCTTGCACTTCTTTAAACTTTGTATAAATATAAGCATGTCAAAATTGATATTCAATTGGTAATTTTGTTGCACAAGGTATATCACTATTAAAATCTATAACATCAACATTCTTTTATTTTTGTTCTTTACTGTCAAGACAATTATCATATTACTTCATAAACTGAATCAATGAGCTCTTCCGCATAATAAGCTTATTAAAAAAAAGCATACATCCTTTCAATACTTTGTGTACTTCTCATTTTAACCAAAAAGTGATGATTAAAATATTATGAAACTCATAGATCACTATCTATATGGAGTTTTATAAAAAAGAATAAAAAGGTAAGCGAATAAACTAAAGCATGAAAATATATAAGCATGGTAAAGAAATAACGTCTTCGAACACAGAAATGTAGTGACTCAGTACAAAAACATTACATGTCAACTACTTTTTTCTACCTACATCATACTTAATAAGAAAATCACTTCGATTGCTTTCAGATGACTTTTTAAAAAGAAGTTCAAACAATATGATTCGTTTCTTGTTGAATTTTAACATATCTTTTACAACTACTTAATTTATGTGGAACCTTCTTCAAAATGTGCCAAATACACCACCTATGAATTGTAGTTGACATGCAAACCTCAATAGTATTTGGCATCATGCGCATTGATCAGTAATGATGTCTTTTATAACTTTTTTTACCCATACAACGAAGCCAACGTTCAAATAACCACTTGAATGACTCATTGTCAGTGACGGATCCAGAAAATTTTAGAAGTGGAGGCAAAAATATATATACTAAAATAATTTTTGTTGAACATTATTAATTATATAAAAAAATAAAAATTAGAAAGAATTAGTGAACACTTTCATTCTTAAAATACTAATTCATTATATATAATTTATAAAAAAATATTTTTTATTTCTAAAATTTGAACTTAAAACATTTTAATTAAATTATAGATAATTTGTTATCTTAACTAATTTTTTTATACACATTTAATAATAAAACACTGAATCAATTGGTACATTAGCGCTTAACGATACACTAGTATTTATAATTTGAAATTAGAAGTATATATAAATACTAAAAAAATTAATTCTGTATATGAAAAGTATTTTATATAAAATAATAGAAACTTAATTTATATTTTCAAATAAAAAATCTATTTTAAATTATTAAATTAATCAATTCATTTTAAAATTTTATATGCAACATAGTTACATATAATAGAACAAAGTAAAAAAAAAGTAATAAGGATGAATAAATTGAGAATAAAATAAAATATATAAAGTCATGAAGAGAATAAAACATTAGATTAATACCTAAATTATAATTGTTTGAATTAAAATTTTCAATTGGAAATATCAAAAAGAGAAACAATAAAATTGAAAAATACATACATAGAGTTATGGAGAGTTATATAAAAAACATAGAGAATTTGAAATTCACCTTTTTATGAAGAGAGGATGACTATTAGACAAGAAATAGAAAAAAAAGTTGAAAATATAAAAATAAGAAGAGGGTTTAATGGAATAAAAGAGTGACGATTCAAGAACTAAATTTGATCAGGTTAAATAATAGTTAAAATGATAGAAAAATAAAAAAGTAAATTTACAACTTTGGCAAATTTAATTTAATTTATTTATAATTGGGTCATTTAAAATTTGAAGTGGGATCACATTATATAAAACTGTTTTTTTTTTTTTAAATTGAAAACAGTGGGACAAGTACTCCCTCACTATTGTGCCTGCCTGCTGATTGTCCTCATTCTTCATTAAGGCATATCCAAAAAATACAGAATGGCCATGGTCACACCAACAAAAAATGCAAAAGCCAAATCATACTAGAAAATTTAAAAATAAGAATATATTTCAATTCGGCACAAAATTACGCACATAACACAAGAATTCAGATACTCAATACAGAAATTATGCATAATATCAAATACCAATTTATCTTGTAAGTGATATCAAAAGTCACCACATCACCAAAATACTCAAATATAGCTTTACTTTTTGCATCATCCTAAAATATATTTTTAATTAACTTATCAACATTAAGTTTAAGCTCATAAAAAAATTTTGATTTCGATCTTCCATTCTTAAAAAATATTTTTTCAATTTTTTTGCATCATCTACTTTAGAAATATTACGAATCTCCTTACTAATATGATTTCTAATTTTTTTTTATTAAATTTAATTCACGATGATCACTAATTGCTACAACAAGTGTTTGATATGTTTTACTTGGTTTAATACTAGTTTTATCATTATTTTCAATTGTCCAATAAACATGTAAGCTAAACTCTCTGTGTTTAAGCATTTTAGCTTGATCGAGACAATATGGATGTGAATGAGTAACCTAATGCTAGTAATCTTCAATATATGCACATAAATTTTTGTAGGATACTATGTAACAAATGTCGGATTCGTCTTCACAACTAGAGGTATACCAGATTTTCTATTTCTTTCTCTATTTGAGTTTCTTATTTTAGTAGAAAAACTTGTAAATTTAATATAATTTTTATAGAATTTTTCAACCCTTTCAAAAGTGTTAAAATTTATTCCAATTTTTAATACATATTGGTCATTAATATCATACAAAAATTAATCCTAAAATAATTACCGTAAAAATCACATAAAAAATAAGTTTTGGATCATCACAACACAAAAATATTTAAGTATCGTATCGAAATTCACATATATAAAAAAATATTAAAACGGCTTAATCATAAGATAACTCAAGTAATAAGAACTAACATCATTATAAATAACTATAATTAAGAACAAAAGAACAAAAATATACAAAAATAACAGATAAATATAAAACATAGAACAAGAACAGAAGTTAATATATCGATAACTCATATTAATTTATCAGAATTATTAAAGAAGATATTTGACTATTTGTACCTCTTCTATTACATTTAATGAAAAAGAAACAATTAATTTATACTATTTTAGTTTATCTAAATGATTATCTATTATAATTAAAAATTTGTGTAATGAAAATTCAGATTCAATTTTATAAATATAACATTGTAAATTAAAAGACTTTAAAATAAGATAGAATAAGCATAACATTTTGAACGAAATACATAAAAAAGTGTAGAAAAATTGCAGCAAAAAATAAAAAGAAAAAGGGAAAAATGATGAGTCTTTGAAAGAGATGTTATTCATTAAGGCCATGTTTGTTTGAAGGAAAAATGAAGGAAAAAAAAGGAAGTAAAAAAAATAAAAAAAATAATTATTTTTTATTGTTTGATTGAGAAGAAAAATGAGAGAGGAAGGAAAAGGGATGGAAAAATATTGGTAGACTCACTAATTTCTTTTCTCTCTAAAAAAAAATGGAGAGAAAATTAATTCTCTCTCTACTTCTAATATTACCCATTTATTTTTTTCAATATATTTTATAATATAAAGGTAAAATTGTCTTTTTATAACATTTCTTTCCTTCTTATTTTCTTTCCATCCAAACACATTTAAAGAAAATAAAAATTTTCTCAATTTCTTTTCTTTCCTTTCTTTCCTTTATATTTTCTTTCTCTCTATTTCTTTCCTTCCAACCAAACATAATATAAGGGAGAAAGAAAATGGACGTAATAAAAGGCATATACTTTAGGGTGCACATGGCCCAGTCAGGGTTTGAAGATCTGACTCAGTTCCGAATATTTTAGGGACTAATTTGGTGTGATTTCACCGAATTTAGGACTGAATAGGGATCTTAAAAATAGACCCGGTCATAATTTCGGATCGGATCTGAGTTAAGACGAACACAATTTTACCCAACCCATATGCACCCTAGTAAGAGAACTAAAAAATATATACATGTTTTAAATTAATTTTAATATTATGTTATATTAATTATAAACTTATTATTTTATTTTTAATCACACTTGTTGAATTAGAAAATAGATAAAAAAGTATCAAATTAGAATTTATAAACAAATTCAAATTTAAATATGGATATCAACTTTTTTGATAATAAATTTTTTTTATAAATAAATGCATAATAAATAAGTTTTTTTTTATAAATTATTGTTAAAGCTCTAAAGACCTGATTTTCACTAAGTTTGAACCAAGTATAATGGTGACTTGAAAATATTTAGGTTTTATTGAATTTAGAACCGAATTAGAATTTAAAAAGTAGACCCACTATATATTTAGAGCCAAATCTCAATAAAGACAAAATTGATTTCACTCGACTCATGAAAATCTTAGTATGTTTAATTATTTAGGTAGTGAGATTGAAAAGAAATTATTTAATTTATTTCGGAAAAAAGTTTCTACTGTCAATCATTTGGTGCTGTGAAATTACAATATTAGCCACACCAATCTTTTGATTCGTGGTCTCCTTCTTTTCCTCTCTCCCCCTTGTGTAATGTGTATTGCACTATTGCTTGCTGCTCTGTCTACTCTGAGCTACAGGCCTGCAGCATCGTTTTCGGGATATTGACCATCAGCGAACTTGCTCTGACCAACAACACTTTGGTGTCAGTTTGGCTTCACTAAAATGCAGTCCAGCCCCTTGCTCCTCGAAGAACCCATCAGGATGGCTTCCATCCTCGAGCCATCAAAGCCTGTTAGTCTCTCTCTCTCTCTCTCTCCCCGCCTTGTTTCATTTTGTTCCTTTTTCGGATTTCTTCAGTAATGCTTGTTGATTCGCTTGTTCCGTTGTCCCTGGAGTAAAAGCAATCGTTGTATTGGGGTTAATTTCTTTGATTTCAATTACTGTTTGCTTTTCTTTTTGGTTTTTCCGAAACCATTAAGTATCCTTGGAGTCAAATCTATTTGAGCATTTCATATCTCATACAGGGCATGGCTCTCCCAGTACCCATTTTTTTCATAGCTAGGATTCGAACCTGCGATCACTAGTTTAGGAGAAGGTGTACCGGTCACTCTCACTGATCATGTGTCGGTTTGCAGTTTTGCACTTAATGGTCCTAGTTCTTCAAGTATTTTGAGTAAAATTGTATAGAATCGTACCGATAACAACTAATTTTCTATTTTTGATTTGACTGTAGCGTGTAGGTTTAAGTTGAATTAGGAGAGGGTGGGAGATTTGATTTATTTCTGCAGTTTTCTTTCCTTTTCTACGAGAAGTTTGTCCTTGTTCTTTTGGAGATTTTGAGTGTTTTTGTCAATCATGACGATGATTGATGTTGTTGAGATGCAATCTGCAGTGCTTTTTCCCAGCGATGACAAAGATTGTTGGCACACTGGGTCCAAAGTCGCGATCAGTCGATGTGATTTCGCAATGCCTTGAAGCTGGAATGTCTGGTATTTCAACTTTGCTGTCTGTCATCTTTGTTTAACAACTGATTTTAGTTTTTTTTTTTCTTTTGTATCAATGACCCTTTTTATTTATTATTTTTCTGAAAGAACTACATGATTGGGTAGTATTTGGTTAGTTTGGGTTTTTGGGTTCCTATGCTGTCATATAAGAAAATTGTCAGTCAAATAGGCGTAGTTGGTTAACTAAGAGTTTGAATGCCTAGTAGTTTTTAAAAATTCATAACTATATAATTATAATTATATAATTATGGTCAATGAGATGGAAAAGCCAATAACTAGATTTTCTTTTATTTTGATAAAAGAAATACCGGTGACCTATTGTTTTCTAGTGTCATATTCTTTTTCTCTTTTGGGGAAAAAACCAAGGCTCGAGGGAATTGAAATATTTATATTATTAATGTCTAAAATTAGCTCAGATTATTCATTGGTCATCTTATTGTTTTTTATCTTACCTTTTGCTAGTGGCAAGGTTTGATTTCTCATGGGGTGATCCAGAATACCATCAAGAGACATTGGAAAATTTAAAGGCTGCTATCAAAAGTACCAAAAAACTCTGCGCGGTAAACATTTGCCACCCACACACATACACATATATACTCAGGCCAATCTATGTGCTGTTTTTACTACTACATGATCAAACATATGAGATTAATTGGTCTCTCCTTTGAATGAGTGCTCTTGTTTTACATGTCTATCTTTGATATTTTTATTTTTATAATATATTGTTCCAGAAGTTCAGTCTAATATTTCACTGTCTCTGTTTATTCCCTTGTTCCTTGAAAGTTGGTCATACAATCTGCACTATAATAGGTTTTGATCTTCACCATTCCAAGCAGGGGCGAGCTAGGTGAAATATTAGGGAGGGGACTAAAATAAAATTTTTAGAGGGCTAAACTAAACTTTGTATATAATTTATAAGGGAAAAAAAATTAAAAAATGGGATTTTAACATCCTAGTGTAGGAAATGGGATGCTAGAATTCATTTGGCTCAAGTTCAAGTGCGACTATATATTAATTTTCTGAATTTACATAACATTGACCCTCTTTGAATCTAACCATCCTAACAAATTCAGCAGTATTTAAACATCAAAATAAGACTATATGAGGACCAAAAGAATTTAAATCCAATCTCAGCAATCCCAAAAGGTAAAAAGTACTGTGACAATTACGTAGAACCTTTTACTTATATTTACTGATATAAGAAGCTAAATAATACTGAATGAATAATGAATTAATTCTTGAGGCTCGAGCTTATGTTTCTTGATACCAAGGCTTCTGTTATTGCATATCATCAAAATTTACTGTGATTTTCATTTGATAAATTTTATCCTTAGATATACTTTCGATATGTGAAAATACTGTATAAAGTTCATTTAACCTAGAAATATGTACTCATTTTTATCCAATTTCAGGTTATGCTAGACACTGTGGGTCCAGAACTACAAGTTGTCAACAAAACTGAGCACCCAGTTTCCCTTCAAGCTGATACATTGGTTGTCTTAACGCCGGATCAAGACAAAGAAGCTACTTCAAATCTTTTACCAGTAAATTTTAATGGGCTATCAAAGGTTGGTGTACCTTTTCCATGTAACTCGTTTGTTGGGGTCTGTAATATATTTGTGTTGAATATTTTATGGTGTTTGTGTGCTTGGTTCCTAATCCCTGCCTCACCTCACTTTCCTGCCGCATCATTCCCATCTGAATCCTCACCACATACCCATTAGTAATATCCGCCTTGAGGTTTCTATCACTCCCAGATCCCAAATTTTCTGAAGGCCCATGCATTTGATGTAAAGTACCTAACAAGGCTGGTTGTTCAAATTATGAATAATTGACCCTGCCTATTTACTTGATAGGATAGGTGAGTTCCATTCCTCCACTCTTTGTGCTGATGGCACAAGATCCTCTCTGTCTTCAATGATATAAACGAACTTTTACCTTCACCTTGTCACACAACTCAAATTTCACTTTCAGTATCCTTTGTTAGGTGTTGTTTCTAACTTGGTGTTATAATCTGATGTTTCTTGAAAGAATTGAATATAATAAAATTTGAAAAAGTGTCATTTTGTTTAAAGTCCTTTGGAAGGATGCTTTGATTTATTAGTTCAAACATTCAACTAATATACTACAACAACAACAACAAAGCCTTGTTCCACTAGGTGGGGTCGGCTACATGAATCAAACGATGCCATTGTATTCTATCATGTATTATGTCTACAAAGAGAACGTTTACATGTAGATCTCGCTTGACCACTTCATAGATAGTTTTCTTAGGTCTTCCTCTGTCTTTCGCCCTTTGTTCATCTTCCATGTCATCTATCCTCCTGACTAGGTGTTCTATTGGTCTTCTTCTCACATATCCAAATCACCTGAGACGCAATTCAACCATCTTTTCCACAATGGGTGCTACTTCAACTCTCTTTCTTATATTTTTATTCCTTGTTTTATCTAATCGCGTATGACCATTCATCCATCTCAACATCTTCATATTTGCCACACTCAGCTTATGTTCGTGTTCTTCTTTGGCCGTCTAATACTCCATACCATAAAGCATAGCTGGTCTTATAGTGGTGCGATAGAATTTACCTTTAAGTTTTAAAGGTACTTTTTTGTCGCATATAAAACCAGATGTACTCCGCCATTTTGACCAACTTGCTTGGATCTTATGATTTACATCGTGTTTAATCTCTCCATTATCTTGTATGATGCATCCAAGATACTTAGAACTTTTAACATTTCGTAGGATGGTTTCTCCAATCTTCACCTCTATATTAGGGTTTTCCCTTCTCAGACTGAACTTACATTCCATATATTCCGTCTTGCTACGGCTTATGTGCAGACCATACACTTCTAGAGCTTCTCTCTATAAGTCAAACTTTTTATATAGGTTTTTCCTTGACTCTCCCATAAGGACGATATCATCGGAAAAAAAGCATGCACCATGACATAGGCTCCTGGATGTGCTCTGTGAGTACTTCCAAGACTAATGTGAAAAGGTATGGACTTAAGGATGATCCATGGTGTAATCCTATACCAATAGAAAATTCTTGTCACACCACCTTGAGTTTTCACACTAGTTGTGGTCCTATCGTACATGTCTTTAATTGCACGAATATATGCGATCCTTACTCTCCTCTTCTCTAAAACCTTCCATAAGACCTTCCTTGGCACCCGATCATACGCTTTTTCCAAATCAATAAACACCATATGTAGATCTCTTTTATTACTACAATACCTCTTCATCATCTTTCTTAATAGGTATATCGCTTCAGTGGTAGATCTGTCTGACATAAATTCAAATTAGTTATCTGTTACTTGTATCTCTTTTCTCAACCTCCGTTCTATCACTCTTTCTTATAACTTCATGATATGACTCATGAGCTTGATTCTTTTATAGTTTTTGCAACTTTGTATATCCCCTTTATTCTTGTAGATAAGTACTAAGGTGCTCTTTCTCCACTCATCAGGTATCTTCTTTAACCTTAAAATCTCATTAAAAAGTTTAGTTAACCAGTTGATGCCTTTTTCTCTAAGACCCTTCCAAACTTCAATCTGGATATCATCAGGTTCTACTGTACTGCTATTTTTCATCTGCTTCAGAGCATCTTTTACCTCGAAGTCTTGAATCCTTAGATAGTAGTTAAAGTTTGGAGGATCTTCTTCCCTTGTGCATAACTGACCAAGGCTCGGAAAAGTCTTCTGTCTCTCATTAAATAACTCGTAGAAGTAGCTCTTCCATCTTTCATTAATCTTCTCCTCTTGAGCCAACACCTCTCCATCTTTATCCTTTATGCACTTAACCTGATCCAAATCTCTCGTGCTTCTTTCACGGCTCTTTGCGATTTTATATATATCTTTTTCTCCTTCTTTCGTGTTCAAAAACTGGTAGAGACCCTCATATGCTCTTGTTCTTGCTTCACTTACAGTCACTTTTATCTTTCTTAGTCGCCTTATATTTTTCCCAATTATCTGCGTTGCGGCATAAAGACCACTCTTTAAAGCACTCCTTTTTTATTTTTATCTTTTCTTGTACACTCGCATTCCACCACCAGGATTCCTTATCTCTTGGTCCTGTTCCTTTAGATTTACCAAAATTTTCTTTTGCTGTTCTTCTAATAATTTCTGTCATCTCCCTCCACATCTCTTCCGCGTTTCCATTCCCATCCCACTTTGTTTCTTCTCTTACTCGTCTTAGAAAGCTTCTTTGTTCCTCACCTTTCATCCGCCACCACCTCATCCTTGGGTTCTTCGTATGATGTCTTTTCCTCAACTTTTGCTCAACGCGAAAATCCATGACAAGCACCCTATATTGTGTTGTCAAACTCTCTCCCGGGATAATTTTACAATTAATGCAAAATTCCGGTCGACTCTCCTCAACAAGAAGTCGATTTGAGAGCATGTCTTGCCACTCTTATAGGTTATAAGATGTTCGTCTCTTTTTTTAAAACATGTATTTGCGATGAAAAGATCAAAGGTCGAAGAAAAGTCTAAAATAGTTTTACCCTCGGCATTGATCACCCCGAAACCATGGCCTCCGTGAATATTTTTATACCAGTCACTTTTCTCCCAACATGGCCATTTAAATCTTCTCCTAAAAAAATCTTATCTCCCGAAGGTATGTCTTGAACCAAACTCTCTAGATCCTCTCAAAACCTTATCTTGTATTGTTCGTCCGAACCCACTTGCGGTGCATAGGCGCTAATCACATGGAAAACACCTCCCTCCACCACAAGTTTGATAGAGATGATTCGATCTTCTACCCTCTTGACATCCACTACGTCTTTCTTTCACTGCTTATCCACAATAATTCCAACCCCATTCCTATTCTTCACCTTTCCTGTATACCAAAATTTGAAACCAGAAGTATCTAACTCTCTAGCCTTCGCACCAACCCATTTTGTTTTTTGTAGGCACATAATGTTAATCTTCCTCATTGTCATGATGTCCACCACCTCCATGGACTTTCCTGTTAGGGTGCCTATGTTCCATGTCCCAAATCTCAACTTTCTGTCGCTCCGACCTTTACCTTTTACTTTGTGAACTAGCTTATGTACCCTCGTCCGTTCACGAAATCGCGAGAACGCTTGCTCATTTAACACTACATTCAAGCACCGATGCAGCGACTCTTACTCATTTGACACTGTACTCGAGCCATACAGCGCGTTGCTTCTGGGCAACGACCTAGCTTTAGCACAATAATGTCTTTGATTCATGTCATGGGAATTCGACTATATTTTTATGTTGGTTGTCGAAAACCTAACACAACCCTTCTTTTTTATCCGGGCTTGGAACCGGCTATGTACCGCAAGTGTAACATAGGCGGAGTTATTCAACTGATGTACATCTTTATAAAATCTTAAGATTCAATATTTCCCATGCGTACTAGTTTGAGGATTAGAAATAGTAGTAGAAGTCATAAGATTAGATGAATAATGTATCCCTAGTTAATAATAACATCCACATTGGCAGTAACATTCAAATTAAATTTATTTATATAGTTTCTTTATTTATGTTTGAATGTATATAAATACTACTTCTCTGAAGTTCTAGTACTCAAGCAATTTAGGAAACATTTCTACTCCATATTCTTTAAAACCTCTCCTTTCTCTTTTGTGTGGTTTTGCAAATTTTGTTTTCTTATTTCTCATTTTATATTGATTTATGTGTTTATGATGCTTGTCTTGACTATTGTCTCCATAATTTTGTAGGCTGTGAAGAAGGGTGATACTATTTTTATTGGTCAATACCTGTTTACAGGAAGTGAAACGACTTCTGTGTGGCTAGAGGTAATGTTGCCTTTCATGGATAAAGTTTAATATTCGATGCTCATGCAAATAGGTATGCTTATTGTTTTTAAAATGTTGGCATTTCTGATAGGAAAAGATGAAATAATAAGGAAGAAGGTGTAAGGTTCTAGGATTTGGATAGAGAAAGCGTAGAGAAGCGGTAGTATGAATAGTTAGAATAACAAGAATAGAAATAATGTGAGAAATCACTGAAAAGGGAGTATCAATGTGATAGTCCCAACCCATTGAATGAGTATATGATTGTAATAGAAATGACGTTTGGCATTCAAGAGGCCAATTCTCTCCACAATTCTCTCTCTAGTCTTTTCCTACCTAAAACCAATGTTCCTCATTTCCTATTTATATCTCTCTTGTAACAAACTCCCTAAATTTGTAACTAACTCCCTAAATTCACAAAGCCTTTCTTATTCCTCTTCTCCTATATGTATATTTAAAAGGAGTAACTTCTCTATGTTGCCCCTGAACTTCTTGGCTGTCGGGGTTTGTCACAGAAGGTCTGTAGAATTTTCTTTTTATGATTAACTGAATCATAGTTGAACGGTTTTCAGCTTATATAGAAGCTGAGAGTAGCTTGTGAGGGAAGCTACAATGTGGGTAGTATGGAAAATACATTGATAAGTTAGTTGCTGACCTATCCTAGCTGGCTGAGGCAGTTACATTGCCTCAGTTACACTCTAGATGAACTTAGAGTCACTACAGCTTCTCCTAACGTACTCTATTATGAAACAGAAAAACACATTGAAAGTGGAAAGTAAACTGGTTTTAAATAAGCATCAAATTGATGTGGGGTGTGTTATCTTAATATGAATTGATAATGAGTTCAATTATAAGAGTGGCATGACAAACTCTCAAATCGACTTCTTCTTGTTGAGGAGAGTCGACCGAAAATTTTACATTAACTGTAAAATTATCCCGGGAGAGTTTGACAACACAACATAGGGTGCGTGTCATTGATTTTCGCGTTGGGTAAAAGTTGAGAAAAATACATCATACGAAGAATCCAAGGACGAGGTGGTGGCGGATGAAAGGTGAGGAACAAAGAAGCTTCCTAAGACGGGTAGGAGAAAAGACAGTGGGATGAGAATGGCAGAAGTTGTTCGAAGAACAGCAAAAGAATGTTTTGGTGAATCTAAAGGAATAGGACTAAGAGACAAGGAGTCCTGGTAGTGGAATGCGAGTATATAAGAAAAGATAAAGATAAAAAGGGAATGCTTTAAAGAGTGGTCTTTATGCCGCAATACAGATAACTGGGAAAAATATAAGGCGGCTAAGAAAGAGACAAAATTGTTTGTAAG
This sequence comes from Arachis duranensis, assembly GCF_000817695.3. Lineage (NCBI taxonomy): Eukaryota > Viridiplantae > Streptophyta > Magnoliopsida > Fabales > Fabaceae > Arachis > Arachis duranensis. The sequence goes on along the minus strand of NC_029774.3, from coordinate 15,348,494 downwards.
TGAAGCAAGAACAAGAGCATATGAGGGTCTCTATCAGTCTTTGGGTATGAAAGAAGGAGAAAAAGGTATATATAGAATCACAAAGAGCCGGGAAAGAAGAACGAAAGATTTGGATTAGGTTAAGTGCATAAAGGATAAGGATGGAGAGGTGTTGGCTCAAGAGGAGAAGATTAATGAAAGGTGGAATAGCTACTTCTACGAGTTATTTAATGAGGGACAGAAGACTGTTCCGAGCCTTGGTCGATTATGCACAAGGGAAGAAGATCAAAACTTTGACTACTATCGAAGGATTCGAGACTTCGAGGTAAAAGAGGTTCTAAAACAGATGAAAAATGGCAGGGCAGTAGGACCTGATAATATCCCGATTGAGGTTTGGAAGGGTCTTGGAGAAAAAGGTATCAACTAGTTAACCAAGTTTTTTAATGAGATTTTAAGGTCAAAGAAGATGCCTGATGAGTGGAGAAAGAGCACATTGGTACCTTTCTACAAGAATAAGGGGGATATACAAAGTTGCGAAAATTATAGAGGGATTAAGCTTATGAGTCATAATATGAAGTTATAGGAAAGGGTGATAGAACGGAGGTTGAGAAAAGAGACACAAGTAACAGAGAACCAATTTGGATTTATGCCAGGCAGATCTACCACTGAAGCGATATACCTATTAAGAAGGATGATGGAGAGGTATCGTAGTAATAAAAGGGATCTAAATATAGTGTTTATTGATTTGGAAAAAGCGTATGATAGGGTACCAAGGGAGGTCTTATGGAATGTTTTAGAAAAGAGGAGAGTAAGGATCGCATATATTTGGGCAATTAAAAACATGTATGATGGGGCCACAACTAGTGTGAAGACTCAAGGTGGTGTGACAGAGGAATTCCCTATTGGTATAGGATTGCACCATGGATCATCCTTAAGTCCATACCTTTTCACATTAGTCTTGGAAGTACTCACAGAGCACATTCAAGAGCTTGTGCCATGGTGCATGCTTTTTGCCGATGATATCGTCCTTATGGGAGAGTCAAGGGAAGACCTAAATAAGAAGTTGGAGTTATGGAGAGAAGCTTTAGAAGTGTATGGTCTGCGCATAAGCCGTAGCAAGACGGAATATATGGAATATAAGTTTAGTTTGAGAAGGGAAAACTCCCAATATAGAGGTGAAAATTAGAGAAAACATCCTACGAAAAGTTAAAAATTTTAAGTATCTTGGGTGCATCATACAGGATAATGGAGAGATGGAACAGGATGTAAATTATAGGATCCAAGCAGGTTGGTCAAAATGGCGGAGTGCATCTGGTTTTATATGCGACAAAAAAGTGTCTCTAAAACTTAAAAGTAAATTCTATCGCACCGCTATAAGACCGGCTATGCTGTATGGTACGGAGTGTTGGGCGGCTAAAGGAGAGCACGAACATAAGCTGAGTGAGGCAGAGATGAAGATGTTGAGATGGATGAGTGGTCATACGCGATTGGATAAAATAAGGAATGAAGATATAAGGGAGAGAGTTGGAGTAGCACCCATTGTGGAAAAGATGGTTGAATCGCGTCTCAGGTGGTTTGGACATGTGAGAAGAAGACCTATAGAACATTCAGTCAGGAGGGTGGATGAGATGGAAGATGGACAAAGGGAGAAAGGCAGAGGAAGACCTAAGAAGACCATCCATGAGGTGGTCAAACGAGATCTACATGTAAACGGTCTCTCTGTAGACATGATACATACAGAGCACAATGACGTCGTTTGATTCATGTAGCCAACCCCACTTAGTGGGACAAGGCTTTGTTGTTGTTGTTGTATATGTTATTTTATTATGTTATGTTAGTAGCATGTACCTGCGACTTTTTATTTATACTACTACTATTGATTAGTAATAATACTAATATTCTTACAAAGATTGTTAGATTGAAATCCGTTCGTTTGCCTTTGTTTATTGACTTATGCTTTAAGGCCTGACATGTTATTAGAGTTGACAAGATCAAATGGTCTTGAGTTCGATGTTTTTATTCTTCTAACTATAAACATTAAGTTATAGCAAAATGTTAGGTGGATCTATGCATTCTCATGCAACACAATGAACTCTTGCATGATGGACCATGTTAAATATAAAACAATTTATGTCCTTCTACTTAAGAGCATGGATTTGTGGGAGAATTGGTTCAGCCAAAGTCCAGAATTTTCTCATAGTACCTCAGGTTTAAGATTGGGTTTGTATCACTATATATATATATATAGTAAAGTATCTTTTTTTGTCCCCAACGTTCGGAGTAAGTCTCAAAGTTGTCCCTAATGTTTCAATCGTCCTATTTAAGTCCCTAACGTTTCAAAATTGACTCAATGTTGTCCTGTCGTTAGGAATCTGTTAACAGAATTGACGGCGGGACAAAATTGAGACGATTTTGCAACGTTAGAGACTTAAATAGGACGAAAATGTTAAGGACAAAAACGATACATAAAAATAAATTTTAATTTAATTTTATCTTTCAATAATATTAATTTTTTATTTTTTATTGTATATAGTATTCAATTATTTTTTAATTACATCTAAATAATACTTAATCACATTACTTTCATTTTACATAAATTTATTTTTTATAATTTTAAAGAATTTTGATACATTAGAGATAAAAGGTATAATTTATATTTTATTGTATATATATTAGAAATGTTCACTTTTTAGGAAAACAATCCTTATGTTTATTTATGTGAGATATGCAAAGATTAATCATGACGAATCATAAATAATCAAATTCTAATTCCTTGATAATTTAATTTCTCTTTAACTTAATTAACCGCTAATTGCTCAGTCAATTACTTAAGGAAAAGAGATGAAGCATAATTCTGATTTAATTTCAAATAAGATTAAAAAATAGTCGTAAGGTTGAATTATATGTCACATATTCAAGTTAGTCCTAACAATTGAAACTCACAAGGTGTTGCACACTCTTTGAACCTATTCCTAGTGTAATAAAAAAGTAGTGTGAAAGAGTTTTCAGCTAATTCAAATATTAATTTTTTCCAAAACAATATTTAGAATCCAAAACGGAGTTAGAATGTTTCCCAACAATTCTAAATCTTTAAGGATGAAGAACGAAAATTCAATCATGAATTAAATCAAAATAAAATAGAACGCTTAGATTAATAATCCATAAAAAGATGAACAGAACTCCTAACTTTAACCAAGGAGAATTGTGGCTCATGCTTAACTTCAAAACAAAACAAATATGAAAAAATGGCCAAGGGGCAAATCCCCTGGATGTTGGATGCCCTTTTCTAAGTTCCTTAAGGACTTTATATACTAAAACTTAAAACAAAACCTAATCCTTAAATTCCAACTAATTCAAAATCAAATCAAATGAAATCAAATCTTTCACATTAAATCTTCAGCTTTGTGTGCTCTGGTTCAAGGCTTCACTGGTCCAAAGTGTGGGCTTTGAATGTTGCAAAAATTTGCTTGTGGAGACTTGGGCCAAGTGGCGTGTGAAACGCCCTCCCTTGATGTGCAAAACGCCATCATTTTTCTTTCTTGGGAGTGCTCCTTGGTTGGCATGTGGAATGCCAATATGTGACGTGTAAAACGCCAATAAAAATTGGCGTGTGACACGCCCAAATGGGTCTTTGAAGTCTTTGAAGTGGCCTTCTGGACGCCGGGCTTTGGTGTGTGAAACGCCACAACAAAATTCAAGTCCTCGAGGGTGGTGTTTGGCGTGCGGCATGCCAACAAGTGGCGTTACACGCCCTTGTAATTTTTGCTCAAAAAAGGGCTTGAAGGCGTTTTGAATGTTACACGCCAATGTAACTTGGCGTGTAACACGCCACTCCCTTATGCTTTGTTCCTTGCAAAACGCCACTGCAGGCATGCTTTATTGATTTCTTTATTAGCGCCTAATGCATGCTTCACTTGAAGAACGCTAATAAACATGCATGCTTCTTTATTCATTCATTGATTTGCTTTATTTATGCATGCATTCCTATAATATATGCTTCATACTTCATTGGCCTCATTAGTTAATAATGAATGCCTTACTTGCTTCGGTTGGCGTGCTTTATTCATTTGCATCATTCAAATGGCTCCATTGATTAATTGCATGCTTCCTTGGCTTCATAGTAACGCATGCATGCATTGCTTCGTGCATTTTTAATTAACTTTCTTTCATGCATTCTTTAATTCACGCCACATGTATACTTTATTCATTAATTAACGCCATAGAGTGCTTCATTAGTGTACATCACCAACGCCGCTTGAGAAGGCTTCATGGGCCACGCTTTCTTCAAGGGCCATGCTTTTCCAAAGTGTATCCTAAGCTTCAAAGCGTGCTTGTTTTGTGCTTTTTTTTTTTTACTTCTTTTTCTATTATTTCCTACAAAATTCATCAAATATCAAAGCAATATCCAACTTAGCACCAAAACACTCTATAATTAGGCATTTATGCATTTATTTCTTGTATGAAAAAACATAGAAAAACACAGCATGATGCCCATGCATCATTCTTCCGGCAGCAGTGCAGCCCAGAGCAGAGAGGGAGAGATATAGAAGAGAGTTTTGGGACTCTTAGAGAGGAAGAAGCTGTTTTCTGAAAAAAGGAGGCTGAGGAAGGTGAGTTGTTGCATTTAGGGTTTCCTAAATTACCAAAATAATCCTCAAATTTAAAAAGAATTCCCAAAATACCTGCCATCTCCATCTTTTCTATTGTGGTCCGCCATGGCACCACCACAATTGCGGTTGCCATTTCGCCGCCGAGAAAAACTAGTTCCGTCGAGCATTGTATGGCGGCGGGCATGAATTCCACCACGCCATGACACTATGGCAGTGCCATAACCACAATTTTAAAACACCGAGTGGGGTGAGGTGCTAGGTCCCTTAATGATAAGAAAGTAACAGCGGAAACAAAAAAATGAAGAGAAAATAGCGAAAATAGAAGAGAAGAAAGGGTTTTCCTACTAGACCTTTAAGAAACCTGTTCTTAGCAACCTAGGTCACCGGAAGGGATTCCCTACTAGACCTCCAAGGAACTTGTCCTTGACAACCTAGATCAAAGGGGGAAATTGAAAGAGACTAACACACAGAATTACCTTAGGTTGGATCCTTTAATTTTCTTCATGCAACAAGCGAAGCAAATTACTCACGTTAATTGATCACACAATAAAAACGTGCTTAGAGCAACTGGAAAAAAAATTTATGGGTATCTCCGACAATGTGAAATTTCCATTCTACCCTTTTGCCTTAAAATGCCCCAATTGTCCTCTTGACATGTATCACTTAAGCAACTCCAGGGTTCAAATCCTGGGATGTAAAAGGAGCAACAATTTGGGAGGGTCGCTCAGTCTGCAGTGCCTGAATCCGGATAGTTGGCCCAAACGGCTGGATGCCTGGTGGGAGACCAAAAACATATATTGTTTTATTCCTTGTGATTTTGTGTACTTATTGCAGGTTATAACAGCTATTTTCAGTTATTATAATTTATAAGTTGCCTTAGCAGTTTGTTCTACAAAGAACAAAGGTGACTTAGATATTGCATGTAGATGAAAATTATTCGGATCCTCATTGTTTTCTCCTTGTTTGTTTCTCTTGCCTCCTCTTTTTTCACTTTTCCTTTTAAAGCTTTCTTACCATAGTATGTGCTGTCAGCATCAGATAGTTTCCATGCTTCCTATTTTCTGTTGATTCTATGGAGAGGGAAAATTATAGGGATATTGAAAGGAGCATAGTGCTGATACTTGTTCTCAAAATTCTTACTACTCTTTTACTCAATTAGTTCTGATTTCGAAATGCAGGTCAAAGATGTGGATGGTGATGATGTCACTTGTGTCATAAAAAATTCTGCTACACTTGCTGGCTCTCTTTATACTCTACATGTCTCACAAATTCGTATTGATCTTCCTACGCTTACTGATAAGGATAAGGAGGTAACTTACAAAATATTATGTACTTAAATTAGTGAGATTCACGCGCTGATCAGGATGATATATACTTTTGTAGCTTGAGAGCAGTGCTATACCTTTTTACCTACATAAGCTGGGAATAAGGGTAGAATTGAGTTATATATCTTTGTCAAAATCATAGATTCGTTTTACAGAATTATCTTTCAATTATTTCTGAATATTCTTTAATGTTTTATTTGAAGTTTAGATAGATTTAAAAGTGTTCTAATGGCTACAAAATAGATGTGGTAAATTATGATATCACTTCTAGTCGCTTGTGTATCTTAGTGTAATTTCACATTCATGGCTGTAAAGATACCTACAATTTTAATCTCGTGTAGTCGTGTTAATCTTCTGATTTTCCATTCACTCACTCAGGTAATAAGCACATGGGGGCTTCAGAACAATATAGACTTCTTGTCATTATCATACACTAGACATGCAGAAGATGTTCGTCATGTAAGGTCTATCCCCGCTAGGTTTTTCTTTATGATTGCCTATTTTTTTTCTCCTTTATTATTATAAGATAGGTTCAAAGGAAATAACTAACATAGATTTAAAACTTAGACAGTTACTTAAATTTTGTCAGGATTTTGCTGCTGTATTTTACTTTGTTTCTCTTATGATAATTGACTTTTGTTCTATTGACTTGTTATGAACGCATTAAGAATAACTTGATGGTGATGCCGATTGCATATTTGTGTATAGATTATGATTTCTGCTTATTAATGATGAATATGTGCTTAATTGTAGATATAGCATTGTTGTATAAAATGTTTATCCACCCCCCCTCTCCCAAAAACAAAACTAAGAAAAAGAACATAAAAGAATGTCATTAAGACGGGGAATGGAATAATACAAGAAGGGAGGACAAGAGATCCTCTGAAGTCTCTGAACAAAAGCTTAGTGAAGTGTAGATTCCAATCTCTCAATGTGCCTAAGAGGGAAAACCCTAAAACCATCAAGAGTTTTACACTAGACATAATAGAAGTGTCTAATTCTATCTCACAGAATTTGTTTATTTGAAAATCTATCATTAAAGGAGCATGAATTGCACTACAACCCGGTGTCCAAATAGTAGCATATATTGCACAATACCACAGTTTGTCTCTTTCCTTCCCCCTAAACCAACAAATTTAATCAACAAAGCTTATCATAAGGTTGCGAGGCAGAACCAACACTCACCAAAGTATTCCATAAAGAGCCATAGGACAGGGCAAACAAGATTTGAAAGTGTATCCGATTTTGTCCCACACATAAAACACATCAGTGGAGATATCCTTATGCAGCCTTTGAACCTGTAAATTGTCATTGGTATTAATTTTGTTAAGCACAACTGTCGATATAAAGGGTTTGAGTTTAGAGGGAGCTTTGGATCTTAGTGATTTAGAAAGGGAGAGGATTGAGTTCTGAAATCTGATATTGTTGAACTAATGAGTCACAGTGTACATTAATTGATGTATTTATATGCAGTGAGTAGTTGCTGCTGCACATTACTCTATCTAATTGATAAGCTGTGGGAACAAGGGATTATCTTGCACTGTTACATGGCTTATCCCTTTAGGTGTTAATCTAAAATATTTTTCTGTTATTAACTAAAATTGAAAGAAATACAAATATAGGCTCGAGTTCATTGAACCTGAACATAAATAATAAGCTCTAGGTCGGTGGAATCATTTTGTTTTTTCATAATGGAATTAGCTTATGTGCCAATAATTTTCGATTCTGCAGGCTCGTGAGTTTCTCTCTAAATTCGGTGACCTCAAACAGACACAAATTTTTGCAAAGATTGAAAATATAGAGGTGAGACACTTTAAGATCATTTGAACATTTTACTTTCCACCCAAATAGACAATAATAATTGTTGAAGACCCTTGGCGTATAGTTAAGATATTGCCTTTGAAGTCTCATCTTTCTGGTTTCTACTCTTTAGGGATTGACTCATTTTGATGAGATATTGAGAGAAGCTGATGGTATAATCCTCTCACGTGGAAATTTGGGGATAGATCTGCCACCAGAGAAGGTTAGCTTTTTTGTGTATAGAAAAACCAGAATTTAAAATTCTTTCATGTGATTGTTGTCATTGTAGTATGCCTTTTGTAGCTGTTTATAGTGCTTATAGTACATTTTACTGGACTATTACAAATGTCTATACATTTGGCAGGTGTTTTTATTCCAAAAGGCTGCTATTTACAAGTGCAACATGGCTGGAAAGCCGGCTGTTGTTACACGTGTCGTGGACACTATGACTGATAATCTAAGACCTACCCGTGCTGAAGCAACTGATGTTGCCAACGCTGTGTTGGATGGTAAGTTTTATTTTACAAATATATCCCTTTCATGATGTGCTGAAGTTTGATTGTTAGATTTAGCAAATTCTGCCTGTGGCCTAGACACTGGGATTAGATCAATGATATTATCTGTTTCTTAAGTATTTCTTTTAGTTCTGGGTTTATCACATTATAAATAAGTATGCAATTCACCTTCATCTTAAATATGTTTTCTTTTCTCCTTTTTAATTCTCAGGCAGTGATGCAATTGTTCTTGGGGCAGAGACCCTACGAGGATTATACCCAGTGGAGACTATTTCCACTGTTGGGAAAATTTGTTCTGAGGTAGGTTTGTGCTTTTCATTGTAAACAACATTCCTACTACACATACAGTTATATACCAAATTTCCATGTCACTTTTCAGTTCTTAAAGATCAAGTTCACTTTTAGGTAGTCTGATGAAATTTCCATTTGTGATATTTTAGGAGTTGTCCTATTGTCTACCAAACATTTTTTCTTTTACCTTTTTCCTGCCTTTTTACAAAATTTTTATTGAGAAATCAAACCTCAATTTGGTGTTATTCATAATTTAGGTGGTGCTAATGCTAGGGAATATTTGTCTAACGAGTTCCTAGATATTATGACATCCCATGGCATTCTTTATCGAATTTCTTGTGCTTATACTCCTTGGCAAGGAAAGGTTGTTGAACACAAACCCATCACCCCACTGAAGCAGCTTGAAGTCCTCTTATTTATAGTGGTGTATTTTCTGCTTTATTTTTTGGTTGGGGTTGCAGTTCAAGGTGGAGGTTGAGATGGGTAGGATGGTGTTCTTGCTGCCACATTGGTTATTGTTGATGGAAATATCTTAGTAGGGTGGGGTCCTAATGATGCTATTGCTTGTTGCCAAATGTCACACCCAAATATTCAGTTTGGATTGTGTCAGATTGTGTAAATGTCTTCTCCAGTGCCAAGATGGCCTCTATTGAACTATCTTTGGCAACAGTATCAGTTGGATATTAAGAATGCCTTATTCATTGGAGACTTGAAGAAAAAGTCTATACAGAGCAACTTACGTCTTTTCCAAGATACCAAATTATCTCCTTGAAAAACTCATTATCTTGAGATAGAGTGTCTATTTGAAGGAAAACTTTGACACTTTTAACCAGATACGTCCATATGGCTTTTATTTTCTTAGAGAAATCTTTTAACTTGACTCCATTTTGATCTGATTAAAGCTGTATTAATCCTATACTTATCCTTGAAAAAGGATTTGTTTTGATAAAATACATCTAGAAGAGGTGGGACTATATCCCCATGGGAGCATACATAAATCATAAATGTAGATTATACAAGATTGGTTATTGAGAGGAGCCAATTCTGTGGCATTTGAATACTTCTTGTTGTAAATCTAGTGACTTTGAGGAGTAAAATCAAGTGCCGAGACAGAATTTTAGCCTTTTAGGCCACAGCATTTTGAATTTGTGAACTATGTTTGATTTTCAGATAACTTGATAATAAATTGCAACTACCTCTATAAAATTATTTCTTAACAACAAATCTGCTATTAGTGTTGCTTATCTCTGTTCAATGAGGCAGCATAGAACTGATAGGAACCTAGAGAAAACTGGGCTAATTATAGTGGCTCTACGTGTAACTAACTGCTGTGGTGGCATAGTATGTAGAAAGAGTGAACGTGCAAAGGGTATATGCTGTAAGGGGAAGCATCTTAGGCTACTGGGAGAGATTGAGCACTCAACTGGAAGATGTAATTGTTCTTTTATGTCTGCAATTATCACATTGCTGGATGTGTTTTCTTGCTGAAACAATCCATTCAACAACTTCTGCTATCTTTTATTTAAAGTTGATAGTGGTCTCCCAAAAGATTTAGGATAATGTTTTAACTACTCTGTTTTCTGCGTTTAAATCTGTAGAAAGATCAAAATTCCTAGAAAGAGAGAGATGCTAATTGAAGCTGCAACTGGTTTGAATATTTTGTCTAGAAATAGTTTGGAGGATATCTGCTCAAGTCCTTTTTTATGAATAAGTTGTGTGGAGGATGCTTAATAATACTAGTTTTAGGTATTAAAGTAAAAGAAGGATATACTGTGTTTTGTTAAATATATTCCATTTCAAGTGGGAAAAGATTTATAAATTAGATCTGGAATTCATATTTGGCACCAGAAACATTTAATATATCATTTAAATATAGTTCTGATAGTCAGAATACTTTCTAATTTCCAAACCACAGAGTTGGTCTTAACAAGCTGCTCATTTGCAGGCAGAGAAAGTTTACAATCAAGATTTGTATTTCAAGAAGACTGTCAGATATGTAGGAGAGCCAATGAGCCATATGGAATCAATAGCTTCCTCTGCGGTATTACTCTCTCTTCCATTACTTAGGTTTTCAGTATTTGTTTATTTGTTGAACTGTGCTACGTCTATTCAATTGATCAATGAATCTTGTGCCAGATGTAGCCATGTAGACATGTCAAAAATGTTAGAAAAATATATATCTTCACAGCATATCTTGTAAATATGGTAGCAAATCATCTATACATGTGACAGGATGACTGGATTAATTAGGGGCTATCTTAGACTTTAGGGAATTTGAGTCAATTACTTGTGAGAATTAAATACTATACACAAGAAACTTAACAAAATCCATATCAACACTTCATTTCAAGCTGGTGTATATATGTTGTGTGCATCAAGCTTGTCACATGTATAAGTTATGCTTGGATCCTTGAGGGCCTTCATGAAGATATTGGCCATATTGGCCACTTGATCATGCTAAATGATGTTGGTAACGTCTTTGGAGATAATGTTTACCCATGAATAGTAATCAATTTCTATATGCTTGGTGCGGTTCATGAAAGAGTAGATTAGAAGTGATATGCAAGGCAGCTTGATTATTGCAAATGAGTTCATGGTCACAATCTCACAAAAGGTTTCAAATCTTGTAAATCCATTTGGTTAAACACCTTAGGCTATGTTTGGTTACTATTCATGTCCATAGGAGACATTTCCATAGGCTCCTTGAAATAATACTAATAATATTAAAATTTAATTTGGATTCCATTTCCTATAAATTAGGAAAATCATACTAAATATTTGGGGTCATTATAATCATGCTATTTTCATTGTAGCTGCATGCATATATATGGCAGCCATGGTGCAACTGAGACACAAGGTGTTTTACACTAATGCTTCTCTCTTGTCTTAACTCTCACCACTAAGTTTGTTGTCACTTTTTTGAGAGAGAATTCTATTGTGAGACCCTGCTAATGCTTTTTCAAACTCTATACTCAGCCTACAGAAATGTATACTACAGCAAAGGTCCCCGGGTCAACTATACTTTTAGCAAACTTGGTACATATTATATCATTAGGAGCACGGATATGTTGAATGGTGACGACGATGAGTTTTTCTGGCAGGTGTTGAGAGAGCAGAGAACAGATAGGAAATTAATTATGGGGAATATGATTGAATAGAGAGATCTCTCAAAGTGCCTCTTTATGAGAGAACTTTTGCGTGGTCTAGAAACTTGCGGATAAATTCTCGTTGCAAGTATAGTTTCTAAACCTTCAAAAGTTCTTTCATACAAATGTTTTGGTTGTCACAAGTAACAAACCCCCTTGAAATTGATAACCGAATATTCAAACATCGGGTCGTCTTCTCAAGGAATTTGTTACATACCTTGGAGAGAGAGAGAATGCTGACTCAGCAGCAAAGGGAAGAAAATAATCCCTTTACTACCTTATCATTATTCTAGAAGAAGCAATAAAGAAAAGGGAGGAATAATAGGCAGGAGAAATGTGTAATTATAAGTGACAATAATTGATGATTGGATTAGTCAGATGAGAGAATCAAGGAGGCGTAATCGTAGGAGTTGAATGCTAATTATGATAATTAATTTGAGGAAAGGCAATAAAAGGAGGAGCTGATTAGGTGAGAGGTAGGAAAGGATTTGGAAAGGCCTAGGTTAGGAGAGAAGAGGACTCTCGAAATTCCTCTGTTATCTTTTACGTTTCTATTATATTTCTGTATTTCCATTAAAATAAATACCAGTGTAACAACTGGTATCAGAGCACCGGTTCTTGGTGTTCTGTGCATGGTGTCCACGCAAGCTGCCATGGAGTCAAGGTTGGAGGCGGTGGAGAAACGGATTGAGGAGTTACAGGAAGCTCAACAACGATCCTTGGAGGCATTCTCAGCAAATATGTTGAGACAAATGAGGGAGTTGCTACCTCAACAGCACCAAGGTGGAGGTGCTGGTGCTAACGACACCGGTGGAGGAAATGACGGTGGAAGGAACGAGCAAGATGACGAGAGGATAGAAGGGAACGGTGCAGGAGATGAAGGGCAGAGGCGATTCGAACCAATTCGAAAGCTTGACTTACCGGTATTCTCGGGGGAGGATCCGAATGGCTGGTTGGTGAGAATGGAACGCTACTTCAGGGTAATCGGAGTAGTTCTAGCGCAGAGGCTGGATTTTGCAACAATGGCTTTGGAAGGGGAGGCCCTCACCTGGTTCGAATGGTGGGAAGAATACACACCATTTCAGACATGGAGACGATTCAAGGAGGACTTATTGAAACGTTTTCAACCTGGAGCTGCTCTCAACCCCATGGCTCCGTTACTAGAGGTGAAACAGGTGGAGGACGTCGCTCAGTATAGGCGAGAGTTTGAGGCTGCAGCACGAACGCAGAGAAACCTGGGAATAGAGGCTCTCATGTGCATCTTTGTCAATGGACTCAAAAAGGAAATTCAGGCAGAATTGGAGGTGGCTCAGTTCGATAATTTACCAGCTTTAATGGATAGAGCCATGGCTATTGAATGGAGAAATCAAGCATGGAAGGAGACCGGGGTTGACCCTAACGGCATGAGGGTGGAGGGGTTGACGAAAGGGAGCGGGTCACGCGGATCTGGTTCGGTAGGAGCTAGATTTGGATTTTTCAAAAATCCTAGTTCGGTGAAGTACAACACCCACGACGGCATAGGCGAATCGAAGGGCGAGATTGGATCCAACACAAACAGAGGCACCCCTACTCCTCGTACAGGCCTTACCACCAGTTTGAACGGAGGCAACAACGCTTCTCATTCGCAGACGACTCGCGGCACACGGCGGCTCTCGAACGAAGACTGGGCAGAGAGACAGAGGAAAGGGTTGTGCAATTGGGTAACATAAATCAAATACAAATAAAAGCTTCAGAATAAACAAAAATAGAAGAGAAACATAAATTATTGAACCTGGTATGAAGAAACAATCCTAATCCTAATAGAAATCCTAATCCTAAATGCTAAGAGAAAGGAGAGAACCTCTCTCTCTAAAAACTACATCTAAAACATGAAAAGTGAATTATGAGAGCATCATTATGAATGGATGCATTCCCCCACTTTATAGCCTCTAATATGTGTTCTCTGGGTTGAAAATTGGGTCAAAAACAGCCCAGAAGTCACTTCCAGCATTTTCTGGTCCGTACAGGTCGCGAAAAAGTAACGCGGCCGCATGGCTCACGCGGCCGCGCGGGTTGCGTTCCTGCCAGGTCACGTGTCCGCGTGACTCACGCGTTCGCGTCGCCTGGTGTCGGGGCAACTATGGCAAATTATATATTAAATCGAAGCCCCGAACGTTAGCTTTCCAACGCAACTGGAACCGCGTCGTTTGGATCTCTGTAGCTAAAGTTATAGCCGTTTGAGTGCGAAGAGGTCAGTCTGGACAGCTTAGCAATTTCTCCAACTTATTGTATTCCTTCTACTTTTGCATGCTTCCTTTCCATCCTCCAAGCCATTCCTACCCTATAATATCTGAAATCACTTAACACACATATCAAGGCATGTAATGGTAATAAGAGAGGATTAAACATAGGGAACTTAAGGCCAAAGAAGCATGTTTTCAATCAAAGCACATAATTAGGAAGGCAAATGTAAAACCATGCAAATAGTATGAATAAGTGGGTAAAGAGTTGATAAAAACCACTCAATTGAGCACAAGATAAACCATAAAATAGTGGTTTATCAACCTCCCCACACTTAAACATTAGCATGTCCTCATGCTAAGCTCAAGAGAAGCTATAAAGGAATGAAGAGGAATGGTAGAATGTATGAGATGCAACCTATGAATGCAACTAAATGCAACATGCTTTTACCTACTTGGTTAAAAGTAAACAATTCTTTTAAGAACATATATGAACTGGATTTCACTAATTCAAATCATAAAAATGAAGTACAAATAGACTTGCAAGGAGAAAATAGCTCATGAAAGTCGGGAACAAGGGATTGAGCATCGAACCCTCACTGGTAGTGTATACACTCTAATCACTCAAGTGTTTAAGGTTCGATTCTCTCAATTCTCTACTAACCTTGCTTTCTAAGGCTTGTTTTTCTTCTACCAATCAACAAAAATTTAATGCATAAATGCACATATCAAGAGGTCTTTTAAGGGTTGTAATGGGGTTAGGGTCAATGTAGGATTGTATTTGGCCAAGTGGACTAAAATCTGAATCCTTAATTAACTGAAACTTTTCCACCTAACTTAAACAATCCATGTAATCATAATACAACATCTAACCATCCATTAACCATGTTTTCCACATATTCATGCATTCTAATTTCAAGTACAGTACATATGCATTGCCTTTACTACTTACTTTGGGGCATTTTGTCCCCTTTTTCTTATTTGCTCTTTTTCTCTTCTCTTTTTTTTTTCAATGCATATGATTAAATTATTGGATGCATGAATCATGTCCTAAACATTTCTTTCACATTTTCAGAAAATTCTAACATACTCAATTCTCAAACCAAATGTTTCCAAATTTACTTCCCCACACTTAATTCATGAGCACTCTCACTAGTCTAAGCTAACCAAGGATTCAAATTAAGGATATTATTATTTTCCGCTTAGAGTTAATGATGTGCTAAAGTAAAGAATAAAGGGGTATAATAGGCTCAACATTGGTTTGCAAGGGATAATGAAAGGTAAGGCCATATGGGTATGTAAGCTCAGTGAAACAAATGCCTCAATCATGTAAGTGCATGCATACATCAAATAATGGAAATATAGAATTAAGCAAGACAAAGATCACAATTTTAGAGAGAAAAATACACACTAAAACAAAATTTTGGTTGATAAAATACAACCAATTCAAATAGGCTCAAAATCTCACAGGTTTTGTGTCCGAACTCTTCCATGGAGATCGGTATCGACCTCCCCACACTTAAAGATTGCACAGTCCTCGGTGCATGCTGAGATGTGCAGGTGGATGGGCTGTTCCAACTGATGCTTTTCTTTAAGATTTTGCAGATGGACTTGTCTGTCTCCCCATGTAAACGTCTTCCGGTTCCCCTCCGGGTGGCCATCCTGAAAGAAAAAGGGAAGAAAAAGTAACCCAGAAATAAAGATAAGAAAATAAATAAAGTATGGGTGGGGTAATGCCAAATGATAAGGGTCTCATTTACATGGAAGCTTCAACATGTACGTGAGAAAATAATAGAAGCCATGGCATACCAGTGGCATAAAATTTGTAACATAGGGGAGGAGAGTGGGTAATGGAAGTATCAATACAAGTTCATGCCAATGCAAATGGAGTGCAAGTATCATAAAAGATTGGCATTGGCAGATAATTAGTATCATCCCACAGTGTAAAACAAGTTACCAAAATAAATTCAAGAAAATATGCAACGGTTGAATAAGAAAATTTTTTTAACACCAATAAAAAATTCAGAAAAGGAAAGAAAAATATGCACAATTTTAAAATGCAATGAATGAAATATGCAAATAAATGAAGTAAAATAAGATGAAGGTGAAAAAGAATGAGAAGTGAAAGAAATAAAGTAAGAAAGAAGAAAGAAGAAAAGATAGAAGAAATTAGGATTGAGGAAGAAAAGATAAGATATTTTGGCATATAAGGTTAAGGTGTGCGATGCTGGCGACGCGGCCGCGTGGGGCACGCGGTTGCGCGACTTGCGCTGATACTGATTGACGCGATCGCGTCGGTCACGCGGTCGCGTGACACAATTCATGCTACTGGCGCGAGGGCAGCCTCGCGCTCGCACAACTCTCTGTTCAATTTATTATTAGTGCCAAATTTTAAGTGACGCGATCGCATGGGGCATGCGATCGCGTGAGTGGGCTCTAAAGGAATATGACGCGGTCGCGTGGGTCACGCGGCTGCGTGGGAAGGATTATGCGTTCAGCACCACTCTCGCACAACTTTCGGGTGTGCACCACTTTGACGTCGAAATCTTGGTCACGCGGCCGCGTGGGTCACGCGGTCGCATGGGTCACACGGTCGCGTGGGAGGCCATTATTCCCATGCGACGCGGACGCGTCAGTGACGCGGTCACGTGGGTTGAGTTGTGCCATTGGCACGCCTCCAGCCATGCTCCAGCGTGACTCTCTGTTCGTTTTTATTTTTTTTTTATATATGCAATATGCAAAATGCAATATTAATATGAATGTTATGCAAAACTCCAGGTTCAATGAAATAAAATAAAATTCGAAATTAAACAAAACTAAATAAAATTATAATTGAAAAAAGGAAAGATCATACCATGGTGGGTTGTCTCCCACCTAGCATTTTTAGTTAAAGTCCTTAAGTTGGACATTTGATGAGCTTCCTGTCATGGTGGCTTATGCTTGTACTGATCCAGGAATCCCCACTAATGTTTGTATCTCCAGTAACCTCCGGGGTCCCAGACTAAACATATAAAGCCCTTACGAAGCTTCAAACAGATTCTTAGGCTCCCGGGGTGACAAATGTCAAAACAGATTCCAAGATCCCAAACCTTACCTTTACACCCGTTTTTGTCTTGATCTGCATTTTTCCAGCCGGGTGAAAGGTGATCTGAATTCTCACTGCAGCGACCAAACAGCTTCCTAGACCCATTCAGTTGAGCTTTATACCAACCTTTGCGTTTAAACTTAAAACTTCCAACCATGATGAACCTTGCAGGACAATTCTTACCACTGACCATCTTCCTCTTACTCTTGATGTCACAAAGAGCTCTAAGTTGACCATCCGTCTCCAGTAGCCCATATTCAAGTGGGATTAGAAAGCTAAGGGATATGAATTTTACCCACTTGAATGTTGTGAAGGATGATGGCAACTTAGGGGGAGGTATTTTTAATGAAATTGCAAGCTCCACTCCCTTGTGCTCCTCTCTGATAATTACCACCTCTTTGCAAGCTTCTTCAATTTCAACCTCTTCCTCTTGGTAGCTTTCTTCCAATTCAATCTCCTCTTTATTGCTTTCCAAGGGCATGGGGGGTTGTGCTTCTTCTTCTTGAATCTCCATCTCTTGATCAACCTCTTCTAAGTCTTCAACTATGATATGCTTTGGAGGTTGTACACCCTCCTCAGCATCAATTTCAACCGTCTTGGAAGGAGGCTCTATGTCTTGACTTTCCCATGGAGGTTCTGCATCTCCTAAGTCTTCAACCACTTCTTCTTCTTCTTGAACAATGACAGCGTCTTCTACTTGTTCTAGTATGAATTCATTCTCTGTCTTGTCCACTGGGGTTTCTGGTATCTCCGTCATGCTACGCTCTTCAATAGACTGTCCACATGGAGCTGTGGCTGATCCTTGTATATTTGAGCACCTAGAAACCCATTGAATTACTACTTGCTCCAGTTGTTGAATGGTTGCCTGAAATCGATCCACTGTTTCCTTGAAACGATCCTTTGTCTCTTGATGTACTCGACTTTCATAAGTAGGATCATAGTGCTCTTGGATTGATGGATATGGAGATAATGAATATTGAAGTGGTGGTTCTTGGGAGTAATTGGGTTGGAATTTGGGTGGTTCTATATATGGTTCATATGGCTCATAAGGTGGTTGGTATGGTGGTCGAGGGTTAGGGTCATATGGAGGTGAATGGCGGAAAGGGGCTTGTGAGTTTGGTGGTCCAAAGTTATGTTGAAGAAAGGGTTCATAGGCATATGGTGGTGGTTGTTGATAGTCCATTGGAGGTGGTTGTTGCCATGAGGATTGATCAAGTCCTTGTGGCTCCTCCCATCTTTGATTGTTCCAACCTTGATGCCTGTTCTCATTGTAATTTCTTCTTCCTGCAACATTATTGTAACCAGACTCATAGCCAAAGGAGTGAGAGTTCATGATAGCAAATAAAAAAAATTAAAAACAAAAATAAAAACAAATTGAAATTAAAAAGGTTATTTGAATTTGAAAATTAAATTTTGAAATTTGAATTTTAAATTTTGAAATTTGAATTTTTAATTTTTGAAATTTGAAATTTATTTTTTTTTTTGAAATTTGAAAATTGAAAATTTTTAAATTTGATTTTTGAAATAAGATAAGATAAGATAAATATTTTAAAATAAAAATCAATAACCTCTTAATTTACGAAAAAGCAAATAAAAATAAAAAATAAAAACAAATCAAAAAGCAAATATTTACAATAACCAATAATAAGGCACACGTTTGCAATTCCCCGGCAACGGCGCCATTTTGACGTTAGAATTTTTGCCAGTAAAGAATTTCATAAAAACAGTCGCGTTGTAGATATAGTCTCTAAGCCGACAGAAATCCCTTCGTACAAACGTTTTGGTTGTCACAAGTAACAAACCCCTTTGAAATTGATAACCGAGTATTCAAACCTCGGGTCGTCTTCTCAAGGAATTGCAGGGAGGTATGTTCTTATTATTGGTTATGAGTTTGTAAATTAGGGGTTTTCGAAATTAGGGAGCAGTATGTTGCATAAGAAGAAATAAAATAAATAAATAACTATAAAATAAACTCTTGGCAAGGTACGAAAACAGGAAGTCCTATCCTGGTCATCCTTATCAATTGTAAAGAGAATTGGATTCTTCTCCCACTTTGTTAACCTCTAACTATGAAGGTAAGTTATGTGGATGAATTAATTCTGATTCCTCAGGTCCTAGTCTTTCCTAGAGTTATTGGAACTTGAATTAATTCTTGAAGAATTCCAATTTTCAATCAACAATGAGTTTAATAACTCAAGGGTCACCAATTATTTAACCAAAGCCGAAAGGGAAAAATAAATCTAAATTGAATTGAAAGCAATCTTAAACAGAATAAAACAATCATAATCTGAAATACCTCAAAATGCATTAATAAAAGAAATCAATTCTAACATGAAGTTCATAAACCAACATTAGCAAACTGAAATAAAATAATAGAATAAATAAAGAACCCGGGATTGAGAGCCACTCCTAAAACTAAGAGAAATCCTAAATCCTAATACTAAGAGAGAGGAGAGAACCTCTCTCTCTAAAAACTACATCTAAAACATGAAAAGTGAATTATGAGAGCATCATTATGAATGGATGCATTCCCCCACTTTATAGCCTCTAATCTGTGTTCTTTGGGTCGAAAACTGGGTCAAAAACAGCCCAGAAGTCACTTCCAGCACTTTTTGGTCCGTACAGGTCGCGGAAAAGTGACGCGGCCGCATGGCTCACGCGGCCGCGCGGGTTGTGATCCTGCCAGGTCACGTGTCCGTGTGACTCACGCGTTCGCGTCGCCTGGCGTCGGGGCAACTATGGCAAATTATATATCAAATCGAAGCCCTGGACGTTAGCTTTCCAACGCAACTGGAACCGCGTCGTTTGGATCTCTGTAGCTAAAGTTATAGCCGTTTGAGTGCGAAGAGGTCAGTCTGGACAGCGTAGCAATTTCTCCAACTTATTGTATTCCTTCCACTTTTGCATGCTTCCTTTCCATCCTCCAAGCCATTCCTACCCTATAATATCTGAAATCACTTAACACACATATCAAGGCATCTAATGGTAATAAGAGAGGATTAAACATAGGGAACTTAAGGCCAAAGAAGCATGTTTTCAATTAAAGCACATAATTAGGAAGGCAAATGTAAAACCATGCAAATAGTATGAATAAGTGGGTAAAGAATTGATAAAAACCACTCAATTGAGCACAAGATAAACCATAAAATAGTGGTTTATCACCTCCATTTTGATTGTTCCATTTCTTTAATTTTTTTCTATATCAAGGTTTTTACTTGATATCACATACTAATGTTGCTGTTGAGACCATAATAAAGAACATTTTCTCATCATTATATTCTTTTGTCTGTTACCAGTTTCTGTCAGATACATTAGCAACTTTGTGGAGGAGCCTTAGTATTCTACATATATAATATATCATGTGCATATCTCATTAATAGCATTTGTGTATATATATGAATGCATCAATTTTGAGTAATTTTACTGGGGATTATTGTGTCTTTTCCTACATGCAGGTTCGGGCAGCAATCAAGGTTAAGGCATCTGTTATTATATGCTTCACCTCTTCTGGAAGGGCTGCAAGGTTTTATTATATCTGTTTTTATAACTTTGTTAAAATAATTTTATCATCTTTTGTTCATTATACCTTGTTATTATCAAATAAACTATCTTATAACATCCTTATTGTATCATACTACTGTCTTTGGTGATCTTTGATACTGTCTTTGGTGAGTTTTGTTGTTTCGTTTGAGAACTTTGTGTTAAGGATAGGGAGGTATGCTCTGGTGATTTCAAAGTAATTTGGTGTTGGTTGTTCAGTGTTGGACATGGCAACAAAACTGACACTCTGCCACTGCGGACATATGTGTCAGAGGCATGTTGCCAGGTCTTGCTGTGTGCTGCTTCAACATTTATGGTCAAAATCCCCGACACGCTACACACACAGCTGCTTCTATAGTTACCACTTTGTAGGCACTGAGATCCAACTTTACCTAGGACCAAATCCTTTTTCCTAAGCATGTCCTCCCTTCCGAACATCATTTGCGTGTTTCTTTCCAAGGCCACCCTGATAGTTACTCACCATCTTTTTTCTCATTTCACTGCAATAATAGATATATTAGAGTTCTTAGAATGTGAGAGATAGAAGAGAGAAATCAGAGGGAGAGAGAATACAGAGAAAAATATCTGCAACTTAATCGGTTATTCTCTGTGAGCACTGAAGAGTGCTTTGATACAACGCACTGTGGCTTGCTTAGCAAGCTAATCCCCAAGGGTTAGAACTGTCTTTTCTCTACTTACGTTATTTACCCTAGCTGATTTTCTAACTAACTCCTATGGAGCTATCACTGGCTTACTCTATGGTGATCACTCAATTTCCCTCTGCAGACCCCTTAATAATATTGGCCTTGGGTTTTCTATCGGCTTACTCAGTGCACTGTATTGCTTTGTTTATTTTACAGTGTCTCATATCAATATATTGTCAAATAATTTATAGTATCTATTTTTCCCCCTTAAAATTTCCCCTTTAAAATCCATAATCTCAATGTTTATTAGTATTTGCTTATTGTGTTGATAGTTTCTGAATGGCCATCTTTTGATGAAATTCATCAGATGATATTGATCTCCTCTAATAACCTTCTTAGGGTAGTCTTATGTGTAAATTATACCAAGTACAAAGACACCAAGTGTATTTTACCTAAATCTTTGGGAAGATCAAAGTATGTTTTTAGAACGATTCTATTTTGATGACTGACAGTGTAAAAGGTTTTATATTATCATCTAATCCAATTCATTGGTTTAGATAATCAAATTCGAAGTCTTTTACACTAACAATGAGGGGAGTCGGGTTGAATTTCATCCAATTTCAGCAGAGATCAGTGTAATTTGCCAGTTTATCTAGGCTGTTAACAGTTGCATGCTATTTTCTTCATTTTTAATATCTTGCAAGCCTATAGTTTGAGAATATGATGATCCGTGACTGAGCAGGTTAATTGCAAAGTACCGGCCAACCATGCCTGTAATATCTGTTGTCATTCCTCAACTAAAGACAAATCAACTCCGATGGACTTTCACCGGAGGTTTTCAGGTACTTTTTATAAGGGTGTAACACTTGTTGATTCATTAAGAATATTTTATAAGGAAACAACATTAAATCCACTCTGACTTGACACATCCTTTGGTGATTCATTTGTAGGCAAGACAATCACTTATTATTAGAGGCCTTTTTCCTATGCTAGCAGATCCACGTCATCCAGTAAGAATAATTAATCTTGATTATTCATATTTATATGTATAGAAGATGAAAATTTGATTTAAAAAATAGGGATGAGAATGATATTCATCTGGGCAGGGACATATCTCATCCTAGATGTACAAAATTATCCCTAGTTCGTGAATAGAATATGTTAAAAGCATAGTATATAAGCATGGAATATTGTTAGCATCATTTTGGTATCACGTGAAAGGAATCATAGTATTATTCCTAGTATGTACACACTTAGGGTCAATTTTATCTTGTTACTATTAAGTACCAATAATTGACCAAGATACATGTTACTTATTCTTGGTAAGAACTTACGCTTGTTTGTATTGTGGCTGTAGGCCGAGTCTAAAAGTGCAACAAATGAATCAATCCTCAAGGTTGCTTTAGACCACGGCAAGGCCTGCGGTATTGTAAAGCCACATGATCGTATTGTTGTTTGCCAGAAAGTTGGCGACTCGTCAGTGGTGAAGATTATTGAGCTCGAAGATTAGAAACCTCATAATTTTGAAGGATGTATTGAGATATCGCTTGTACTTGTTTTATTTTGCTTTCCATCGATGTATAACTAATAATAAGCCCAAAGGTATGTAATGTTCAAGTAACCTCCAAATGCTTCCGACAAACTTGACTGATTATTAAGGATTTAGAGTCGCTTTGCAGCATCACCTATGTCGTATTTTGTATTCCCCACTTATCTGCAATAAATAACGAATCACCAATGTTCAGTGAGTACCTTGTACATAGACATAGCTAAAATTCTGTTTTACTGGGTTTCTGATTTCCTATCAACTAAGGTGTCTTGGACGATTATCAAAGGTTCAAGATCTTATTTTGGAAGTAAACCAACTCTTCTTTATGGGTGCTAGTCAAAGAAGTACATCAAAGTTCAGAATTTGTCATGAAAAAGAAGTAAATTTGACAGTTATAAACAAAGAACACAACTTTCTGGAAATAATAACTTGAAATAAAATTAGACTTTACAGAAATCCAAAGCATTTGACAAAGAATAATCTTTACAGACATTTGAAGATGCAACTACAATGAAAGAGTAACAACAAATAAAAGAAAAGCCTTTGTAGAGAAGTAAAATGCATGAAAAGTAAAGAAAACAGAGAAAATGTAGGACAAACAGGACTTGGAGGACTATGTTATGTGTATACTAATATTAGTCACCAAAATCAGTTATTAGTATAAAATACATGTTGAAATACAAATACATATTGAAAATAAATCAAATTACGTATTTATATACAACTATATTAGTGATTGATTTTAGTGGTTGATTTTGGTATACGAATATTATTTTTGGGACTCAACAAATGCAGAAATTCTATGATGTATGTGTTTAAGGGTATTTTGAGAGTAAAAATTTCAACCTTGAGCCAGTTTTCTCTGTAACGAATAAAAATATGTCTCTGTATGTAAATGAGAACCAAATTCTATGATGTATGTGTTTAAGGGTATTTTGAGAGTAAAAATTTCAACCTTGAGCCAGTTTTCTCTGTAACGAATAAAAATATGGCTCTGTATGTAAATGAGAACCAAGTAGAGTTAGCCTCACAAAGTAATGAACTGGCGTCACCAAATACGCATGAGGAATTAGTTACGAGTCAGGGACACGTGGCAAGTATTCCGAACAATTCGGGGCTAAGAAGCGAAGGGAGAGAATGATTAATAGGAGGCTCGATGACTTTGCATGGTAGCGTGTTGTGGTATTCACTTGTCAGCTAATTCATTCTGTTTCTCTTTGTTTTTCTTTTTATTTTGAGTAAATTTTCATAATGATCTGTAAGATTTATGCAACTAACTGAAATGGTTCTCAAAATTCAAATTTCTCTATAGTAGTTTTTCAAATAGAGTTTCAGATACTACTGTAAGACCCAAAACTTTTGAAAAGTCTTTTTGTGAGCAAGTCTCAAATCATATAGTTATTTATAACCTTAATTTCAGAAATTATTTTATTAAAGATAACTAAGGCAAGTTTTAATTTATTGGATTTGAGACGAGTTATAATTATTATCCAATTTTATAATTATTGGATTATTTTCTATATTTAAATTATAAAGTTGCCAATTATAAAATAATAAGGATTTTATATGATTTGAATTAGATAAGTAATATTTTAAATATTAATACTGCTATTTTGAAAAATGAAAAAATTAAGTATATTATTTCTTATTATTTGATTTGGGCATTTTATTGAAAATAATTGTAAAGTTGATGAACAAATAGTATTTTATACGTTATTGTTATTGGATTAGAATTTATTTCTAATTACTATATTATCCATATTTTTAAGTGAAATTACTATAATGCCCCTTACCCTAATTTTGGCATACCCTTTCCCCATTCCCCCTTCATGCTGCACAGCCTCAAACCCCTTTCTTTACTGTCCTTGCTGCGCAGTCTTTATGCTGAACACCCACACCCACACTCTTCATTGAGAAACGCATCACACACACACCCACAAAGCACGGTTGGCCGAGGGAGGAGAATCGCACCGGCGTGTCGGGCTTCACCACCACCATCGCGCTGGGCCGTTGTGCTCCACGCTGTGCCGTCGCCGCTGCACACCGAGGGAAGAGAGATCGAGAACAGAGCTGCAATTGGAGGGGAAGAGACTGACGGGAAGGGCCTCGCGAGGAGGGTTCACGCCGTGCCGCCACTAGCGCTGGGGTCTGACGCCGCCTGTCACCGTCGGGAGCTTCCTTGCCGTTGCCACAGAAGCTGCCTTTGTCGGCGCCGTTGGAGGCGCGAACGGAAGAACGCCGTTGAGAAGGGAAATGTGAGCTGTGAGCCACGGGCAGAGGAGAAGCTCCACCCTTGTTGTCGCTGGAGGAGTTCTGTGCGTCGCCATCGAGGGTTGCCGCGGGTGGGGAGAAGACGCCGCCGCCTCACGCCGCTATCACCATCTGAGCTCGCTGCTGCTGATGATGGTAAGCCCAAACCGTCGCCGACAAAGGGATTCAGGCCGCCGCAGGTGTTGCTGCCGGAAAAGGGGACTGCATCTCCGTGATTCCGGCCGCCGGGAGAGGTTCTGTGACCTCTGGAAGCACCGCCGGAGTTCCGGACTCAGCTTCTGCCACTCGAGACCCTGCTGCCGTCGCCGGAAAGGTTTGCCGGTAAGGGTTTTATTTGAGGTTTCTGTCTTTTTTGAGTTCCGAGAATATCGTAGTCACTACGTGTTGGTTTCAGTTGGCGCGATCTGAAATTATCGTCGCTGTCGCTTGAGGTGGCTGCCGCGTTGCCGCCGAACCGGTTCAGAGACCGCCGCTGTTTTGGTTCAGTCGCTCCTTCTTCGGTTCGGTAAGCATTTTGATTTGAAAGCCCTTTCGTTATTATTCTATTATCTCACGCTGAGGTTTGTGGTGTTAATTGCTATAAGATTGAGTTCGGTTGTTGTATGTTGCGATTAGAGTTGTTGAGACTGTTGCGAAAGTGGCTTGGAGCTGAGGTTTTGGTTGCCGTCAGTTCGATTTGAGGCGGAAAGGACTTGATGAGTCATTTGGGTTATGGAATTGCGTTTTGAGGTAGGGCGCTTTCCAAAGACGATGTTTTATGTATTGAAATTATTACATATGGATACTGATGTGAGATATTGTGTGTTTGGTGATTGTATCTGCCTTATGTATTACTTGATTGACTCGAATGATTATGGATGTTGGTTTGGCTGAATTGTTGTGCGGCTTTGTGAAATGTAATGTTTTGAAGTTGATTCTTTAAAGATTTGAAATCTGAGTTTAATCCGCTGAGGATTGATTTGAATTGAGTTAATTGTTTTGATGATTTGAAAAGTCGAATGCACTTTTGGATTCAGCCTGGTTTACTTTAATTGATTCGGTTTTGGACAAATGATTTTTTATTGAGCCGTTTCTTTAAAGCCTTGGAAATGAGTTAAATCGATTGATATTGAGTTAATTTTGAAATAGTATCCTTGAGATACGCCACTGAGGCGATTGTTGGATTTAGCATGCTTTGAATTGATTTCTGGTTTTGTGTTGTTGAAAAGGAATGAGGAACGGTTTAGTTGGGACCCGAACCGGGTGACAAAAGTCCAAGTTTTAGGGGAGGTGCTGCCGAAATTTCTATAAAATCCGAGTCCTTATTGAAATGTTGTCTGGAAAATGATGAATTAAAGACTTTTATTATTTTATTTGAATTATCAAGAAAAGGATGATTCATGCTTTCGAAATGAGTTAGTAAAGAGGAAATTGTGATTTAATCTTGCTTCTTAAGGAAGGCCTTGTACCTCTTTCAAGAGAAGGTTAATTAGATGAAACTTGTGTTTTAAAGCTGTTTGAATGTGAAAAGGATTTATGCCTTTGAATTTGACTTGGGGGTTTCAATTAAAGAAGTTTCAATGACTTTGAAAGAACCTGAATGCCTATTGACAAGTTTCATTTTGAAATATTTTGAGAAATGTTTTAGGTACTCTTTGAATTTTGAATTCTTGTAGTTTGAATTTTGAATTCTTGCAAGACTAAAACAATTTTGAATAGTTGAAACGTTCTAGAATTTATCAAGGGGGTTGAAGTTGGTTTTGCCTAAGTAAAGGAAACGGCTTTGAAAGAAGTGAATGATTACGTGACTCAGTTTGGCATAGATCCTATTTTATCATTCAAATCAGAAAGCCAAGGTTTTAATGATTTAAAATGATTTTGGTAGAATGAGTTATGTTATTCTCCCCTAAAGACTTGGAACTCTGTCGGAAAACTTTTCTTATAAAATCCCATTGTTGGATGGGTGATTTTGAATACTTTGAAATAAATCCTTAACTTGCCATGGTTTTGGGAGTTTTGGAAAGAGAATGCTGAGGATGGCTTTGTTTTAAAAAGAGAACTCACTTTGAGTAAATTTGGCTTATGAGCCTGAGATGATTTGAGAAATGAGATCTTTAAAACCAAGGCTGAAAAGAGTTTAAATTTGATTTCAAAGTGAAATGTCTTGAGAAAAGTGAGTTATGGCTTAAATGCCGGTTTTATGAATTTGATGATGTTAAATGGTGGAATGGCTGTGTATGATGTTGATTTATGGCTGATTGCCGAATGAGTTATGGGCCGTATGGCTGATTATGAATTATGAATTTAAGCCGAAGGGCTGGATTTATTGATAAATTGGCTGGTTTTGGATTGAACCGTGAGCCGGATGGTGATCCATGGTTGAGTACAAATGCATGTATGCAATTGAATGAATTGTGAATTTAAGCCGGATGGCTGAGATGAATGTTGTATGCGAGTATGCTTGTGTTTTCTCTCTGGTTGTAAGGGTGACAGGGCACCGATACCCTCTAATGGCGACAGGGCGCAGATACCCTCTAATGGCGATAGGGCGCAAATACCCTCTAATGGCGACAGGGCGCAGATACCCTCTAATGATAATAATGTGCAACAGAGAGACTGTGTCCGAGTTAGCTACCAGACACGGCAGGTTGGCTTGGTAACCGACAGATGATATCATCAGCCACTAGGACAGACATGCATCATTTGCATCTATGTGACATTGTTTGGGAGTGCATATTGTACGTGGTTTGCCTTTGTGATTAACTTCTAATTATTCTACTTGCTGTAACTATTTGTTTGTGATTGAACTTCCTATCTGTGTTTGCATCTGGGATTCTGTTGGATTGTGGTGATTGGTTGATGGTTGGATTGTTTGGGCCTAGGGTCATGGTTGGAATGGGATGAACCGATGGTTGATTTCGGTTTTGTGTTTCTGATTTGGAATAAAGTATGAAATGCTAATTTGGTTCAGCATGGTTACACCTTTTTGAAAGGCTTTTGAGTTTTTGAGAATTGAACAGTTTCTCTTTTAGAAAAGATTTCAGATTTCTCTTTTATTGTAAACTGTTGTTTTTGAAAAGAGGCATAAGACGGTTATTAATCACTGGTATGGTTTATCTTCACGTATCCTATTACAGTAATTCCGAAAAACCCTCTACTGAGAACCCTTTCGAGGATGATGTTCTCACCCCCTATATTTTTCCCCTTTCAGGACATGGGCACAGAAGTCATGAAGAGTTTATTTAATTGTTGTTGAGATGCTCTGTATTGCTTTAGATTATTATTTTTGTACCCTCGCCTTTACCTTGATATATTCTGTAAGAGGGATAGGAATTGTATTGGGTAATGTTTGTAGTATTATTTATATATATGTATGTATATATATATATATATGGATGTACTCTTGATGAGCTTTTGTAAGTTGTATGGTATCTATGGATGTACGTTATCGAACGAAAGTAAATTTTGGAGCAGTATTGCGGTTTAAAGTTTTAAACATGCTCATATTTTAGTATTAAATAGTATAAGTGTCGTCGTAATGTCCAAGCTATCAGAGTTGCACAGCCGAAAGCGTGAGCTTTGGTAGTTAGGGTGTTACATTATGGTATCAGAGCGGTCCTTCCTGTAGAGCCTGAGGAATGGACCAATTATGCTTCAGTTGCATACCCTGAACGTTTGTCATGTATTAGGTCTTGTCGAATGACGAGAATTAGAGCCTTATGCACATGACGATCTATTGATTAACGCTGTTAGTCTTGCATTGCATAATTCTTGGTATTAAGTTTGGCCGGCTTAATACTAGTGAATTTTGTATATGAAAGCAC
This sequence comes from Arachis duranensis, assembly GCF_000817695.3. NCBI lineage: Eukaryota > Viridiplantae > Streptophyta > Magnoliopsida > Fabales > Fabaceae > Arachis > Arachis duranensis. The sequence continues at coordinate 15,319,717 of NC_029774.3, read as the reverse complement.
TAATGGGTTATCATAGATGATATACGAGTTGAGTAAAGCGAATCGCGGGTTTTGGGAACGTTAGAAACTATTTCTCGAGGCTATTCAGTTGTGTATCTTGGATTTTGTTCGAGTCGACCTGTTCTTTCATATCCTAACTTGAAGTTCTTGTTGCTACTCCTCTTGAAAAGTAATTTGATGTTTCCACTCTGTTTCTCTATTCATATGCATTCTTGTTGATCTTAAGTGCATATGCTTATTTAAAATCCTTGTTGCATCTATCTTCCTCTATTTGAGTTCTTCTTTTACTGGTTTATGGAACTGCATTTACTTTAAATTACAATTTGACTTTCTAGCAATTTTACTATAGTTCCAATGCACATCTTCATTTGATTATGTATTTGGATATTTTTCAAAATTTTGGAAAGGAAAGCTTTTTCACTTTTATCCCGGTTGAGTTTTGGTTGATAAGCTTTACTTAACTTATTTTGAATTGAGTTTGATTTAGCATGCTATATGGTTTGTGCCATTGTTGCTCTTTTGAAAGTGTTGGACTCATAGCTTTCTTCCTATGAACGGACTAAATTCTCTATTAAACCTTCCATCTCTATGAATGTTATACTTGACTTTGTTTTTAACTAATCTTTTACATCTTGTGAACGTTACCATTGATCTTGGTTTTTCCAATCTTGTGAATCTCATTCTTATGTGAGTTAGTTTGATTTGTTTCAGAATAATGCATCCGTTTCAAAATAGTGCATCGTTTATCCTCTCGTTGTCTTTACAAGAGTTTTTTTTTACTCAAAGATTTATCCTTGAGAAATTACTAACGATTGGGTTGTCTTTTCCTATGACTTTGTATTCTTTTGAATCAATTGAAAACTTGTTTGATGTCTCATGCCTAGTGGATCTTGTTTGAACTACTTTGACTTAAGATCCTTCCTTGTATGACTTAACTCCTTTTAAGTACATTCTAATCTCCTTGAATATCCTTCGGAGATGGTGATTTCAAGAACACTTTGGAGTCTTGTTTTGAACTTTTAAAGAAGTTTTGAATTCTCTTTGAAGAAGTTCTAAATGAAATTTATTTTCTATTGCTTGATTGAGATTGAAACCATTGTTCGATTTTGACAAAGTTGATTTAAATTTGGCATGCGCTATTTTAAATGAAGTTTCGAATGGCTTCATTGTTTAATGGAAACCTATCCATTTGTAACGCACCGCTTATTGCCTTTACCAAATTGTAAGCAAATTTTATCTTGGAAATTCTTTTCTAAAAAGAGTTTAATTTTCTCTTTCGTCCTTGCTATGAATGTTATACACGCTTGTTGGAGTATGGACTCTGGGAATTTTTGAACAAGCATTTGATTTCTCTTCCGAGTTTTATGATTGCCTTTGGTTAAGTTGTGCACCTAATTATCTTTCTAAAATATTTGAGGAGATATTTTAGCCTTTAGCTAAACTTGTGTGCACCTTGTTTTTAAAATTCTGCATGATCTGTTTCAACATAAAAATTGTATTACAGCAAAGCCACGTTATTGCTTTTGTTATTCTCTTGGAGAATGTTTGTTACTTAACCTTTCTTCTAAATTGCGAAGTGATTTTTTCGCAAGTTTTCAATTCTTTTATGAACAATGTATTCGGAAGTATTTTTAATCATGCTCTTGAGTTCTGTGAGTTTTATCTTGGGTTTGAAATATTTTCTTCTGTAAACATCATGCTTCCTCGACTTAGCTTGAGTTTGTTTCAAACTGATGTGCTGGTTTTCTTCTTATTGATCCTATTGGATTTCTTTGATTCAAGGATCATCTTTGAGGTTGTCAATTGTATTGTGTCTAGCAAACTTCATTGCTTGAGTATCCTTGGCCATCTGGTATTGGATACATCCTCTCAAATCTATTATTGCTATCCTTGACATTTGACTCTCCTTTCTAAATCTTGTATCCTTCTGAGTAGACTCGAGAATTGTTTTGATATCACGTGCGACTTGTAGACGTAGTAACGCGATGTGTTAGTTCTTTAAGACGTGATATGTGTATATAGAAGGTGAAACAGTAGGTGTACCATGTTTTGAGTTGTGGGTATTTTGTCTCTCGCAGACGAGTTTGCGGGTGTTAGGCTTATGTTGGCTATGAGGTTGTACAATGTTTAATGGAGTTGGGAAATTGAAGCTCTAAAGTGGGAATGAGTTTTGTCAGCAAATGGTATGCCGCTGTTTAAATACCAACATGTTTTGCAGCCTTTTACCACACTAATTACCACTTTGCTTTGTGAACGTCTATCTTGATTTGCACCCTATTGTGGCACCTCAAGTGTTTGTAAAGCCTTGAGATCATATGACCTTGTGCATTGAGCCTATCTTGTAACGTTTACTTTGCAATCCCATTCCTACCTTTGTATCCTTATGCATACGACCATCCAAGAGTTGAGAAGTATTTTTGCTTCTTCCTTAAATGTGTTCAATGGTGAACTGTTAGGAAATTTCTCTCATTTTGTATCAATTTTCGAGGACGAAAATTTTTATAAGGTGGGTAGAATGTAAGACCCAGAACTTTTGAAAAGTCTTTTTGTGAGCAAGTCAATCATATAGTTATTTATAGTCTTAATTTCAGAAATTATTTTATTAAAGATAACTAAGGCAAGTTTTGATTTATTGGATTTGAGACGAGTTATGATTATTATCCAATTTTATAATTATTGGATTATTTTCTATATTTAAATTATAAAGTTGCCAGTTATGAAATAATAAGGATTTTATATGATTTGAATTAGATAAGTAATATTTTAAATATTAATACTGCTATTTTGGAAAATGAAGAAATTAAGTATATTATTTCTTATTATTTGATTTGGGCATTTTATTGAAAATAATTGTAAGTTGATGAACGAATAGTATTTTATACATTATTTTTATTGGATTAGAATTTATTTCTAATTACTATATTATCCATATTTTTAAGTGAAATTACTATAATGCCCCTTACCCTAATTTTGGCATACCTTTTCCCCCATTCCCCCTTCATGCTGCGCAGCCTCAAACCCCCTTCTTCAATGTCCTTGCTGCGCAGCCTTTATGCTGAACACCCACACCCACACTCTTCTTTGAGAAACGTATCACACACACACACCCACAAAGCACGGTTGGCCGAGGGAGGAGAATCGCACCGGCGTCGGGCTTCACCACCGCCGTCGCGCTGGGCCGTTGTGCTCCACGCTGTCCCGTCGGTGCTGCACACCGAGGGAAGAGAGATCGAGAACAGAGCTGCAATTGGAGGGGAAGAGACTGACGGGAAGGGCCTCGCGAGGAGGGTTCACGCCGTGCCGCCGCCAGCGCTGGGGTCTGACGCCGCCTGTCACCGTCGGGAGCTTCCTTGCCATTGCCACAGAAGCTGCCTTTGCCGGCGCTGTTGGAGGCGCGAACGGAAGAACGCCGTTGAGAAGGGAAATGTGAGCTGCGAGCCATGGGCTGAGGAGAAGCTCCACCCTCGTTGTCGCTGGAGGAGTTCTGTGCGTCGCCGTCGAGGGTTACTGCGGGTGGGGAGAAGACGCCGCCGCCTCACGCCGCTGTCACCATCTGAGCTCGCTGCTGCTGATGATGGTAAGCCCAAACTGTCGCCAGCAAAGGGATTCAGGCCTCCGCAGGTGTTGCTGCCGGAAAAGGGAACTGCATCTCCGTGATTCCGGCCGCCGGGAGAGGTTCTGTGACCTCTGGAAGCACCGCTGGAGTTCCGAACTCAGCTTCTGCCACTCGAGACCCTACTGCCGTCGCCGAAAATGTTTGCCGGTAAGGGTTTTATTTGAGGTTTCTGTCCTTTTTGAGTTCCGAGAATATCGTAGTCACTGCGTGTTGGTTTCAGTTGGCGTGATCTGAAATTGTCGTCGCTGTCGCTTGAGGTGGCTGCCGCGTTGCCGCCGAACCAGTTCGGAGACCGCCGCTGTTTCGGTTCAACCGCTCCTTCTTCGGTTCGGTAAGCGTTTTGATTTGAAAGCCCTTTCGTTATTATTCTATTATCTCACGCTGAGGTTTGTTGCGTTAATTGCTATAAGATTGAGTTTGGTTGTTGTATATTATGATTAGAGTTGTTGAGACTGTTGCGAAAGTGGCTTGGAGCTGAGGTTTTGGTTGCCGTCGGTTCGATTTGAGGCGGAAATGACTTGATGAGTCATCTGGGTTATGGAATTGCGTTTTGAGGTAGGGGCGCTTTCCAAAAACTATTTTTTATGTATTGAAATTATTACATATGGATACTGATGTGAGATATTGTGTATTTGGTGATTGTATCTGCCTTATGTATTACTTGATTGACTCGAATGATTATGGATGTTGGTTTGGCTGAATTGTTGTGCGGCTTTGTGAAATGTAATGTTTTGAAGTTGATTCTTTAAAGATTTGAAATCTGAGTTTAATCTGCTGAGGATTGATTTGATTTGAGTTAATTGTTTTGATGATTTCAAAAGTCGAATGCACTTTTGGATTCAGCCTGGTTTACTTTAATTGATTCGGTTTTGGACAAATGATTTGTTATTGAGCCGTTTCTTTAAAGCCTTGGAAATGAGTTAAATCGATTGATATTGAGTTAATTTTGAAATAGTATCCTTGAGATACGCCACTGAGGCGATTGTTGGATTTAGCTTGCTTTAAATTGATTTCTGGTTTTGAGCTGTTGAAAAGGAATGAGAAACGGTTTAGTTGGGACCCGAACCGGGTGGCAAAAGTCCAAGTTTTAGGGGAGGTGCTGCCGAAATTTCTATAAAATCTGAGTCCTTATTGAAATGTTGTCTGGAAAATGATTAATTAAAGACTTTTACTATTTTATTTGAATTATCAAGAAAAGGATGATTCATGCTTTCGAAATGAGTTAGTAAAGAGAAAATTGTGATTTAGTCTTGCTTCTTAAGGAAGGCCTTGTACCTCTTTCAGGAGAAGGTTAATTAGATGAAACTTGTATTTTAAAACTGTTTGAATGTGAAAAGGATTTATGCCTTTGAATTTGACTTGGGGGTTTCAATTAAAGAAGTTTCAATGACTTTGAAAGAACCTGAATGCCTATTGACAAGTTTCATTTTGAAATATTTTGAGAAATGTTTTAGGTACTCTTTGAATTTTGAATTCTTGTAAGACGTTTGAATTTTGAATTCTTGCAAGACTAAAACAATTTTGAATAGTTGAAACGTTCTAGAATTTATCAAGGGGGTTGAAGTTGGTTTTGCCTAAGTAAAGGAAACGGCTTTGAAAGAAGTGAATGATTACGTGACTCGGTTTGGCATAGATCCTATTTTATCACTCAAATCGGAAAGCCAAGGTTTTAATGATTTTAAATGATTTTGGCGGAATGAGTTATGTTATTCTCCCCTAAAGACTTGAAACTCTGTCGAGAAAACTTTTCTTATAAAATCCCATTGTTGGATGGGTGATTTTGAATACTTTGAAATAAATCCTTAACTTGTCATGGTTTTGGGAGTTTTGGAAAGAGAATGCTGAGGATGGCTTTGTTTTAAAAAGAGAACTCACTTTGAGTAAATTTGGCTTATGAGCCTGAGATGATTTGAGAAATGAGATCTTTAAAGCCAAGGCTGAAAAGAGTTTAAATTTGATTTCAAAGTGAAGTGAATTGAGAAAAAGTGATTTATGGCTTAAATGATGATAAAATGGCTTGAGAAAAGTGAGTTATGGCTTAAATGCCGGTTATATGAATTTGATGATTTTAAATGGTGGAATGGCTGTGTATGATGTTGATTTATGGCTGATTGCCGAATGAGTTATGGGCCGTATGGCTGATTATGAATTATGAATTTAAGCCGAAAGGCTGTATTTATTGATAAATTGGCTGGTTCTGGATTGAACTGTGAGCCGGATGACTGAGATGGATGGTGATCCATGGTTGAGTACAAATGCATGTATGCAATTGAATGAATTGTGAATTTAAGCCGGATGGCTGAGATGAATATTGTATGCGAGTATGCTTGTGTTTTCTCTCTGGTTGTAAGGGTGACAGGGCACCGATACCCTCTAATGGTGACAGGGCGCAGATACCCTCTAATAGCGACAGCGCGTAGATACCCTCTAATGATAATAATGCGCAACAGAGAGACTGTGTCCGGGTTAGCTACCGAACACGTCAGGTTGGCTTGGTAACCGACAGATGATATCATCAGCCACTAGGACAGACATGCATCATATGCATCTATGTGACATTGTTTGGGTGTGCATATTGTACGTGGTTTGCCTTTGTGATTAACTGCTAATTGTTCTACTTGCTGTAACTGTTTGTTTGTGCTTGAATTTCCTATCTGCGTTTGCATCTGGGACTCTGTTGGATTGTAGTGATTGGTTGATAGTTGGATTGTTTGGGCCTAGGGCCGTGGTTGGAATGGGATGAACCGATGGTTGATTTCGGTTTTGTGTTTCTGGTTTGGAATAAAGTATGAAATGCTAATTTGGTTCAGCATGGTTACACCTTTTTGAAAGGCTTTTGAGTTTTTGAGAATTGAACAGTTTCTCTTTTAGAAAAGATTTTAGATTTCTCTTTTATTGTAAACTGTTGTTTTTGAAAAGAGGCATAAGACGGTTATTAATCACTGGTATGGTTTATCTTCACGTATCCTATTACAGTAATTCCCAAAAACCCTCTACTAAGAACCCTTTCGAGGATGATGTTCTCACCCCCTATATTTTTTCCCTTTCAGGATATGGGCGCAGAAGTCATGAAAAGTTTATTTAATTGTTGTTGAGATGCTCTGTATTGCTTTAGATTATTATTTTTGTACCCTCGCGTTTACCTTGATATATTCTGTAAGAGGGATAGGAATTGTATTGGGTAATGTTTGTAGTATTATTTATATATATGTATGTATATATATATGGATGTACTCTTGATGAGCTTTTGTAAGTTGTATGGTATCTATGGATGTACGTTATCGAACAAAAGTAAATTTTGGAGCAGTATTGCGATTTAAAGTTTTAAACAGGCTCATATTTTAGTATTAAATAGTATAAGTGTCGTCGTAATGTCCGAGCTATCAGAGTTGTGCAGCCAGAAGCGTGAGCTTTGGTAGTTAGGGTGTTACAACTATAGTGATCTCTACGTCATTTCCAACGCTGAGTCAACTGTTGCACATGGCCTGGTCCGGTCCAAAGACCCGGCCCGATCCCGAACACTTTAGGGGCTAATTTGGTGTGATTTCACCGGGTTTAGGGCCGGGTAAGGGTCACAAAAATAGACCCGGTCATTAATTCGGGTCGGGTTCGGGGCACAGCTCCGGTCACGCGAAGTCGGTTTGATGGCCCGGTCATCATGCACAATTAATATTTTGTGTTATTAGTGATAGATCATGGCTATTCTTATGTAGAATTTAAGTATTGTAAACTTTAATATTTTGTGTTATTAGTCATTATATGACTATAAGTTAATGTTTTATGTTTAGAATGCATAAGATTTTAGACTAAAGCATAATATTGTGTTATTTGTATTGATTTAAATATTTGGTGTTATTAGACAATTATTAGTATTGATTGTGGTTATGCTTTAGTATTGATTGTGGTTATGCTTTAATTTTGAAGAAGGGTTGGTTCTTATTATATTTTTCTAAGTGAATTTTACCATGTCAATTAATAGTTGGAGTCTTGAAAATTTAGATATTTTTACATGGTAGCTAGCAAGAAGGTATCAACATAATGTAATGTTAATGGCCCGATTTTTGTCCGGTTTTCACCCGGTATAATTGTGGCCCGAAAGTGTGTTGGTTTCATTGGGTCTAAAGTCGAGTTCGGGTATAATAAATAGACCCAATGTATATTTCGGGTCGGGTTTTGGTCACATCAAATTCGGCTTCACCCGACCCATGTGCACCCCTATGTCAAAGTTTAGCCATCTTTTGTCATGCTAAAGAATCTAACGGCATGAATTTATTCCAATTTGAACCCAATTTGATCCATTCCCTATTTTATAACCCCAATTCCAAATGTAGAGCGTGATTTTCATCTTTTTCTTCATCTCTTTTTTTCTTCTTCTTTATCTCTTTAGCTCAGGTACTCACTCTTGTACTAGTTGTTTTTTCAGCTAGTTCATAAAATTCTAGCTGCCAATCACTAAGGCACTGTTTGTTTCTAATTTATTCGTATGTTCTCCTTTCATTTGTCTCTATTGGAATATCTTTTGCATCTACTTCTGATGCATGTTGCGTTAGGTTTATTTCAATCTGTGAGCTGAGTTTTCAAATTGAACTCGCTTTATTTTATTTTAATTCCTGAATTTCTCATTGATTTATTTGTAAAAATGAGCTATCGTTTAGTTCTTCATACAAGGGTAGTTTTAATCGGTGAAGTATTTTGTTATTTGTTTTTTGTTTCGGTTGGTTGCAATCAGTGACCGATCTAAAAAATTTTGTCATGGAAGCAAAATATATTAAAATAATAATAATTATTTGGGTTTAACTAACATTTATCTTAAGGGCACATGACAAATTTACCATTAATCGAAGGTTTTAAAATTTTTCATTTAATAACTGTAAAATAAATACATTAAAAATTTAATTTTTTTTGTATTTTTAATAAAAAATTCTCAATTTATAATCTTAATATGTGTCTTTAGAACACAAGATAGATAAATTCTAATAATTTTTTAATAAAAATATTATATATGCATAAAAATCAACTATACAAAATTATTCATTAATTACTGTTATAATTATATTTTGTTATTCTAAAATATGATTAGTCTTTAAAATATATAATTTACATATTAAAATACTAAAAGAGTAAATTAAATAATAATATATATTTTATAATTTTTTTTTAGGTTTTATGTTTTTAAAAAAATTGAGTAATCTTTTTTTTTTACAATACAATCGAAATGTCTCTCTTTATATATATATATCACTAAATAATTATTTAAAAATTCACTTTTCACACAATCAAAAGCCAACTCTCAGCGATATTCATAATTGAAAAAAATCTTTTAATTAATGTAGTTGTTACAGAAAAAACTAAAACTAATTTTAAAAAAAGATAAATAATATCTTTTGAGTTCATTGTTAAGAAAGAATACCAATCTCATTTAAATTGAGAATTGATCATTATAATAAACATCTAATATGAAATTTTTAAATTGATTATTAAATTTTAAAAATTGAGTAAAAAATTATTGTGGAGTCAAATTTAATAATTTAATGGGAGTAAATAAATATTATTATTATATACTACCAAAAAAATTTCAAATTATAGTGAAGGTACTTGGCCCACTACAATATATATAGATACATTCCTGGTTGCAATGCTGTAATACTATAAGATACATTGAAAATATTATTCACTTCTATTAAAAATGGTTCTAGTAGTTTCAAATTGATTTAATTAAAAAATATTATTTAATTGGAACCATATGAGATACATTGAAAATATTATTCACTTCTATTAAGAATGGTTCTAGTAGTTTCAAATTGATTTAATTAAAAAATGTTGTTTAATTAGAACCATACTTTTGCTTTATAGAAATAAAGAGATGGAGAAGATGAAAAAAAGATGAAAAAGAAGATAAATAATATATTCTGCATATTTGGAATTAGGATTATAAAATGGAAAAATGTTCAAATTGGGTCCAAATTAGAATAAATTTATGTCATTTAGTTGTTAGAATTGTCTAAAGTGGTAAAAAATGATCACATTAAGAGTCTGACAACTAACTCAGCATCGAAAATGACATAAAGACTACTATAATGCCCAAAGATCTGGGAGACCATTGTAAAAAAATTTGAATTTCAAAAACTATTTCGAATAATTACATAAATCTGAGGGATTATTACGGGGATTTATTCTCCTATTCTCCTAACTTTAATTCTTCCTTGAATTCAGGTAGCTCCCAAATTGTGGTTGTGATCGGGAATAACTCACCAATCTCTTCTTCGATCTTATTATATTATACCCTACACTCTTTGTTGTAATTGAATTGGCCATTTACTGTTTCCTTGGTGATACATATATACTTCCACTTACTCCATACTCATCCTATTATTCAATAAACTCGCATATATTTCAATTCACCCATCCAATTGGTGCTTTCATTAACCTTGTTAGTGGTGGAAAACACACGTATGAAGGGGATAGAAGCCGATATTAAGAGACCCTATCAGATGCTGGAAACCAGGGAGGAAGAAATCAGAGCCGAGCGAGCGAGAATGTCTAAGACGAAGGATCTCAGGTTCGAAGCAATTCAAACTTCGATTGCTCAGTTGATTTCTGATTAGAATCAGAGCCACTCCTTCAAACGAGATTGTGCATGGTTTGAAGTTCGAACTCAAGCTACGATCAACATTCACATTATAATCGACAATATCGAAGGGCCTATCTTCCCAAGTTTGACGGCAGTGATGCGTTGGGATGGATCTTCTCCATGAATCAATATTTTGAGTTTTTCATGGTTCCTGAGGAGGAGCAAATTAGAATCGCTGCAATCCACATGTCAGGAAGAGCAATCACTTGGTTTCAGATGTCACAGCGTACGACACAGCTCAGGTCGCGGACTCAGTTGAAGAGAGAAATAGAGATTAAATTTGGACTATTATTTGAGTCACCTGGAGAACTTCTATTCAATTTGTAATAACACGTTTCGTTAAGTGACTATTATCTGAGTTTGTGGCATTGGCGAATTGGACTAGAATTGATCATCTTGAAGCTCTTAAAGATTGTTTCACTAATGGCTTGAGACAAGATATTAGATGTGAGGTGAAGGCTCAGTTCCCTTCTTCCCTCATGAGAGCTGTGACTTTAACTAGGCTCTACAAGGATAAATTTGCATCAGTTCCAAGGATAAATAATCATTACCGCACCCAAACTTCCAACCAAAACACCACACCGCCACAATGAACCAAAACACGAAGCAACCTTCCACCTCTTCTCACCAAACAAACCCAACGTCCCTTAAAAAACACAAATAAGAACCCAATAACAAAATCGACCCTTGCTAAAATACATAGTCGTAGAGAGAAAGGCTTTGTTATTGGTGTGATGAGAAGTTATCAGCGAGTCACAAATGTGGCAATCGGCACTTCATACTTTTGCAACTTGAGGCTGATGGGGTGTTGAAAAAATTGAGGTTCAATAAGAATCTATCTAACAACAAAAGCACAAAAAATAATTTTTCAACAATCTGTACGATTAAATAGGTAATACTAAAGATACTCCAAATAACAAATATAATGGCAAAAATTAAATGATCAAACACCAGAATTTTATCGTGACAAAACTCACGGGACCTACTCCAGTAAAATCTTCCACTATCAAAATAATGGGTACACAATCAGTCTTCCTATTAGCACTAGGGCATATCAACAATCAACAAAATACATCATTAAAACTGATGGAATCAACATAAACCCTCAACAAAGTGGGTATCTCAAATTTGACAAAAGAAAAGGCAATACAACTAGCAAGTTATATTCTAATGTTTATCTCTACACCAGGAATAACATACTAAAAATTCATAAAAAATAGAGCAAGATTACTGGTTTAATCGGATCAAAATGACACTGCTCTTTTTCCCCAATTTTTTTCTCCTCTTCGACAATGAAAACCCTCCTCTCACTGTTTCATTTCTTTCAAAAACAATTGAAAGAAGCTTAACCCTCTCTCTCTTTTCCCGTGGCTTATTAGCCACTTTTCTTTTATTTATTTTTTTGTTTTTAATTTGTGGGTCCCACTTAGTAGGGGACCCACCAACAAATCTCCCCCTCACCAACTCAAGTGGAGATAGGCTGCTCCACCAAGTTCGCCTTCTCTTTGTAGGAATCAAAATTCACTGTAGGTAAACTCTTAGTCATCATATCTGAACCATTATCATCAGTATAGATATTCTCAAGTGCATATGACTTTATCTCAAGCGCTTGACGTATCCAATGATACCTCACCTCTATGTGCTTCGATCTAGAACAAAATATCGGATTCTTACTGAGATAGATAGCACTCTAACTGTCACAAAATAACACAAACTTCTCTTGATTGATGCCTAACTCTTGTAAAAATTTCTTCATCCACAAGAGTTCCTTAGAAGCTTCAACAACAGCAATGTATTCTGCCTCTATAGTAGATAAAGCAACATATTTTTTATGTCGAGATTGCCACGACACAGCTCCCCCTACAAAAGTCATCATATAACAAGAAGTAGACTTTCTTTAATCAAGATCCCCAGCCATATCCGCATCTGTGTAACCATCCAACATAGGTTGGCCACTCCCAAAGCATAAAATAAACTCTGGAAGTACCATTAAAGTATCTGAGAATCCACTTCACTGCTTGCCAATGTTTCTTGCCAGGATTAGAGAGAAATCGACTAATAACTCCGACAGCATGAGCAATATCCAGCCTGGTGCAAACCATAGCATACATCAAACTACAAACTGCAGATGCATATGGAATGTTCTTCATTTCTTCTTTCTATTTCTCACTTGTAGGACACTGCCGCAAACTCAGCTTGAAATGACTAGCAAGTGGAGTACTAACAAGTTTGGAATTACTCATGCTAAACCTCTCTAAAACCTTCTCAATATACTTCTGCTGTGACAACCACAGTTTTCCATTCTTCCGGTCACGAGTGATACTCATGCCAAGAATTTTCTTTGCAGGACCCAAATCCTTCATAGAAAAGGATATGTTCAAGTCTTTCTTAAGACTTTCAATCTTCTTAATGTCATGACCAACAATCAATATGTCATCAACATAAAGCAAGAGAATTATAAAATCACCATCAGAGAATTTTTTAACATACACACAATGATAAGAAGAAGTCTTACTATACCCATGATCTTCCATGAAGGAATCAAACTTTGTGTACCACTGCCTTGGCGCTTGTTTCAACCCATATAAGGTCTTCTTCAACTTGCATACAAGATGCTCCTTTCCTTTAACCTCAAAATCCTCTGATTTCTCTATGTAAATTTCTTTATCTATGTCACCATGAAAGAATGCAGTCTTCACATCAAGTTGCTCAACCTTTAAATTCAAGCTAGCCGCCAATCCAAGTACAACTCGAATAGAGGACATCTTTACAACTGGAGAAAAAATCTCCTCAAAATCAATACCTTTCTTTTGCTCAAAGCCTTTCACAACCAATCGACCTTTATACCTTGGTCGTGAGACATTTTCATCCGCTTTCAATTTGAACACCCAATTATTCATGAATACTCTTGGTGGACGAAATTGTGATTCATACTTAAATTGTTGTTCAAAATTGATTCCCATGTAATGGCTCCAAAAACTTGGTGCTCAATACCATGGTCTAAACAAAATTTCACAACTTCGCTCAACTAACCAGCAAGTGTACTGGGTCGTCCAAGTAATAAACCTTACGTGAGTAAGGGTCGATCCCACAGAGATTGTTGGTATGAAGCAAGCTATGGTCATCTTGTAAATCTCAGTCAGGCGGATAATAAAGGGTTATGGAGTTTTCGAATATTAATAATAAATAAACAGAAAATAAAGATAGAAACACTTATGTAGATCATCGATGGGAATTTCAGATAGGCATATGAAGATGCTGTGCTCCTTCTGAATCTCTGCTTTTCTACTGCCTTCATCCAATCCTTCTTACTCCTTTCCATGGCAAGCTGTATGTAGGGCATCACCGTTGTCAATGGCTACATCCCATCCTCTCAGTGAAAATGGTCCAAATGCTCTGTCACAGCACGGCTAATCATCTGTTGGTTCTCGATCATGTTGGAATAGAATCCCTTGATTCTTTTGCGTTTGTCATCACGCCCAACAATCGCGAGTTTGAAGATCGTCACAATCATTCAATCACTGAATCCTACTCGGAATACCACAGACAAGGTTTAGACTTTCCGGATTCTTATGAATGCCGCCATCAATCTAGCTTATACCACGAAGATTCTGATTAAGAAATCCAAGAGATATGCGCCTGGTCTAAGGTAGAATGGAAGTGGTTGTCAGTCACGCGTTCATAGGTGAGAATGATGATGAGTGTCACGGATCATCACATTCATCATATTGAAGCGCAACGAATATCTTAGAACAGGAATAAACTGAATTGAATAGAAAATAGTAGTAATTGCATTAAAACTTGAGGTACAGCAGGTCTCTATTAGGATTTGCTTTTTAAGGTTTTCAGGTGGCCATTTTTATCATGTCGAGCTCTTACGAGTTATTTCTGTAATTCTCTTTCTTGGACCTTGTTCAAGTCTCTTTCAGGGATTACTTTATAACTCTTTGTTGTTTGAGCCAACTTCGTCATGTCGGGCTCTTCTGGGTTATTTCTGTAGCTTTATCCTTCCGGGCCGACTTTGTCATGTCGGACTCTGTCGAGTTACTTGATAATTCTCTTTTTTGGACCTTGTTTTAGGTCTCTTTCAGGGATTACCTTTTTGTAGCTTTTTCTTTCTGGGCCGACTTTGTCACGTCGGGCCCTGTCGAGTTACTTGATAATCCTCTTTTTTGGACCTTGTTTTAGGTCTCTTTCAGGGATTATCTTTTGTAACTTTTTGTTTCTAGGCCGACTTTGTCACGTCGGGCCCTGTCGAGTTATTTGATAATCCTCTTTTTTGGACCTTGTTTTAGGTCTCTTTCAGGGATTATCTTTTGTAACTTTTTGTTTCTGGGCCGACTTTGTCACGTCGGGCCCTGTCGAGTTACTTGATAATCCTTTTTCTTGGACCTTGTTTTAGGTCTCTTTCAGGGATTATCTTTTGTAACTTTTTGTAGGAGTCCGACTTCGTCATGTCGGGCTCTTCGAAGTTATAGTAATCCTCTTTTATAGGGTTGGCCATACCTCTTTCCAAGGCTTTACTTATAACTTGGGTTGTTGTGACTGGTCCGACTTTTTGTGCCGGCCAGTCTTTAAGTTATTTTATAGCAATCCATTTTATTAGGACCTCGTCAGGTCCTTTCTATGGATCACTTTCTATAACTTCTTGCATTATTCTATTTTCATCTTTGCCGGTTTTGTAGAATTTGGGTTTTTAGCCCTCGTTTTTATTGTGATCGCGCAATGAATTTGGTTTTCACTTTCTGTCGATCTGTAGCTTTACAATCGGGCGATGAATGTTTTCAGAATAATACGACTTGAGCATTTGTAGAGAATCTGAACAAATTTTATTAAAAAAGAATGCAAATATACATGAGGAGTTAATTTCCTAGGTCGGGTGATTTGTAGGTCTTGGCGGGGCACCTCGTTAAAAAACCTCTTTTAGGAAAAAGAGTGCGCCTTGTCCAAGATCTTTTATCATCCCTAGCTATAGTACCTTCTTAGGTTGCAGGCGTGCCATGATCTAGCAAGCACTCGCCCGTCGAGTTCGGAAAGCTTGTAGTAGCCCTTTCCCAATACTTCTATGACTCGGAAGGGTCCTTTCCAGTTTGCTGCCAGCTTTCCTTCTCCAGGTTGAGTTGTTCCTATGTCGTTTCGGATTAGGATGAGGTCGTTTTCAGCAAAGGCCCACTGTATTACTTTTCGGTTGTATCTGGAGGCCATTCGTCTTTTCAGCGCCTCTTCCCTTATCCGAGCTTTCTCTCGGATTTCTAGAAGTAGGTCGAGCTCTTCCCTTTGAAGTTGGGAATTAGGCTTTTCGCTAAAATGGATTACTTTGTGTGATCCTTCGTCGACCTCCACTGGGATCGTTGCCTCCATTCCGTAGGCTAATCGGAAAGGTGACGCCTTTGTCATGGAATGTGGAGTCATTCGATATGCCCATAGGACTTGCGGGAGCTCTTCAGCACAGGCTCCATTTGCATCCTGTAATCTTCGTTTTAACCCTGCTAGTATAACTTTATTAGTAGCTTCAGCTTGCCCATTGGCTTGGGGGTGCTCGACAGAGGTGAATTGTTGTTTTATATTCAGGTCGGCCGCTAGTTTTCTGAAGCCTGCGTATGTGAACTGGGTACCATTGTCTGTAGTGATGGAGTATGGAACTCCGAACCTTGTGATGATGTTTCTGTATAGAAACTTCTGACTTCTTTGAGTTGTGGCGTTGGCTAGGGGTTCTGCCTCAATCCATTTTGTGAAGTAGTCTATTCTTACTATGAGGAATTTGACTTGTCTCGATCCTTGAGGAAAAGGTCCGAGGAGATCGAGTCCCCATTTTTTGAATGGCCAAGGTGAGGTTATACTGATGAGTTCTTCTGGCGGAGCGGTGTGGAAGTTGGCATGTTTTTGACATGGCGAACATGTCCTTACAAATTCTGTGGCTTCTTTTTATAGAGTTGGCCAATAGAATTCTGCTCGAAGTACTTTTTTGGCGAGTGCTTACGCTCCGAGGTGATTGCCACAAGTGCCACTGTGTACTTCTTCTAGGATATTCTTAGTGTTGGAAGTTGGCACGCATTTTAGCAATGGTGTTGAAATCCCTCTTTTGTATAAAGTATTATTTATGATGGTGTAGTATTGTGCTTCCCGTTTTAACCTCTTTGCCTCTTTCTCATCTGTAGGAGGACTTCTGTTGTGAGGTAATTAATTATGGGGGTCATCCATCCCTGATCGCGACCTGTTATGGCTAGGACCTTTTCTTCTTTTGAGATTGATGGCTTCTATAGAATTTCTTGGATAAAGCTTCTATTGTTGCCTCCTAGTTTGGTGCTGGCTAATTTTGAGAGTGCATCGGCCCGGGCATTCTGTTCTCGGAGTATGTGTCGAATCTCATGCTCTCCAAGTTGTCCGAGTTGTTCCTTAGTTTTGTCCAAGAATTTTTTCATAGTGGGATCTTTGGCTTGGTAGCTTCCTATTATTTGTGAAATGACTACTTGTGAATCGCTAAAGATGATAAGTTTTTGAGCTCCAACCTCCCTAGCCAGCTTCAAACCAGCTAGTAGTGCCTCATATTCCGCTTGATTGTTTGAGGCAGGGAACCCGAATTTGAGGGAGAGTTCGATTTGGGTCCCCTGGTCGCTTTCAATTATTACGCCTGTGCCACTTCCCATTTTATTTGAGGAGCCATCCACATATAGATTCCATTCTGCGGGATTTCCGATGTGTCCGTAAATTCCGCAATGAAGTTGGCCAGATATTGAGATTTGATGGCCGTCCGAGCTTCGTATTGAAGGTCGAATTCGGACAACTCGACTGCCCATTACAAGATTCTGCCTGCCAAGTCTGTTTTCTGTAGGATTCCTTTTATGGGCTGGTTGGTCCGAACTTTAATGGTATGAGACTGGAAATACGGGCGAAGTCGTCGAGATGTTATTATGAGAGCGTAAGCGAACTTTTCTATTTTCTGGTAGTTCTGCTCGGACCCTTGTAACGCTTTGGTGATAAAGTATACGGGTTGTTGCCCATTGTTGTCTTCTCGGACCAGTGCTGAGGCTATTGCCCGATTTCCCACTGCGAGGTACAAGATGAGTGGTTCTCCTTCCCGTGGCCGACTTAATATAGGTGGTCGTCCCAGAAATTTTTTGAAGTCTTGGAAGGCTTGCTCGCATTCAGCTGTCCATTCAAACTCCTTTCCCTTCCTTATAGTGGCGTAGAATGGGAGAGATCTTATTGCTAATCCAGCCAGGAATCTGGACAAGGCTGCCAACCGCCCGTTGAGTTGTTGTACCTCTTTGATATAAGGAGGACTTTTCATGTCGAGTACGGCCCTGCACTTGTCCAGGTTTGTCTCGATTCCTCTCTGTGTGATCATAAAACCCAAGAATTTACCAGCTTCTACAGCAAAGGTACATTTCGTGGGATTGAGTCGCATGTCGTATCGTCTTATGGTGTTGAATACTTGTGTCAGGTCGGATAATAACATCTCTTTGTTTTGCGTCTTCACTAGAATGTCATCTACGTAGACCTCCATGATCTTTCCGATGTGATTCGAAAAAACTTTGTTCATTAATCTTTGGTAAGTGGCTCCCGCATTTTTGAGACTGAAGGGCATAACAATATAGCAGTAATTTGCCTTTGGGGTTAAGAAAGAGGTTTTTTCTTGATCAGGTAGGTACATTGAGATTTGGTTATATCCCGAGTATGCGTCCATAAAGGAGAGGTATTTGTATCCGGAGGAGGCATCTACCAGTGCGTCGATGTTTGGGAGCGGATAAGGATCCTTTGGGAAAACTTTGTTGAGATCGGTATAGTCGGTGCACATTCTCTACTTCCCATTTGACTTTTTTAGCAAAACGACATTAGCAAGCCATAGTGGGTATTTGACTTCTCTTATGAAGCCTGCCTCCAGTAGAGCTCGTACCTGTTCTTCCACTGTTTGAGAGTGTTCTGGTCCTAGATTTCTGCGCCTTTGTTGTACCGGCCGAGATCCTGGGTAGACTGCTAGCTTGTGGCACATTAGTTTGGGATCTATGCCTGGCATGGCTGCGGCCTTCCATGCAAAGAGGTCGGCGTTGTTGCATAGAAACTGTATGAGTGATTCTTTTATGTCCCCTTTTAGGAGTGTGCCGATGTTGGTTGTTTGGTCTGGGGTGTTCCTAATTTGGATTTTCTCTATTTCTCCTTCAGGTTGTGGGCGGAGCTCCTCCCACCTCCGAACTCCACCGAGCTCGATTGTGTGGAATTCTTCTCCTCTGCCTCTGAGGTTTAGACTTTCGTTGTAACAGCGGTGCGCCATCTTCTGATCTGCCTTTACTGTGGCTTTTCCTCCTGCAGTTGGGAACTTCATGCATAGATGCGGAGTCGAGACTATTGCGCCGAGCTGATTTAACGTTGCCCGACCTATTAGGGCATTGTAGGCTGAGCTTACATCGACGACGATGTAATCTATTTTGAGTGTTCTTGACTGACTTCCTTTTCCAAAAGTTGTGTGGAGTGAGATGTATCCCATTGGTTGTACTGGGGTATCTCCTAGCCCGAACAGGCTGTCCGGATATATCTGAGCTCTTTTTCTTCCAAGCCGAGTTTATCGAAAGCAATTTTGAATAAGATATCGGCAGAGCTCCCCTAGTCTATCAATGTGCGGTAAAGATTTGCGTTTGCCAGTATAATAGTGATGACCATGGGATCGTTATGCCCTGACGCGACACCGGATGCGTCTTCCTTGGTAAAAGTGATCGCCGGGATGTTGGGTGCTTCCTCTTTTTCTGTGACGCGGTATACGTATTTGAGATGTCTTTTGCGGGATGATTTGGAGATTCCTCCCCCGGCGAATCCGCCGTGTATCATGTGGACATGTCTTTCTGGTGTCCGGGATGATCGCGCGGTTGGTCCGACATCTTCTGCTCTTCTTCTTTTCCTTTGTTCATCATCATGGGTGGCCAGGTATCGATCTAGCTTTCCTTCTCGTACGAGCTTTTCTATGACATTTTTTAAGTCAAAACACTCATTGGTGGAGTGCCCGTGGATCCGATGGTATTCATAATATTCAGCCTGATTTCCTCCTCCTTTTTTGCCTTTGAGTGGTCGAGTTGGTGGTATTTTTTCTATGTTGCAAACCTCTCTGTAGACAACCACAAGAGACACCTGAAGAGGGGTGTAATTGTGGTATTTTTTATTTTCTCTCCATGGCGATCTTCTTTCTTTCTGGAATCTTTGTCTTTATCCTGCGAGGTGAACCCGGCCTTTGAGGTCTCTCCTAATCGAGAGTTTTCTTCCATGTTGATGTACTTTTTCGCTCGTTCTTGCACTTCGTTCAGAGACGTGGGGTACTTCTTTGATATAGATTGACTAAAAGACCCTTCTCGCAGGCCATTAATGGGGCCCATGATAGCGACTTCTGTTGGCAGGTTTTGTATATCCAGGCATGTCTTGTTGAATCTCTCTATGTAGTTGCGCAGAGTTTCCCTTTCTCCTTGTCTGATTCCCAGTAAGCTCGGCGCATGTTTAGATTTGTCCTTTTGGATGGAGAATTTGGCCAGGAATTTCTTGGCCATGTCGCTGAAACTCAAGATGGATCTAGGAGGGAGGTTGTCGAACCATCTAATTGTTGTTTTTGTTAAAGTAGTTGGAAAGGCTTTGCAACGAACTGCATCTGAGGCGTCGGTGAGATACATTCTGCTCCTGAAGTTGCTGAGATGATGGCTGGGATCCGTAGTGCCATCGTACAAGGTCACGTCTGGGAGTTTAAAGTCTTTTGGGATTCTTGTCTTCATGATCTCCTTGGTGAATAGATCTTGCTCCTTGCAGGTGCTATCTTCGGGAGTGGATCGGCTGGCTTTAGCCTTGACATTGGCTTCAAGTTTTAGGAGTTTGTTCTCCAATTCCCGGCATCGTCTTATTTCTCTTTGTAGGTCCTTCTCAGCCTCTCGTTGACGTAGAGCTTCTTCCTCAAGTTGTTTTAACCGATCTTGAAACTCATTCAGGGCTCCCTCGTTTGGGGAGTTCTTTTTGTTGATTTGGGGAGTATCTTTTGGTGTAGTGTCCGCGTTTTTGTGCGACATTCTATCCTCTAGATCTGGGTCGTAGTTGTTGTCATGGTTGTCCGTCATGGTGCTGGGATGACTTCCAGGTTCCCTGGCAACGGCGCCAATGTTCCGAGGGTTACCTGAAACTGTGGGTCGATCTCGGACGAGATCTTCTGTGCTGGTCGGGGCTGTTGTGTCCGACTTGGTGATGGTGCTGATCCTTCGTCCCCAGAGGGTGGAGGGTACCTGCAAGGGACTCCGATGCTTAAGTTAGTAAGGGTATTAAGCAGGTATTGAATAGAATCAGAGTATGAGTTATACCTGGGTGCTCCAATGTATTTATAATGGCATAGAATGACCTTCTTAGATAAGATAAGTTAGTTATCTTATCTTATCTTTATCTTATCTTCAAGTGAGGTCATCTTATCTTCAAGGGAACCGCCCTTCTCTCTGTAGGCTTGGGCTCCCTTAGGATTTGGGGCATGTTCCTCTATTTGGGCCCTTCTTTGGGCTTGGCTGGTGACTTGGCCGAGCTCTTAAGAAAGAGGTCGAGTTGTCCTGACCTGAAGAGGTCGGTCACTTTGTCTGTAGAACATTCCGGGTTGGCCAGCTCGACCCAAAGTATGAACAAGATTCAATACCAATACTGGAACATATAACATAGAAATTACTTGCAAATCTTATAACCACAGAACCTTAAGTGGCTTACCCATAAATGGTATCATTAATTATGCCTTTCAAGTGGATATTGGAAACGTGTAAATATGAAAAAACTAAATCACACCGCAATAGGAAATCTAGCTCTGAAATTTTGTAAATGCCAATGATCGTACTGGTTAATTAAGATCAGTTTATCTCAATTTCTCAGCAATTTAAGTAAATCAGTTAAAGCTAGTGAAAATAGTGAACTGAATGCCTAATAGAGAGAAGGAATTAGGATATTAAAAATGACATCGGTAAATAAAAAAAGAAGCTAGTTAAATTTTATGACCAAAACTTCAAGAAGCATTTCATTATTAATGCAATTATATTATTTTTAGTTTACCCCCCAAGTGAAGATCAAGACTGTTGTTGATCCTGGAAACTTTTTTAGGAATGAACAAAGCATTCCCACCAATCCAAGTAAGCACCTTAGGCAAACTATTTGTGTATCCACTGTCACATTAATACTCTTTTTTTAAAAAAAAAACTTTGATAATTTGATGTTTGATCATCTATTAGCCCCAAGTATATATAGGTTGTAGGACTCATGTTTGAACGTATTGTCTTGCAGGTAGTGGTACACCATTTAACCGCAGCCTAGGTAAAAAACTCATGGTAAAGGGGATCGGGTTACTCATCCTGGAACTCTTTATTATAAGATTATTGTACTTTGTTTAATAAGCATACATGGCCAATTTGCCCTTTGAATAATTGATCTAGCTTTAGTGTAAATAGATAATGTAGATTGAAAATTCTATTTAATAAATTTATTATTTTTATTGTTTAATTTCAATTTTCTTTTATAAATTTCTAAAACTAAATAAGACTGAAAGAATCAAAAATAAAAATACAAACCAAATTTACCCTTAATTTTCTCAAAATGACTGTTTATTTGCTAAAAATCTATGATTAAATTTTTTATATATTAATAAAGTTGTGTACAAATTAAGTTTATAATTAAAAGAGTACATATGTTCACTATAAAAGAATTGGAGCATATTATATGAAAATCAACACACAAAACAGGATAAATTAAAACAACAACCCTCCAACACTTAGCTATTAGCTGACACCAAAAGACACTATCAATATTAGCAGACGAATAATGACCATAATAACAACAAATGAATATATATATATATATATAGCAAACTTGGCGAAGGAGAGTTAACTTTCCACCCATGTTAGGACCAGTTAGAAGAATAAAGTTGGCATCGTGTTGACCACCAATTGATATGTTATTAGGTACAAAAGCCCCCTTTCCTAAGGAATCACTCCTAAGGATTGGGTGTCCCAAACTTTTAGCATAGAGGTAAGGACTGTCTTTGGTAGATAGCATGCCTAAAAACTTAGTCTGCATGTTGGCCCTTCATAGTAATCACGAGCAATAGCTAAACTGATCAAAACATCCAGCTCTGTAATATGTTGGTAGCATCCAGTTTAAGCCATAAACAAAGAATTGCTTTTGATTTTCTATTTAAATGCATGAAAAATTTATCTTGGAAAAAATATCCTAAAGGAAAGGAGTGTACTGAATCAAGATAAGAAAAGCTAAAACAAAAAGAATAATTTCAGCAGAAGAAATAGAGTGAGCAAACAATAGGAACAATACAAAATTTTACAGCCGAACATGTATGGCACATGCATCTTTCACATTTTTATTTAATCTAGTTGCAATCTTGTATTGATCAAATGGTACCAGGTTAATATTGTACATTCCCCCTCCATGGGCAATAGCAAAGTCATTATTTTAAAAATACTAATTTTATAGCATTTCTGGTCATAATACAATAAAATGACAGCCTTATCACTAATGAGGCTTAAGTAGGAGTGCTATTAATTGGGTTCAGAAGAGCAATAAGTACTAGCTGTAGTAGACACCAATTGCCTCCACTGAGTGTGATTTTCACAAAAGCGTCCAATTAATCTCTGCAATGTACTTTTCAATAAAGACTCCTTTTCAGATTCGGCTTGGGAGAGTTCTCCCAGGAACTTTTTAATAGCAGGAGTCCAGTACCTGAAGAAGCCCTGCATGCTTATTAAAATATCAATTTAAAATATCAAGTATTCGATGTTTAAGAGAGAAAGAAAAAAGAGGTTGAGTGAATTGGTTGTTGAAGTAAGGTATAGAGTGAGGGGTTACCATGTATTCAAAGCAGGGGTAACCGGTGGGGAGAATGAGCTTGTCGTAGAGAGTGGGCTGTGGTTCGGATTTGCCACCACCGTCAAAGCAGTCAACAGAATCTCCGAAAAGTGCGGCGACGGTTATGGAAATGGCTGCCAGTGCCGCCAACAACCTCCGAATAGGCAATGCTATGCCTGAAGCATCAGGAAACACTCCTAACCCTATAGACTTCTTGACTGCATTAGGCAATATGGCAGCAGCAATGCAAGCGACAGCTGAAGCCTTGGGAAACCAAATTAATAATGGGAACAATGGTAATAATGGAGATAATGGTCCAATGTCGCTCTCTTCCTTCTTGAAGGTTCACCCTTCAACTTTCAGAGGGACCTCGAATCCGACCGATGCTGATAACTGGATATGGGCCATTGAGCGAGCATTACAGGCTCAGTAGGTTTCTGATGAACAGTGGATTGAGTTTAGAACCTAACAGTTGCATGGTGAAGCTCAGCACTGGTGGTAGGGCATGAGGTGTATTCTGTAGCCTAATGGAGTTGTGATCTCTTGGGAGTTGTTTCGAGAGGAATTCTATAAGAAATATTTCCCAAACTCAGTTAGAAATGCTAAAGAGCTCAAATTGCTTCAACTTAAACAGGGCCAGATGACTATTATTGAGTACACTAGTAAGTTTGAGGAATTGTGCCGCTTCTCACGCATCTGTCAGGGAGCTCCAGAGGACTTTGCTGAGTGAAAGTGTATAAAGTATGAAGGAGGCCTTAGGAGTGACATTCAGAGCTTTGTGGTGCCTATGCAGATTCGGGTGTTTTTTGAGCTTGTGAATAGGAGTAGGGTGGCAGAGGATTATGTCAGAAGGGTTGCAGTAGAAAAACGGAGTCTGAGGATGCCATTCCAGAGGACTACAGGGAGGAATTTTGCACCTAGGGGCAAACAGTTCAAGCGTGGTGGCTTTGTCCCTCAGAACAATCAGGGGCAAGGCAACTCCAGGAGGCCTAATACCAGTGCTAATTAGAGAAGGAGACAGGGGAAGCAGCCACAGTAGGATATGAGTTGCCACAGATGTGGGAAGTATCATTCAGGGCCATGCAGGTTTGGGACCGGAGTCTGTTACTCCTGTGGGCAGCCAGGACACTTGGCTAGTAGTTGCCCAGAGAAGAAGAGGTATGAGACAGGCAGAGTGCAGCAACCAGGAAGAGTATACACTACTTCTTCAATAGGCACTGAGTGGTCAGAGACATTGATCAGAGGTAAATGTGAGATGGCGAGTAAAACTTTGAATGCTTTGTTTGATTCTGGAGCTTCACACACTTTTATTGCATTTGAGAAGGCTTATGAGTTAGGATTGAAAATAGTAGTACTAGGGTATGATTTAAAGGTATATAATGCCACCCACGAGGCTATGGTGACTAGGTTAGGGTGCCCCCAAGTTCCTTTTCGAATACAACAGCGTGATTTCGTGTGTAACTTGCTTTGTTTGCCAATGACTGGTCTTGATCTCATTCTGGGATTGGACTGGTTATTTAAGAACCGTGTTCTACTAGATTGCTCTGCAAAAATAGTGTATTTCATGCCTGAAAGCATAGAAGGGCCGGTTGTAGTGAGTAACTACTACCTGAATTCCATGACGGTGAACTGTTCTGGGGCCGAATGTCAGAGAATATTGTTGTTAGCTGTGGGTGTTTTGGGTGATGATCAGAACTTGGAACAAATCCCGGTTGTGTGTGAGTTTCCGGAGGTGTTTTCTGATGATATTGATGAATTTCCACCAAAACGGGAAGTTGAATTTGCTATTGATTTAGTACCTGGGGCCAGACCAATCTCGACTGCTCCTTATAGGATGTCACCTCTAGAAATGGCCGAATTGAAGTCTCAACTAGAGGATCTGTTGGGTAAGAATTTTATCCGACCAAGTGTATCTCCGTGGGGTGCACCAGTATTACTGGTGAAGAAGAAAGATGGAAGTATGCGCTTATATATTGATTATAGGCAGCTGAATAAGGTTACAGTGAAAAATAAATACACGTTGCCAAGGATTGATGACCTGATGCACCAATTACAGGGAGCCAGCATATTCTCTAAAATTAATCTACGATCCAGACGCCACCAGATAAGGGTCAGAGATGAGAATATTCCTAAAACTACCTTCAGAACGCATTATGACCACTATGAATATACCGTGATGTCCTTCAGACTAACTAATGTTCCGGCAATATTCATGGATTACATGAACAGAATTTTCCAATTCATATCTGGATAAGTTTGTTGTTGTGTTTATTGACAACATTCTTATCTATTCTAAGACCGAGGATGAGCATGCAGAACACTTGCGAACAGTGCTACAAATTTTGAAGGATAGGAAGTTGTATGCCAAGCTATCCAAGTGTGAATTCTGGAAGTCTGAGGTGAAATTTCTTGGTCATGTGGTGAGTAAACAAGGAATAGCAGTGGATCCTGCTAAGGTTGAGGCGGTGATGAATTGGGAACGGCCAACTTCAGTGACGGAAATTAGGAGCTTCTTAGGCTTGGCGGGTTATTATCGAAGGTTCATTAAAGGGTTTTCACAGCTCGCTTTGCCTTTGACTAAGCTGACCAGGAAGGATGTTCCTTTTGTATGGACTCCTGAGTGCGAGGAGAGTTTTCTTGCCTTAAAGTAGAGATTGACTATCGCCCCTATGTTAGTGTTGCCTGAGCCGAGAGAACCATTCGAGGTATAATGTGATGCGTCTTTGAAAGGTTTAAGATGCGTGTTGATGCAGCATCATAAGGTTGTAGTTTATGCCTCACGTCAGTTAAGGTCACATGAAAGAAATTATCCAACTTATGATTTGGAACTTGCAGCCATTGTCTTTGCCTTGAAGATTTGGAGGCACTATCTCTATGGAGTGAAATTTCAATTTTTCTCGGACCATAAGAGCTTGAAGTACCTATTTGAGCAAAAAGAATTGAATATGCGTCAGAGGAGGTGGATGGAACTCCTAAAGGATTATGACTTCGAGCTGAACTATCATCCGGGAAAGGCGAATGTAGTAGCAGATGCTTTGAGTAGGAAATCCCTATGTGCCGCTTGGATGATGCTAAGAGAGGAAGAATTATTGAGAGCCTTTCAAGGATTGAAACTAGGAATCAGAGAAGAATTTGGGACTTTATGCCTAAGCCAATTATAGATCTCAAGCGACTTCAAGGCTGAACTAGTAAAGGCTCATCAGAATGACCAAGAATTGTATAAGATTTTTCCGACAATTGAAAAAGGCAAGCAATGGAGAGTGTCAAAAGATAGAGATGGGCTGTGGAGGTTCAAGGGCCGGATAATTGTGCCAGATGTCGGGGATTTGCGACAAAGCATATTGGAGGAAGCTCACAAGAGCGGGTTCTTCATTCATCCTGGAAGCACCAAGATGTACCAAGACTTAAAGACGATGTTCTGGTAGACAGGAATGAAAAATAATGTAGCGTTACATGTTTCAAAATGCCTAAGTTATCAAAAAGTCAAGATTGAACACTAAAGACTAGCAGGAACCCTTCAACCTTTGGAGATTTCACAGTGGAAATGGGAGAGCATCGCTATGGATTTTGTATTGGGCTTACCAAGGACTCGGACAGGTTGTGATACTATTTGGGTGGTTATAGACCGACTGACCAAGTCAGCTCATTTACTGCCTATTCGGATAAGTTGTACTCTGGAGGAGTTGGCTCGCTTATACATAAAGGAGATTGTGAGGCTACATGGCGTACCTTCCACCATTGTATCAGATAGAGATCCTCACTTTACATCACGGTTCTAGGGTGCTTTTCAGCGAGCTTTTGGCACTAAATTAAGCCTAAGTACTGGCTATCATCCTCAGACGGATGGCCAATCCAAAAGAACAATCCAAACCTTGGAAGACATGTTAAGAGCTTGTGTTTTGGATCAACCGGCGAGCTGGGATCGATATATGCCTCTGGTAGAATTTGCTTATAATAATAGCTATCATGCGAGTATTGAAATGGTTGCATATGAGGCTTTTTGTGGAAGAAAATGCCAGTCTTCATTATGTTGGTATGAAGCAGGAGAAAAGAGCTTGATAGGACCTGAAATGGTAAGTGAAACCACTGAGCAAATAAAGAAAATCCAGAGTCGAATGCTTGAAGCTCAAAGCCGTCAGAAGAGCTATACTAACCGAAGACGGAAGCCCTTAGAATTTGAGAAAGGAGAAAACGTCTTCTTGAAGGTTACTCCGACCACTGGAATTGGGAGGTCCATCAAAATCAAGAAGTTAAATCCCCATTACATTGGGCCGTTCGAAATCCCGAAGAGAATTGGACCAATGGCATGTAGGATTGCGTTACCACCATATCTTTCGAACTTGCATGACGTGTTCCACGTATCGCAACTTCATAAATACACTTTTAACCCTAGTCATGTCCTAGAGCCGGAATCAGTCCAAGTGAGAGAAGATCTGACGCTTCCAGTAACTCCGGTTAGGATTGATGATACCAGCATCAAGCGTCTACATGGAAAGGAGGTTTCTTTGGTGAAAGTAGCTTGGAGTCGAGCTGGTATTGAAGAACATACCTGGGAGCTTGAGTCAGAGATGCAAAAGGACTACCCACACCTCTTTTTAGGTAACTCACTTTGAATTTTGGGGATAAATTTTCTAATTAGATGGGTAGGATGTAAACCCCGCTAAAATCGGTAAATAATTAGTTAATAAATTGAATTTTAATTAGGAAAGCTAAAAAATGAAAAACTAATATCAAAATAGGATAGAGCTTGTCGAAAGGAGAATTTTGATACTGATTTTAAAAATTTGGCCCAAAATCGGACCGAAAGGGCCGAACCGGTTGAACCAGGGCCCAAACCGGGCCCATGGGTCCAACCGGACCCATAATTAAAAAGAAGCAGCAGCTTCTTCTCCTTCATTCATGCCCAACGAAGCCAACAGAATTGGGGGAAAGGGGAGAGGAGCTCTCAAACTCTCACCACCTTTGATCCACCATAACTCCTCCATCCGGGCTCCGATCGCCGCACCGTTCACGGCCACACGCTCAGCGTGTTGAGCTCTACCTTTCTATCAGATCAATTTCACTAGTAAGCCTCATTTTTAATTCAGAATCTCTATTCCTCTTTCTTTGGTGAGACTGAAATCTTATAGTGAAATCTTGTCCAATTTTGTATTTTAGGCTCAAGTTAGCTTCCGGGACTCAATGGGCTCAAGCTATTGAGCATATGGGTATGGTAAGGACACCCTAACCCTAGCTCAATCTTGCATTTATAGTGGAAAAACTGAATTTGGAACATGTATATGAATTAGGTGTAGATTAAGTAGGTATATATGCATTGGAATTTAGTTGGGAGTATTTGGAGGCTTATTGGTGATCAAGGCTTGGTTTGTGGTTGTTTTAATTGAGCTTGGAGGGGCTGTGTTTTGTGTTGTGAGGCTGCCTTGGGTGAAACAAAGTGATTGGCCAAGGTATTGTTTAAGTTTCACACGTTTAATATTTACGGTATTGTGAAAAACTTAGGTTAGAGGAACCATAGGATAAGTTGAATTGGTTATTGCATTTAATGATTAGTCTTGTAATATTGTTGGAATAAATTGTTGGTGAATATGTGTTGAAATTATGAGGTGTTGAAGTTATTAATTGTATGCTCTTGGATCTATTTATGATGGGTTATGTTGATGTTGGTATATATTGATGGATTATGGTTGGTGTTTGTTAATAAAGAGTGTTTATATGAGTTGATGGATTAATGTATAAAGGGTTGATAAATGTGTTGATGGAATAATGTGTGTGAAGGGTTGATAATTGCATTAATGGAATGGTATATGTGAAGGGTTGATCATATATGTATATATGATATATGCTAATGCAATGTTGAGGTTATGGCTCATTGGATTGGTTAAAGGTAGCTTGAAGTGATTGTTGATAAGTTGGGATTGGATATGTTAGCAATATGCATGTTTTAGAGATAAGGATTTATGAATGATGTGAAAATGAGGGTTGGAAATGTTTTGATAAAAAGTGATTTTGATGAACTTTGGACGTCCATAATTTACTCAACAAATTTCGGATTGAGTTGTGATTTATTGCAAATGAAAGATGGTTCTATGAGCTTCTGATTGATATCAATTTTGTGAAAAACAAAATTTCATAGAGAAAGTTATGGACATTGAAAGTTTGGTGTATAAATTCGTGTTACAGGATGGCAAAACTAGTTGCAGCAAGCTTTCTGGACATTCTGCCCATTTTTGAAAAAACGCCCATCCACGTGTACGCGTGGCATGGAATTTTGGGGACGCATGCACGAGAAGCATGTATACGCGTGTGTGTATATTCATGCGTACGCATGACTCACGCGTGCGTGGCCTACGCGTACGCGTGGGTGCTGCCTACTGCAAAAACCGGTTTTGACTATTTTACACCAATTTTTCCACTTCTACACCTCCATTTTCTTCCCTTTAAGGCTTAAAGTATGGTTCTAGGTCTAGTAGATAAAAGAAGCTAGAAAAACAAGATAACTTGAGGGTAAAGTAAGATGTAAATGGTGGCTTTTATGAAGAAAATAAGAATGTTAACGAAGTTTAACGCTAAGGCTTGATAATTGATGATGTATTGAAAATGAAATTGCCATGGCTTATGAATAATGATATCTAAGATATGAGTTTCCCTGGGTAAAAACCGTGGCTCACCACCACGTGTTCCAGGTTGAACCTCGACACTCTGTTGACCCTACGTCGTAAGGATGACCGGGCACGTATAAATTTCCGGGTATGGATAGCCCCCATTGAGCGATTAATTGATGTTGAATGTGAAATGTATGCATAGGCTCTTGAGGATGTGTGATGGGGGATAGTCTAAGGTTTTTGGACTTGTCGGGTTGGCTGGATAACGACAGATGAGCCTCATCAGCCATAGGACAGGCATGCATCATATGCATTTGTTTGTTTTGATTGTTATGCATTTCCTGGGTATGCCTAATTGATATATACCATCTGCTACCTGTTATATTTGCTACTTGCACTATCTGCTCATTACTTGTGCGTGAACTTGTTTGGTTGCTTGTCTTTGCTGCATTGTAGATGATGGAGGGGTAGAGGAAAAAGTGAAATGCTTTGGTGTTAGGTTAGGTTAGAAATTGAGTAAGTTAGGTATTAAGTTAAGTAGATTTAGAATACCTACCCCTGTTTATGGTTTCTATTTAGTAATTAAGTTGGATAACTAAATAACGGAGTTCTAGGATTGCCTATGGCATTCTCATGACCTTATTTATTATACGTGTGGCACTTTTAGCATGCTGAGAACCTCCAATTCTCATTCCATACTGTGTTGTTATTTTTCAGAAGCAGGTTGAGAGGCTCCTCACTAGGCGTCTGGATCCTTGAAGCGAAGTAGTTCTGGGGTGTATTTTGGATTTCTGTTTGTATATATCTATATATGTAATTAGGTTACTCTCTAAGAAACTTGTGTATGCTGCTGCTCCTCTTAGAGGTTGAGGGAGAGATAGGAGTTTATTCTGGTATTTTGGTGTATTTTGGGGATACTTATGTATGTTTATATGTATATATATATCATTCGGCCAGCTTTAGCTTCGCAGGCTGAGTCAGGGGCTAGCTATGCTGTTTCCTTGGCTTCCCTTTACTCTTTTGCTTATCTTTATCATTTTCCGATTAGGTTTCTTAGCACGCAAGTAATCCTTTCTTTTGAGCGTTGCACTTTTTATTTTGCGATTTTTGCTTACCCGTTTGTTTCAAGGCTCATAGTATATTATTCTCTTCTCTATTATGTATTTATTTTGCTGTTTAGAGGTTCGTAACACCACACTATCTCTGTTATGTGATTTAAGCGTAAAACTCTGTGTAGTAGCGTATTGTAATAAAGATTCTTTTCCTAATTAATTACCTTAGTTATTCCTAGTTTAATTTTTTTATATTTAGTTATTTCTTACTTCTTTAATTTCTTATTATTTCAATCTTCCTCAATTGTAAACCAAACCTCATATTTTCTTTTAGTCAAGGTTTAAATACGATCCAAAATTAAACTCTCGATTATTGTTTTAAGTTTTTGTGACATTATTTCACTTAAATTTGATAGTGTTAAATTCTAGTTTATAACTATATTTACAAATCACTTACCATTATGTGGCATGAGGAAACTAACACGTGGTTGGATCAAGAGAAAAACAAAGCCAAGAGGAATGAAATTGAAAGAGCAAAAGATGACCATAAAATTTCTTCACTTTGTTTGATTTAGCATGAACAATAGAAGAGGAGAAACTTTATGACGGGACCCACACATCAAATTTCCTCTCCTCAACGGGGAAAAATTCAAAAGAAGAGAGGGTTTGAAATATGAAAATGTTTTAATTATCTTTGTATATAATTTGAAAACAATGATGTTACACATATAAGTCTTTTGTCAAATAAGTAGTATAATCTCAAAAAAAAAATCATTTTCATCACTAAAGGTGTGTAAAACATGCTCACACTCACCCAACAACTAAAACCTTTATAAATACCACATTTTCTATTACGAACATTGCTTCGTTTATAAAGAAACAAAATCATTTCCTCCACCACTCTCAATGTAATACTAAAAATAAAAAATAACACTAATCTCTCAAAATCTCTCCACAGTCACTACTTTTCCCCATACTCTCTCTCTCAAATCAAACAAGCGTTAACAAAAATACATAACCGTGGCATGAACGAAGGTAAATTGTTGGATTCTACTTTCCTTTTTTTATTTGTAGTAATTCACTATTCTCCCTCTCTCTCTCACACAACAAGCTAAAAATAAAGCATCAACAAAAATACAGAAATTAATTTATTAATGAAAAAAATTAATATAATACAAACATATTGGTACATAGTATATAATATACAGATGTGGACCTGTAGATGCAGAAGCCTGCAAAATGCAAGCCACATTTTGCATAAAACAAAAAAAAAGATAGAATGGTGGTTACTACATGCAACCTACGTTTTGCAGGACATGTCACCAGAAAATGAAACATGGACCAAGCTATTTTTTGCATGGAGACCAAATTAGACGTTGACTGTGTGAAACGTGCCAAAGGTTACCTGTATTTTGCAAGTGATCATTTCCAAGCGTAAGCTGTGTTTTGCAATACGGCTACAAGAAAAAGCAGTATTTATAACAAAAAAAATTGTTGCAAAAAATCTGAATTTTAAAATAAAAGGAATTTATAACAATAAAAGAGTTATTGCAGTATGTCCCGTTACAAAAAGTTTTTGTAACAAAAAATGAAACTATTACAATACAAAGTAATATTTTGTAACAAAATTTTTAGTACAAAAACCAAAATTTGTTACAAAAGTGATAACAATTTTTTACCTTTAAAATATTTTTCATAACAAAATATTTCCTTCTATCATAAAATTTCGTTACAAAATATAACTTGATTTTGTAACTTTTTTTTATTTAGTTACAAAAAGACAACATTTATTTTGTAACATTTTTTAATACAAATTACATATATAATTTACCAAATTATTTTATTTTAATTAACTGATATATTAACTAATTTATTGAGTAAGCCAATATTTATATAATATATGTAATAACATAGATAATTCAAACATGCTTCCTTTAACTAAGATTATTTTAAAACAAACTAACATTAGTGTCTACATCGATTAGCTCCACAAGTTATATTTCTTCCACAAGTTCAACCAAAAGTTAAAAGTCTAATATAGATTAGTGTCTCTATGAATTAAAATATTCTTGAGTCCTTTAGGTAGCATGTTGTCACCATTTTATCACTCCTGTAAATGGGAAAAACCAAACAAAAATTAGAAACAAGATATAACACTAATTACAATTTTTTCCATCCACTTTTATTCAAAATTTTTTAAAAAATTTTGGCAAAACCTCCCCTAAAATTGGATTTTTCCACCGTCTACAGTTTCATAAAAAACAACCAATTCATCACTTATTTCTCAATCATTATACAACTTGAATTAGTGCAACTATAACATGAGCTAAATCTCATATCTAGCAAGAAAATTAGTGCAACCATAACATGACACTAAAAAATATCAATTTTATAATCATTTCTTGAATCAAAGATAGGTGAAAGTTTAGAACTCACATTCATGTCATAGAACCAGAACAAATAAGCTATTGCCACCCCTGGTGCTCTCCCAAGTCTAGCAGTACAATGCACATAAACTCTTCTTTTTCCCTCTAAGATTGCCCATTCCAATGATGAGACTATTTTAGGTAGAACATTTCACAAGGAGTTTGGATCAAAGTCTATTGCCTAATAAAATAGATTTATAAAATATATCAAGCTGTGAATTATAATCCAGTCTCAGAAAAGCAAGCAAAGCATTTAACAAACTCACAATTATTTCGAAAAAAGATTTTCTAACACATTTAAAGCGCAATGTCAATTGCACCAAAAGTATATGGATCCTTGACTTAGCCATACATTGTATTAATCAGACAGGAAAAATTAAAATCTCTATCTCATAACAATGCCATTAAGCAAGATAAGTTGGTATTGTTGTATATACTTTCATAAAATTCAGAGCGGGTATTATTTTCTCAACAAAATTGACTGAAATGCAGACTTGTAGCTTTCTTACTTACCGGCCTTGATGTGAAGATTATCATTGGTCTAGAATTTCTCAATAGAAAATCATGTCATAGTATAGTCCTAAACCAACAAATAATCCTTTGATCAAATTTTGATATAGTTATCACAAGTTTAACCCCAATAAAAAGTAACCGAGAGTATTAATCTCGGGTCATCCTCAAGAGATTGGATAAACGTGTGCGTCAAGATTGGTTAGAATTCTAGAGTTGGGAGTCATAAACAAGAATTGAAACTACTAAAGCTTAGCATGCAAGAATTTTAAAGTGCAAGAAACTAAATCAAAGCAATTAAAGCAAGGTATAAGTAAGTGCAATCTAGCAAGAGAACATATAAATCTATTTCTACTCTAGAACTAAGTAAACAACTAAACTAACTATAACAAGAATCAAGTAATTGGGATTTTTGGGTTTTAAATATGAATTATAAAAAGGACTCTTGGCTAAGGCATAGGAATTGGGATCACCATCCTTGTCTAGTAACCATATATTGACAATTATGAGGAGCCAAACTCATTAAGTCTACTTCTATAAGTGAAGTATGTCAAATAGGCTTGATCAACTTCAACTCATAAGTCCTAATCCAACTACTAATTGACTTAGTAGTAGATTAATGTCAATGGGTATCAATTTGACCAACAAGGATTGTCAAATCACGAATTCAATTAGACCCAATGACTCAATTTCACTCAATTCCCTTAGCCTAGGCCAAGAGTATAGAAAACTACTCTATAATCAAAGGAAGCATTTCATCAAACATGGTAGGCATTAACTAAAGACATATTTAAATTGCAAAATTAATCAGAAATTACAAGTACCCACTAATAATTATCAATAGAAAACAACTCAAATAACACTATAAATTATAGAAGACATCAATGCACTAATAGAAATTCAAAATCAACAAACCTCATAAAATGAGAAGAAAAAGGAAAAATAGAGAGAAAACAAAATTCTAACACAAGAACCAAGCAAATTATAACAAGAGAACTAAGATTAAACAAATAAATCTCAATTCAACAAGACCCAATTCAAAAATTCAACAAAGGATGATAAAAATAAACTAAATCTAGAGAGAAGTAAGAGTTTCTCTCTCTAGAAAATAAGAACCAAAAACTAGCAAAAATTATGTGTATGGTGTGTACGAGTGAGTCCTCCTTTTTCCCTCAGTTCCTTGGATTTTTTCCATGCAGAATTCAGCTCAGATTGGGCTTAGAGCCTTGTAGAAATTGCCAACAATGATTTCATTAATGAGTCACGTACTGGGCGCCACGCTTGTGCGTCGGTCACGCGTGCGCGTCATATGAACTCCTCGAGCCACGCGTACGCTTTAATTATGTGTACGCGTCAGTGGGTTTTGCGATCACCACGCAAGTGTGTCAGTTTATGTGCGCGCTAGTCTCAGCTACACACGGCCACGTGTGCGCGTCAGTCCCAAAGCTTTATTCTTCATGTCCCTTCCACTTGTG
The DNA here is from genome assembly GCF_000817695.3 of Arachis duranensis. Classification (NCBI taxonomy): domain Eukaryota; kingdom Viridiplantae; phylum Streptophyta; class Magnoliopsida; order Fabales; family Fabaceae; genus Arachis; species Arachis duranensis. The sequence goes on along the minus strand of NC_029774.3, from coordinate 15,284,559 downwards.
CACACTTTCTTTCCATCTTCTAGATTCTTGCCCAATAAATCCTGAATTCACTTAACAAACACATCACGGCATTGAATGGTAATGGAAGATTATTAAAATTCAGCATTTTTAGGGTTAAAGAAGCATGTTTTAAACCATGAAGCATAATTTGGAAGGAAACACAAAAACATATAATTTATATGAATAAGTGTGAAAAATATTAATAAAACCCACAAATTCTACACAAGATAAACCACAAAATTGGGGTTTATCAGGCCTCCTCATATGTCGAACATCGAGTTCGTGACACCTCCTTGTTATCGACTTCAAGTCTATTCCCCAATATTCTACATCATGATCCTGTTGTAAGTTCAAAATGTGTGTCATACCCTCTTCCTTCTTGAGGTGATTAATGTCTTCAGGTTTCTGTGGTTGGGATCCCATAATGAGATTGTCAGATATAAGTGTATAATTCATACTTGAAATAAATCTATCATAGATTGCATCAGCAACAACAATCATATTATTGATGCTATGCATTTTATATAATAGACACAAAAATTAATACAGTACTAACCGTTCCTTCTAGCACCTTATACCCATCATTATATCAAACAGTTGGCACTCATAAGTAACAAATAGGGAATAAAAGAGGAAACTAACCCAGATCGTGGTGATACTCATAAAAACTGCACGTTTTACTTCATCAAAACTGATCGGTCTAGTTAATTTTCTTTTCATGGTTGTTGAAATTTTGGTTTCAAAATCTTTGAATGCATGTGCCGGATTAGCTTGGCTAATCGATGTGAAGATATCCTTGGAGTATTTTTTAGCTACTTGTGCAATTTTCTCACGAGTGGTAGCATACGTACCATCATTCTTTTCCAGTTTCCAAATTTTATTTCTCCAGATTCTGGATTGGAATGATTGGTGAAAGAAACTTGTATTTCTATCCTCTTCTTTTAGCCACTTTACACGAGATTTCTCCCTCTAATAGCTTTCCTCCCTAAAGTAAGCATCTTCAAGTTTATTTTTCAAGATTTGAATCTGTTCTCCCCCTGTAATAACTTCCTCTATGAGGATTTCAAGCTGAGATGTGAGTTCACTAATATCCTTTTTCGAATTAAATTTGTTCTGTTGTTGCCATTAAACAATACGATATCTACAATGTTTCAATTTTTGAGCCAAAACAAACATTGCTGAGCCATCCACCCATTCTTTCCAAGCTTTGGTGATAATTACTCTAATTTCTTCTAAACCACACCACCTTTCCTGAAACTTAAACCTCCGTTTAGATATTTCCATGACCAGATTTGTATCAAGGAGGATAAACGCATGATTTGAACCATTTTTTGCAAGCCAAGACAGCAAGACTGACGAAAAAATGATCCATGCACTCACATTTTGCAAGTGCACGGTCAAATCGCTCCCTGATATGGTCCTATCCTCGTCGCTTATTAGTCCAGGTGAACCTTCTTCCAATCATACTCAAGTCCTTCAATCCACCACCATCAATAAAATTCACAAATTCAGAAATAGATGAAGCTGAATTTAACCTTCCTCCTTCCTTCTCATCGATGCTCACTATAGTATTAAAATTACCCATAATTACAACCTTTTCAAGGAAACGTTGTACAAAAGAGAAAAGTTATGTGTATTGAGTAGAACGAATCACATCCAAACTATTTAAATGTATCCCAATCAGCCCCTAAGAACAGTTCGAAGCAGGATTAGTTATTTTGGCAGCTATGAAGAACTCCTTTTTTGGCAAGAACTTCAACCGATGTATCCTCCTTCCATGCTAAAGTCAATCTTCAAGCTGTATACGTCGGATTAACAATCCTCTAGTCCATAAAGTAACAAGATCTCACCTTACTTTCTACCAAACGAGATTGATTTTTTGTTTCACATATAAACACAATAAAAAAAGTGGGATTGACATATCCCTTTAAGATTATGGGCAGTTAGAGGTCTCCCTAAATTCTGACCGTTTCATGAAAGAACTCTTATAATGAAGGAAAGGAAAGGAATAAAGAAGAAAGTAAAAAAAGAAATTGACAAAAGTCAAACATTGACTTAGACAAGGTGAACTTTAATTCGTAACCTTTTAAACAAGGTGAACTCTACTGTACCCTCTCTAAAATAAAAGGTAAATTACCCTTTGTGACATATACAGTAATTATTGATAAATTATCCTTTCATCAGAACTTCAAGATTCACGTCATCTTCTCTTTTCTTTATGTTTCTCTTAAAATTTCATAACAGTGTCATTTTCATCATTTCTACCAAATACACCTTTTTTCTAATTTAAAATAAAAACTAATGCATTGGTAGGAGCATATTAAACTATTGGAAAGTTATCCAATATTTCACACTAGTTTAATGGAATACAGTATGTCATGTACGAATAAGTTGCTCTTGTTATTTTTGGTGTTTAGTGAGGAGTTAAATTCCTAAAATGTCCATCTTATTGATGAAAACGACGAAAATAAGTCGCCAAATATTTTGGCTTTGAAGGCTGCTACTCTCTTATCTTCTTTATTTATTTATTTATTTATTTATCTAGGAGGTCACTCAGATAAAGATGCCTAAAATGTCTTTTTTTAAAGATGTTTCTATGCTGTGTTTTAATTGGTTTTTGTATAATTTATTCGGTGTTTCTCATCACATATTATTAAATTCCTTAAAAGATTTTCTTTCCAAAAATAATAAAAAAATATTTAATTTGGACTAAAACAAAAAAGGTAATAGATTAACTATTAGATTTTCTTTAAAAGATTATTTACATAAAAAAATATATCACATTCATCAACACAACACACACACATATAACAAGCTCAAGCCTCTTAAAATTTTTATAAATAAAAAAATAATTAATTTATATACGTATAATATATAAAATAATTATTATATTATTATTATATTATAGATTAAAATTTACTAATTTAAATTTTCTTTTCATTTTTAATATAAGCATTAGAAATAAATAAATTTTTTATAACTAAATGTAGTGTAACAAAATATATATAATATTAATTAGTTCTTAAAAAATAGTTTCTTTCATTTTAGTAAAATAACTATTTATTAAAGTAGACAAATTAATTATTTTCTTCTCATATACAATTTTTTTAAGACATAAAAATAATTAATTAGGACATTAGTTAAGATAATTAAAGTCACTATTTCAATAAATTTTTAATTTAAAGAAAAATCCTAGTTAATTTTGGTATAGAAATTTCGAATTTGAAAACATTGATAAAAATTATGTTGAATTTTGATTTATTTGATTCTCATTTAAAAATTCTGTTTTAAAATTATATTCGAGTTTTAATCTGATTTTTAAAGTTTCAATTTATTTAGTTTGATTTTTTAACTTAGGTATCCGTGATTCATATTAAGGTTTTAAGTGTTGAGTTGAAAAAAAAATTAAGGTAAAAAAATTTTAATTGTCACATCAAATAATAGCTAGAACGTATAATGTAGCAGTCGTTAGTCCATCTCAACATGTCATTAACGATTTTGTGAGACAGTTACAAAAATAAGATCAGGAACCAATGTGAGTCATAACTATTAAGTTGGGAGACTAAATTGAGTAAATCAAAATTTTTTAAATTAGATTGAAATACGAACATAATTTCATAGACCGATAAGTATTATCTCTTTGTTGACAATTAAGTTGTTTTAATGGTAATTAAGATCTAATAATGGTTTATAATAAAAAAATATTCTTTTGCAACAATGAATCTATAGTAGTAGTTAGGGTGTTCATAAATTAGATCATATTCATAAATCTACGGTATTTATCTGTATCTGATCTGTAATTTATGGATATGATCTGATCTATAAGATGATCGGATTGGATCGAATCAGATCTACACTCTAATCAGATAGAAGTAAATATATTTAAAAAAGTAAATAAAAAAATATTGACTTTTTTTATAAAAATAATTTTTTTAATATTTTTTATTTTATGGATATATTTGATATCTGATCCAAACATAAAAAGTGAAT
>NC_029774.3:15279409-15280135 GCF_000817695.3 Arachis duranensis | reverse complement strand
TGCTTATATTTAAAATAAAAACAAAATTTAAATTAGTAAATTTTAATCTATAATATAATAATAATATAGTAATTATTTTATATATTATACGAATAAAAATTAATTATTTTTTTATTTATAAAAATTTTAAGAGCTTGTTTTTTATATATATATATTGATGAATGTGATATATCTTTTTATGTAAATAATCTTTTAAAAAAAAATCTAATAGTTAATCTATTACCTTTTTTGTTTTAGTCCAAATTAAATATTTTTTTATTATTTTTGGAAAGAAAATCCTTTGAGAAATTTAATAATATGTGATGAGGAACACCGAATAAATTATACAGAAATCAATTAAAACACAGCATGAAAACATCTTTAAAAAAAGATGTTTTAAACGTCTTTATCTGAGTGGCTTCCATTTATTTATTTTGGGTCTAAGTTAAAGGCATATGTCATATGTGAAAGGGTTAACATACCTAGTAAGAGATCCAATTAAAAAAGACACCTGTAAACGACTAACATTTAATATTTTTATTTTTAAAAATATATTAAAATTAATGTTGAGTCTATAATTTAATTAAAAGTTTGATAAAAACCGTAATTAATTTTACATAAAATTGATAACTAAAAATTATTAGTTAAAAAATTTAGTTAAATTAATTAAATTATTTAACGATTTTTAATTATCAACTTTAGGTAAAACTAATTATACATAAATTTTTATCTAAAAAATTATATTAT
>NC_029774.3:15275713-15278074 GCF_000817695.3 Arachis duranensis | reverse complement strand
TTACTTTTTTTTTAATGAAATATGATAGTCATGAAATTTATACGATAATACAAATGAATTGATGGTATAATATTTAAATCCTAACTATTATTGCATAATTCATGACTTGTTCTATTCATTTTTTTCATGATAGTTATATTCTATCCTATCTATGTAACCATGAATAATTTATATAATAATTTTGGTAAATAAAAAATCAGTATTTTTGTGATAATAAATACTATATACATCATTGACTAAACTAACTGTATTTAATCAAATTTGATCTTTTTTAAATCATAAATTAATTAGAAAAATACAATTCATAAACCTAAAAATTAAAAAATATGATTGATTATGCAATTATATTGGTGATATCAAATTAAACTTTTAGATATACTCATTAATCATCAAAAGAAGAACTTCTATTGTACCTAATTTAAAGTATTTTATTTCTTATAAAGTCTATCAACTTTACTCTATTTTTTATTAATATTCAAAATTCCTACTAAAATAAATTTTTAGGTTTTACAAAATATAACATACATAATTTTGATTACAAACAAAATTAAGAACTTACCATTATTTTCTATCAATATTTAAATAAATTTTTAAGCTCATTACAAATTAAACATATTTGCAAGTTAAAAAATACTATGTGCATACAAAAAATTAAATATTAAAATAATTACTATGTACTAAGGTAATACATAGGAACGGAGTTATGTTATATTTTGAAAAAAAAAACTAAAAATTAATTTTATAAAAAATTAGTTAAATAAAAATTTATCCATAATTTGTTAAAAAAAAATAAAGAGGGAGCATTGTCCCTCTTCCTTTACATAAGATTTTGTCTTTGTTTATACATATTAATTTACATATTTTTAATTAAATAATTAACTATTAAAATAATTAAACTTAACATAATAGAATAATCAAATAATAAATAAATAATTTAACTATTTTATAGTACTATAATGAAAAATTTTATGAAAATCAAATGATATTTTTATACACAATAACTAAATTTTTTTTACCAAAGAAAAAAAAGTAACGCCATTTAGTATAGGGTATTTGCTATAATGTCTAAAAAGTGTTGCCTAATTATTAAAATAGGTAAAATAATTAATTCTAAATTTAAAAGTATAAAAATTAAAAAATTTTAAATATTTTAAAATTATTATAAAAATAATTTAGATAAAAATTAAATATCAAACAAAAAGTACTATCGAATTATCCTAAGTGTAGCTCAGCCAAGACATATTACATATGGCGGCTGAAAAAAATGACTTTTAAAATTTGTCTAGAAGGACAAGCTGACAACTTCAATCTTACAAAACTTGTTAAAGGGAAAAACAGTTGCATGTCTACATGCACCACCCAGCCTTCATGTTCGTCTGCCAAATTTGGACCTTGTATTTTCTTAATTATTATATCTAAATGGTTAACATTGTTGGAATACCATATTTTAAAAAAGATATCGGCGTACGTAAACATTTTTCTAAATTATTATATTGTCATTAAAAATATTAAATTATTATTCAGATAATAATAAAACAAAATAAAATAAATATTTTAATATTTATATTCGTCTCAAATATTAATTAATTATTTTATTATTCATGTCATTAATTATCTATAAAAATTTTATTTATGATGTAAATTTATATCTGTCATATAAATTTATATTCTCTTACTTGTCTTCGAATGTAATATTTTTTAATATAAAAAAAATCTTAAAAAAAAGAGAGTTAAAGAATTGATAGTTATGCTCGTTAAAATTAAAGATTGAAAATATAAGAACAAGTTTAAAATCCTAACCTAATTAACTAGAAATGATGATTCGATTTAAAAGAAATTAAAATTTTAAAATTGAAAAAAAGAAATGTATTTAATAAAAATGATAAAAGTAATACTGTTATCAAATATCAAAAAAAACATAGCTGTCAGTTAAAAAGATAATTATCAATGTTTACTAAGGAATAATTTATCCTTTATTTTAGTGAGGTAGCACCTTTAAACAAGCTTTTAAAAAGACCACTTTTAATGGCAGTGAAAACCGGTTACCCAGTATCCAGGAAAAGTGGAACACAAACGGTGAAGTAGTTTGTGACTGTGTTTGGATTTGGAAGATTAAGGGCACAGTTTTCGAAAGAGAGATGCATGGTGGCGCTCCTGCCCCCTGACAGTCAGATAGCCATACTCCATCTCCATCACTCCATGGATGGGCCTGACGAAGAACAGCAGCAGGTTTCGTCGAACTCCATCAAGAGCTGGGCCAAGCAGATTGAGGAGAGCTATCAGCTTCAGCTCCAGCTGGCACTTCGCCTCTCTTCGCAGTCTGCTTCTTCCGACAATCCCAATTTCCTTGACTTGCAACCC
>NC_029774.3:15223759-15275655 GCF_000817695.3 Arachis duranensis | reverse complement strand
TAATGTCTATTTTTTTCCCTTGGAATTTTTATTATATTATTAGTAGTGAATTCTATCCAACTTTTTCTAAAATAATAGGATAAAAAATAAGTTACTGTGACATGTCTTATGATTGTTGAATGAAATTAGTTGGCTTATCATATCTTGATAAAGACTTTATTGAAAAGCAGATCCAATTTCTTTTGCTCTTCACCCTTTTGTGTTCATAGCACCAAAAGAACATAAATGAAATGAGACTGAAATTGAAATGAAAATGAAATGCAAGCAAGATTTATATATAATTGCCTGAACGTTAGTCTCTCTAGCAAGTTCAATGAGTTTGGCGATACCTGCCTGCGAAGTGCGATGCATCATCAGATAATAGAATAAATGAAATGAAATGAAAGCCAATTAGGAAATGAATTAAACTTCCTTGTTAACCGAAGAGCAGACGAATTTGCCACAGCACGATTCAGGGTGCTCTGATTGTTCGTCCAGCACGAACTGTGTTATAGTCATGAGATCCGTAGGCTGTGCATATGTGCTTCAGTACATTCCCTTCAAGCTTAGTGAGATTTTGATAGTGGAGTTGGGTTGAATTTTGAGTAATTAAAGTTAATCATGATAAGTCAACTAATTTCATCTAATAACCAGGATAACTTACCTTAGAGGGTTGGATAGAATTTACCTAATTATTGTTGTTATGCTTCTTGTGAATGAATAACTTTAGGAAAAGTATAGGTAACTAATAACATTCTTGAACAATGTGTAAACAATGTGAATTAATAGGGTTAAAAGAGTAAATTTAATGAGTAGCATTAAATTAGGGTGTAGTGTACTTGTATTTGATTGGTGGTTGTTCATGTTGTTCAAGATAATCATTGTTCTCCTAGCACTCCTCATAACTTTAAATTTGGGGAAATAGGAGGATAGCTGTATGGGTGGCTTGGTGGAGGATCATACGTCCGATATCATCCGAGTATATAGTTAACCAAATAACTAAAAGTATAATATATAAATTTCAAATATATGAAGATATCTTTTATTATTACTATTTACTAGCATCCGTAGGGTTTCGTGCTGATTAAGTCACATTTCTTTAAAATTTTATTTTATGTATTTTTTTCTTTACCATTTTGTAACTTCTCTCGTCATGTTCATGGTTAGTTTTTGGAAATAAGAAAATTAGCCACCAAAGATTGTTAAAGTGGCCCATCTGTCCGTCAAGCTGCATTTTTAAATGAGAAATGCTATTTTGGCCAATACTGGCCAACTCTTGCAAAAGTTATTGGCATAAAAAATAAGATATTGGCCTGTTGCCTGTTGGCTAAAATTGATAAAAGGGGTTGACCCTTAACATTTCTCTTTTTAAATATAGATGTATATATTTTAAATGATATATGTTAGAGATATAATTATTCATGTGCTTCTTTCTATCGGTTTAAATTTTTAAGAAAAATAGTTTTATGATATAGTATTAGAGCTTCTTTGACTTAAAGGTCTAGAGTTCGATCCTTGTTGACTACAAAAAAAATTTTTTTTCAACATAAGACAAATAAATATGGAGAATGAAGGTCTATGCAAAAGTTCATGCAAACTGAAAAATATGCTATTAGGGTTACGAGTAAACAACTTTCCTAGCCTGAAGCCTGAAGGTACATGTTAGATTTTCCATTATAATCATTTTAGAACTATTTCTGAAGGCCCACTATGACTATTTTGGAATTATTTCTGAGTTTGCACATACAACATTCAATCTACTGAACTGGTTGATATAAAAACAATTCTCATTATATTATTATTATTATTATTATTATTATTATTATTATTATTATTATTATTATTTGAAAAAACGTGGTATTTGACAGGCTCTTTTAGATCAAATAATAAATGAAGTGAATCTAAATAATGCCAGAAATTAAATTAATTTCAAATATATGACAAATTTTCCCTGCTTCACACCTTTTATACTTCTGCTAATTTCTTCTTCATCTATGGCTTATATGATTAAAACACATAATTTATAGACTCCATACTAGAGTGATTTTATTTCATTTGTGTAAGTTTTCCTAGAGATGCAGAGTTCTATTAAGAACTTGAGTATGAGAAAAAGAAGAAAGCCACAGTTGCAGAAGAGTGATTAGAATAGGAGCTATTGTGTAAGTGAAGAGAATGCCACATACATATCTAAGTCATACTCTCTTTATATATGTTGAAGAGAGAAGATGAATCATAACCGCTTCTGTTATGTTACTCGAACTAATTAACCACACTAATATCTGTCACAGCCTATAATAGGAAGTATATTAACGAACTACATGATTGCACAAATAATTTGGTCCAAAAATGCAATAATGGCCTGCTTTTAGCTTAAGCGAGGAAACTGTTTTTAAAAATAAAAGGGCACTGTCAAAAATTATCTGTTCAGTCATACACCTCCTGCTCTAATACGGTATTCTTACCAGAAATATACTGTAAATTGATTCTGTTGATTCTTTTCATTAATTAGGTGTGACAAAGTTCAATGTTGATTAGTAATTTGAGTAGTGACTTAACAGTTATATTAACCTTTTTTTCCTTTTCTGCTTTAAATCTTAATCTAAGGAATTGCTCAATTGTCTTGACCTAAATCTGTCATTAATATCTGGAATTAATCAGTTATTTTCTGTTCTCACAATGGGCAGGTAAATGGTTGTTTGCAATACTCGGACAAAATTCTCGATGGCTTCTACCTAATCCATGGGGTGGATGCTTACACATGGTCGATAAGTTCTGATCTGCAGGATGTTGGTATAATTCCTTCATTTGAATCACTGATGTCAGTAGAACCTTGCGATGACTCGTCAATTGTAGTGGTTGCTATTGATAAATCCAAAGATCCTGGTTTGAGAGACCTGCAAAGTAGAGTAGTCAGTCTTTCAAGTAGCTGGAATTCTCCAAAATTTGCAGCTGTTCAGGTTGCAAATCTTGTTTATAGTAGGATGGGGTGAGGTTCATCTTTCTTCCATTTGGAAAAGTACAAGGAAAATATTTCCGTTACTCACAATTGCATTGCCATTGTCCTGACAAGCCTTTTATTTTCTTTTACATATATATTCTTTTTCTCCCTGAAAGTGGTGGACGTTCAACTAAGGAAAATTTAGGCTCACAGTGGAAGGAGTGCGCCCAAAAACTAAAGAGCTGCCTGAATTCTGTCATTCTTCCGATTGGAAGCTTAGCTGTTGGTCTTTGTGTTCACCGAGCATTGCTGTTTAAAGTATTGCACGTTATTTAAATTTTTATTTTGATTGATTTTCTGGGTATGTGCGTTCTTTTGTCCTCAATATCAATAAGATTATAAACATTTTTCTTATAATTCTTATTTCATTCCATTCATTGTTATGTTTAAGCAATTTGGAGTTTTTAATAAAAGAATTTTCATAGTTAGTGTTAATTTGAATTCTGGTGACATGGTGCATTTGGGGACCTAATATCCACAATTAACAATTTAAATTTCAGGTGTTAGCTGACTTAATTGACTTACCATGCCGAATTGCTAAGGGATGCAAGTATTGTAGCAGGGATGTTGGCGCTTCATGCATAGTGCAATTTGATTCTGTCAGGTTTGGTCATTAACTAAAATTTGCGTGAAAACTTCGAATGACTTTTAATTCTTATTATTTCTTGCTGTGGTTCATATTTGGATTAGCTTATTTTGGGTTTTAATAACAATATTATCTGATGATCAAAATGCTTCTTGATTCAACCTTTTGGGGAAGAAAAAAAGGTTTGTTAACTTGGCCTTTAAATTAATCCTTGGAAGATTTTCACATTGACTTGCTCCTTCATAGTATTAAAATTACCATCAATTTAAGGTGCAATTGATGTCTAAATATAACCAAATCTGGGAGGAAAGTAATCTTAAAAGATTGTGAGCTTTACACCAAATAGATTCAAAATGCTTATCTTTATCCACTGAACATGCTTGCATGAAAATCTATCACTGAAGGTGTGAGAATTAGGCTGCAACCAAATACTTCAAGTAGTGGCATATATGGCACATTGCTACAAAAAATGTGGCATCCTTTATTCTCCCTAAACCTGCAAAACTAGAAAAAGAAAATTGATATAAGGTAGCAGGGCAAACCCAAGTATGCAAAAGCAAATTTTGCTACCAGTTGATTAATATGGCACTTCAAATAGTAGAAGGCATAGAATTGGAACAATAAGAGCTGTAAAAAATAGTTCAAATCTTTATTATTGTCCCTGTAAATGTAAATTGTGTTTCTTATTGCATTACGTAAAGTGTTGGTTGGTGTCCATATTCAAGTGGTGAACTTATTGGGTGAGCCTAAACAATTCAGCCACCTGTTTCACAATTTCAACATCTTTAGGTAAGTGATACACATGAGAACCTAGAAAACAATAGGAAATACATTAAATACTTTTTTTTTGGTTGGGATAAAAAGAGAATTTCTTAAGATGAGGAGAAGGATAATACAAATTGGGGATAAAGGATAGAAAATCAAAACAAAACAAAAGATTTATCTATAATGCATAGCTTTCAAATCTCCCAACTTATTTGAGAGGGAAAGTTTTCTATATAAATCATCAGCATTACACCAAAAAGATGCTAGATGTCTAATCCTGTCCCACAAAACTCGCTTGTAAGAAAATTTGTCATTAAAGGTGCGTGCATTACGCTCCAACTAAAGAGTGGTCCTAATTGCCTATGGAATAAACTTAGACAATTCTAATCAGATCAATAGTCTTTATTTGCTATAATAGCTTTTGTAAACTTTTATATCAATTGCTTGTTTTTCCTTCTAGCCGACCCCACCTATTGGGATAAGGCTTTGTTGTTGTTGTTGTTGCTGCTGCTGCTGCTGCTGCTGCTTGTTTTTCCTTCTGCATTGAATCTGCCAGGCATGATTTTGTTATCTGAAATAACCACGAAAAAAGGTTCAATTATAATAATAACAATATACTTCTGTGTACACCTTTCTAGGGAGTATATGATTGATTTAGTTGAAAGGCCTGGGTCAATGTGCCAGCCTGACTCTTTGCTGAACTCTGCATCATCAATGGTGGTCTCTTCACCATTATGTCACCCAAAGTTCAAGACAGTTGAAGCAGCTGAATATACTAAGACATTAGCCCAATCATTTTTCTTGGACAGTCAAGGATTGCACCATATATTTGATACAACATCAGGTTATTTTCTCTCTTCAGATGCATTTAGTATAATTATCAACTGGCACTAACTTCTATAGAAAACGGAGGAAGTATTTTGTTTGCCATTTTTTTACTAAAAACTACTGTTTCTTTTTTTCCTTTATTTTTTCTTCGTTTCTGTTGCGTGTGTCTTTAGTATATCTATTTGAATTTTCACATCTCGCATGCATTTTGTTATTGTATGAAACATTAAAAAGTATTATAGAGGGTCTAAAAGGATTTGGAAGGCTTAATTAGGTTCTTCTTTTCATATTCGTTTTGTGCTTTGTTAAATACTTAAATGTGAGAGGAGAGAAAGACAAAATAAAAAATTCCATGAGTTTTAGTTACGAAGCGGAAACTAGTTTATAGAACTTGAAAAAGGAATCTGTACATAATTACATTTAACTACTGTATCATAATAGATCCTATAATATCTTAACTCATTTATGCATAGATATTCTACTGTACATAATTACATTTAAACCTTCATTTTATCTACTCTCCTTACTAGGGTTAGTTTTATAGGACTTCTTTACGTTATGGCCAAACTACTTGAAGCTAACTTTCACCACCTCAGCCCTAACTTGTTTTGTGTATCTATTCATTCAATCCAACATTAAGCTTAAAGAATCTACCTATAACAACAATGTTATATGCACGCCAAAAATCAGCCATCATGTATTTTTATATAAATACATGTATTGTTTAACTCATTTTTTATGTCTATTTGCATTTCAATATGTCCTCTATAAGAGTGGTTGATTTGGTGGCTGATTTTTATAATCATATAGCATGATTTATAAATATATAAAAGGAGAAATGAAAGTCATTCTATGATGAATTAATGACATCTAAGTTTTTTTTTCTCCATAAAAAAAGCTTAATATGTAAGCATGAAACTAATTTTATAACAACATAGAGAATGATATCAAGAAAATTAATCTTGTATAAAATCTATGATTTCTCACATTAAATTTTCTAACTATGTTCATTGCTCCTTTAAAATTTCATTACAATTCATTAGTTATATGTACAAATAATTCTAAGTATTGTATTTTATTTAATAAAGCAACTCAAAACAAGAGGTTTCTTCATATGTATCCAGGCATTCCAAATAGAAAAATATTTTATTGTTATGGATAAGACTCCATATCAAGAGTCCTACCTTTCGGGTTTAACTTTTATTGAGAAATTCTAGGTGACCAATACTTTTTCTTTATTTTTGTCTTACTTTTGAACCAACACTAGCCAACTCTCGCCTTTTTCTCACTAAAAGTGTTGGCCCCCTAGCATTCTTCTTTTTTTTTTCTTTCTAATATTATTATTGTTGTTGTTGTTGTTGTTGTTGTTGTTGTTGTTGTTGTTGTTACCAATACTTTGACAACTTGACAATGTAATTTATTTTCCCGTCTTTTTCTAATATTCTCTCCTTATTCTTTCTTTTTTTTATGTTAAAATATAAAATATCAAGAGACTCATCATGACTTTTTAAATTAAGTTAAAAAATATTTAAAAAATTATCCTCACTATTTCAATCATTTCTCTACTTTTTAATTTATCTTTACTTTTTTCACTTAATAACTATGTTCATAACAAACTTAACAGTAAATTCTAACTAGGAATAATATATATATAATAAATATAAAGAAAATGGAAAGTATATGTACCACTTAAATAAATGTAACGTAATGTAGCTAAATATAATACAAATAAATGATATTTTAGTTTTAATCATAGTTACTTTTTTAAAGATTTTTACTGGTTTAGGATTCAGAGTTCAAACTTTTTTAACATAATAAATATTGAAAGTATTAAAATATTTAATTTTTCAATACACCATTTTTTAATTTCAGAAACCAATTTTTGTAAAAGAAGTTAAATTTATTTCTATTGAAATTCTTATTTTTCCTGCTTGGATCTACATCTTGTCAAAATAATTTTGGCGATACATTACTAAAATTTCAGATTTGCATCATGCAGGTGGTAAAATTAATCTTAGTGACAGAATGGATGTAAAAGAAACTAGAACTTCTAGTGCACACTATGCCCATGGGAATGACCACCTAGTTGCATCGGGTAAGCATGAACCATCTTTACTAACTTGAAGAAAAGAAGAAAGAGAAAGAATGGTCTATCACTTCCTTTTAGAGTAGATCACATGTAAGGTAAATGCTATAATGGCTATCATTATGGTGGCTATGAAATTTTGACAATGTAGAAGGTGTGAGAGGAGCAAGAGTGGACTCATTGAGAGAGAAACCAGATACGAAGATCAGCAATAGAGCTTGGATTTCATCAAATCGAAAATCTCAGTTTACGTTACCTGAGCTTCTGCCTTATATACAACAAGTTGATGCTAACAGAAAACAGAAACTGAACAGAAAAGTAACTAACGTACCAGCTGACAAGTGAACCAACTAATCACACTAACTATAGCTACTTGCAAGTTAACTAACTGATCCACTACTATAATTAGTAACCTATCAAGCCATTGAGCTAGGTAACAAGCAACACTTAAAAAGTGTAGCTAAAATTAAGGTTACATGTTTTTACTATTTCATAATACATTTTTAATTTAAAAATAAAAAAGTAAAAAGTGTGATAAAATTAAATACTGTTGATAAATAATAAAAAAAAATCTAACTTTAATTTTAATTGCACTTTTTAAGTGTTATGAAAATTTCATAGCCACCATATCCACCATAATGATAATCACCATAGAATCCACCCACATTGTGGTTATTTGGTGTTTAATTTACCTAACCTGCTGAAAGATCGAGCTATCTCTTATCATAGAGTAGATCATAAGTGGAATGACGTATGATTCATTTTTTCAATTTGCTTTTATAAACAATTTTGACGTGCTTTTACTAGTCCCACCTTATTTTGGCATGTATCGGAAAAATGCTTTTGGACACTCATAGGAGATGCAGATCTAGTAGAGTACTCCAATATTAAAAGAGAGGGGAACTTATAAAAACCATAGGTGATAGTATGAAAGATATTTAAAAGTTAAAGGAATGAATGTAACATGACAATAACAAGACACTACAATGCCATTAAATTTAATGTAGAAAATCCCATCAAATTGGACAAAGTTTAGTTGTGTTCTATTAGAAATTATCATGCAATGGAATTAGACCTTACCATATGATATGCCTTCATCTGCAGGTCTTAGTGCAGATGACTACGTTTCCGTTACTGAAACAAACCCGTCTGTAGTTGATCTTGGTGTGGAGGACCTAGATATAACATGGAGTGAACTTGTTCTGAAGGAGAACATTGGGGCAGGTACTGTATATGAAGCATCATTCATTATATATATACGATTGGTCCTTAACGGTATTATAGCTTCAATTAGTCCTTCAAAGATGTTCAATATCGATCTGGTCTTCAACTGTATACAATATCAATTGATTTAAGATTGACATTAATCTCCTAGTATGCAGTGATAGGATGGAATTACATTGGTGTCAGATTTGGTGCAACTTATTGCAATAATTTTCTAAAAGATATAATTTTTATTGGTTCAACCATTTATAGTGATCATTTATAATTCATTTGTGTTAAATTTTGAAAAACCTGTACATCAATACCAATGTAATCAGAGAACTCTTATTTTTTGTGCAGTAAAATATTATTGTTGTTGTTGTTAATTTTGTAGTATATAAAATTGTACTAAGATATGAACCTTTAATCTAATGGTAGGTTTTTTTTAAAGGATTTCACCAATAAAATATTGTTTACATTGTTTAAAGTAAACTAAATATTATACAGTATATTACTGATTCTGCTGAAGCATTCTGCATATCTTAGAAAAGGTATTGTCAAACAATAGAATAAGGCATTATAACTGTTTTCCAGGGTCATTTGGAACTGTCATTCGTGCAGATTGGCGTGGTTCTGTAAGGATTTATTTTCTTTCAGTGTTTGCTCTCTAATCGTTCCATATTTAATGTTTTACTGTTTAGGTTGGAGATGATTCTGGTTTGTTTGATTATAAAAAAAAAATTAAGCTTGTAAAAAAGGTGATTTTTTTTATAGTGATTCTTTGGAAAGCAGAATCCATTTCGTGTTTGGATAGGGTGTTACTCCCCTTCAACCTAGAGCATAGATGTTAATCATGCTCAGCTTGTCAAAAATATAGTATAATCTATTCTTATTCACTGCTAACCACTAAGGTTAAGTTTTGAAGTGAAAATACTGCAGAAATTGCAGGAGTGCATGACTAATTGTTTGTGCAAATATGATACTCATTAATTTCAGTATCATTCTAGATTTCATGTTTTAATGTTGTTCTTTCCTCGTTGAAAGTGTTTAATGATGCCAATATTATATGCTAACAGTATAAACTTTTAGGATGTTGCTGTGAAGATTCTTAAGGTGCAAGATTTTGATTCTGAGCGAATAGAAGAGTTTCTGAAGGAGGTATGTCATAATATCCAGTTTTATCTGTTTAGATGTGGGTATGTCTCTCTCTCGCTCTCTCTGGGTATGTAAAGGGTCTTCTCTCTCTCTCTCTGTGTGATTACACTTCAGTATCCTGTTTCATTTTATAGGTCTCCCTAATGAAGCGCATGCGGCACCCAAACATTGTACTTCTGATGGGTGCAGTATTTCAACCCCCAAGGTTATCTATAGTAACAGAATATTTATCAAGGTACATTAATTTCTTGTACCAGATATGCTTGTATTGTTCCTCATTTATGCCCTTGGTTGGATATATTTTAGGCTGAAATAGATGAAACAAATACTCTCCTTTTTTTGCAGAGGCAGCTTGTATGAACTTCTGCGGATGCCTGGTGTTGGAATATCACTCAGTGAGATGCGTCGTTTAAGCATGGCTTATGATGTGGTACACCTTCACTGATCAAAGCTGCTAGTTGTCTTTTGTCATTTTTTGCTTCTACGAGAAAGTAATGCATTGTCATTTGCAGATTAGACTTTGTGTGATACTTGTATGTTTTGTCTAGGCAAGTGGAATGAATTATCTCCATCAAATGAGACCTCCCATTGTTCATGGAGATTTGAAGTCCCCAAATCTTTTGGTTGACAATACATACACTGTCAAGGTAACTGTTGTTGACAAGTTTTTCTGCAGTTTGCTTAGATTTTTCTGATACTTTAAAGTTTGAACAATTAAAGCAAGATCTAGTGCTGACCTTAGGAGCAGCTTCTAAGGAGAGGATTTCCCAAGTGATTATGCAGCCAGGCCACACCTTAAGCCAATGCCAGAATTAACATACATCTCTAATGCCCAAGACCAAAGATTTGGAGTGTGTAAAAAACATCATTAGGTAGACTGAAATAGAGTATTGGATATGCTCTTGGGGTGGTACCAATGAGATATCGCCCAATGTCCCAATGTATCTGTATTATTATTTCCGGAAAGGAAAGTGCAACAAAGGTATTAATGAATTCGAGAGACCTGATTAACTCCTAGCCTTAGCTCATCCCATCTTTCTCCATACCCTCTCACTAGTTCCCTATAACCCTTTATAGTTTCCATCTATCTCTCATAACACAGAGCTCACTCTGTCGCTCACTTACCAGATAGGCAAATTAGTTACAAAACCCACCCTAATCCATAGTTCCTCGATTACAATTACATCCCTAATTTCTAATTGGCATGGTATGTAACACCATCCTATATCCGTGTTCTAACACCAATCGTTAAATTAGCTCTTAAGTCATGCCTCTAGCCAATGTGGAACTTTGCTAGTAAACCATTTATTGGTTTCATTGATGGAGTTTTAACAGGCTTCTGCCCTGTCATTGCCACATTGGTAAACATTTTTTATTTTCAGAGATAGGTACCCATAGGTATCCATGTGTTTCCTATGATAAATGAAATTTAGAATTTTCAATAGAGAAACATAAAGAAAAACGGGTTTGTCATGATTTAAAGTAAACTGCATAAAAATAATTGAACGTCACAAGTAACATTCCTGGTTGCCAAATGGCCATACTGCATGGTGTTGCCATCAAAATGTAGGAGGTGAACCATGTTTCACATTTGCTCAAAAGCAGCTGTGTCATGATCCACGGCAGCAATATCTTTATACTCGTCCCAAAAACTTGAGTGTACAAAGAAGCTTTCTGGAAATGGTGCTCCCAGGTGTGTGTATGTAGTTGGTCATTGATGTCTGTGATTTCTGTTGGCTGCAGAGAGTGCTCTTGCTGATTGGATACTTTTAAAGCTGTGAGCCAGCATTAATTGTGGCGAGAAAGGATCTATTCTGAGACTTGAGGGATCACACATACCAACATTTGAGCATTCATTTCCCATCTCTTGATGTGCTGGGGCGTATGGTAGACTCACAACAAAAGAGGATAATATTTTTTGCAGGATAATACAACATAAGCTTCAAATAACAACGAATCAGAAACTAATGTTACATTAGCTCCTGTGTCATCTCCAACCAACACAAAACTATCCATCAGGATCCTTCTAAGCTGACTGGACTAGGTTTACTTGCAGGATTTTGACATGGCTGGACTCTCCCATTTTTTTTCTTTTCCTAAGTAACACCTGTTTACTTTTACATTGCTAGACACGGAGTTGGTTCCTTGTTTGCTCACTACCTCATTTTAATCACGGTAGATGTTTTCTCTCATACTACGGAGAATTTTAAATACTCTCTACTTCCCCACACAGCCTCTTCTCCTGCATGAGTAGTGATGTTGATGGAGAGTTTCAATTCCTTAATAGTCTTTACCGTGTCTGTAACTGTTAATGATCTAAGACCTTTCTTAGATTCAATGGTTCCAGTTCCTCACTCCAGATGCAAACCAGCAGGCTGAAACTCAAATTATTTGAACTCCAAGAAGGGTCACATAGCTACAATAGGGTTGCACCAACCCTCTCAGAGAACTCAAGTGGTTGACGAATTCTCGCAATCCAATTTTACTCCACCATACTGATCAGCCACCTATAGTTGCCATCTCTCTTAAACTTTTGTGATGCCAATTACTATAAACTTTCGAGAACCCTACCATAAAGCTAGCTAACTATTGTGCTAGGAGAGCCCAAACCCACTAAAACACCACATTGGAATTTAGTACATTCCTTGTGGGATTCAAGTCCCGTACCTTGCAGCTGGATCCTAACATCGTTTTCAGTTGAAACTTTTGGTAGTGTAGATTTTTTTCATTCCTCTCAAGATCCATAAAGCTTCTAACAGTTGCAAGGAATTCTGAGTGCTTACTACATGAATTTAAACCATTTGTTACCAAACAGTCACATGGATGAAATGGTCATCTTCGTGTTGCCCCATTGGCACTACATTTTTATTACTTTACAGCTATGCTAGGACAGTATACTCGCTGTTATTCTCCTCTCTCTCTCTCTCTCTCTCTCTCTCTCTCTCTCTCTCTCTCTCTCTCTCACACACACACACACACACACACACACACACACACACACACATTAATTCAAGCAAGAATTTGAGGATACATCCCAATCCTTGTCATAATACTAAATGAATGAAAGGGCATCTAGCTGTTCCCCTGTTGGCACTTAAAAACAAACTTAGCTGTTCCCCTGTTGGCACTTAAAAACAAACTTACACTTGGATGGTGCAGAACCTAATAATTAATGTTATTCACCCGTTGTAACAATGACGAAGTCCAAATGCTCAAACTTATGAATAAAATGTATCTATTGACATTCACTTTTGTCATATTTACTCCAGGTAGCTGACTTTGGCCTTTCACGTACAAAGGCAAATACATTCCTTTCATCTAAAACCGCCGCTGGGACAGTAAGTTCTATTCATTGACTGAAAATAAAAAGTGTTCTTTGATTGCATTAATAAGTCATATAAAAAATTCTTTGTTGGTTTCACATTCTAATCCTTCTTCCTGCCTTCTGAAAATGATCAGCCTG
This sequence comes from Arachis duranensis, assembly GCF_000817695.3. Lineage (NCBI taxonomy): Eukaryota > Viridiplantae > Streptophyta > Magnoliopsida > Fabales > Fabaceae > Arachis > Arachis duranensis. The sequence goes on along the minus strand of NC_029774.3, from coordinate 15,262,592 downwards.
AATGGATGGCGCCAGAAGTCATCCTAGGTAAACCATCAAATGAAAAATGCGATGTATTCAGCTTTGGTGTAATATTGTGGGAACTAGTTACCCTGGAACAGCCATGGAGACAGTTAAATCCTTCACAGGTTAGATTATTTACTCTGACATGGTCCTTTTTTTTTAGGATGCATACATCCCCCCCTCCCCCCCTCTCCTCCTCGTCCTCCTCCTCCTCTGGGTGCAACCATTTTCCAGACCTTGCACAACGTGGGATACTTTGCACTGGGCTGCCCCTTCAATGTATACATCAAAATTCAAATCATATATTTATGCTTTATTTCACGAATAGAATACTGTTAGTGCAGGTTGTTGCAGCTGTTGGTTTTATGGACCAAAGACTAGAGATTCCAAGCCATGTAAATCCTCTAGTGACTGCGTTGATTGAGCTCTGTTGGGATACGTAAGATTAAACAAATCATAATTCTTTTTTTTTTTTTTGAATAAACAAATTATCTTACTGCAACAGATTCATGCACGTTTTGCAACATCTTGTGCATTTTGTACCTCTACTTTTTCAATTGATATCCCAAAACTTTGTTTCATGCTGTAGTGATCCCACAAGACGCCCTTCTTTCTCCCATGTTATGAAACGTTTGCGGCAAATAACTGCCGATGCAAATGGGTGAACAAGTCCATGCAAAATAATCCTCAAATTGTGTACAGAAAACAGACAGCAATACTGAAGCAAGAAAATTGAAAGGGATCAAATTGACTCTGTTGCCTTAATTGGATTAATTTAAATGCATCAACATCATCGTTGATTATCATCATTATTATTATCATTATTATTATTATCATCATTATTATCATTATTATTATTGTCGTCGTAGTCGGATAACTATAAATTGAACTAGATTTACACCCGCAAAATGTGCGAAAAATTAATACTATAAATTTTTTATACAAATTTTTTGGATAACTAGAATAATAATAAAGGAATTTTGAGTTTTATAGTTACTTATAAAATAATTTATACAACTCTTAAAACATATATAATAAATTTTATAGTAGAGTAAATAATATTTTTTATCGTGAAAGATTCAGATGTTTGATAAAACTGATCATAAGAAATTAAAACTAAAGTTATATCTATATAAGATAAGTTTTGTTCTATAAAAATGATCAATTATTAAATTTGTTTATAATTTCATAAATACTATTTTTCTTTCGTCTTTTTTCCCTAATCCTAACCTAGTAATTTAATTGTCCTTTCCTCCTTTTGCCTTCCATCCTTCTTTGCCACCACAATTCCTTCCACTATCACCATTCCCTCCATCTATCTCATCCTTCCTTTTTCTTTGACCATCACCAACACCACCACCACTACTGCTCCATTTCCTTCCCCATCCTCCCCCCAACCACCTTTCACTACCCCTTCCTCTTCCCTCGTCTCTTCCCCTAATGCCGGCACTAACCTCATGGCCCTCCTCATCAAAAGAAAACAACAATGAAGTCTTTTCTTATTAGGTAGAGTTGATTATATGGATCAAACGATGTTATTGAATTTTATTATGTATCATGTCTATAGAGAAACTATTTACATGTAGATGTTGTTTGACCACCTCATGAATGGTCATCCTAAGTCTTCTTTTGCCTTTCACCCCTTGTCCATGTTCCATCTCATTCATCCTCTTGACTGGGTGTTCTGTCGGTCTTCTTCTCATATGTCCAAACCACCTGAGACGTGATTCTACCATCTTTTCTATAATAGGTGCTACTCCAACTCTCTCTCTTATAACTTCGTTCCTTATTCTATCCAATCGTGTATGACCACTCATCCATCTCAACATCTTCATTTCTGCTACACTTATATTCGTGCTCCCCTTTGGCCGCCCAACACTTTGTACCATAAAGCATAGCCGGTCTAATAGCAGTGCAATAGAATTTACCTTTACGTTTTAAAGGTACTTTTTTGTCACATATAAAATCAGACGCATTCCGCCATTTTGACCAACCTGGTCGGATCCTATGATTTACATAATATTCATTCTCTCCATTATCCTGTATGATACACCCAAGTAAGGGTGTTCAGATCCAAACCGGTAAAAAAAATGCAAAATCGCACCAATCCAAATCGAAAATCGTTTCAAACTGCTCAATTTTGGATTTTTTAGATTTTGGATCGGTTTCATTACGGTTCAATTTGGTTTACGGTTTCACTTTCTGCACAACCAACACAAACCCTAATGACATAACCTAAAGAAAGAAACCCTACTCTGTACTCACAACTCTTCACTCTTACTCACTCACAGTCTCTCACCGTATCTCACAGAGTCAGACTCACACACTCCTCAAACCTCACTCACCCTCACCGTCACACGTCGAGTCGTCGACCCCATCCACCGCCTCCTCTTTGACGTTGCTGTTGCCTCCTCTTCTTGGTGAGTTTTTACGTTTTTTTATATGATGATCATATCAAAGTGCACACGATTTTCTAGTCTATTTTAAGCTCAATCATCAAATAATTAATATTTGATTTTCAAACCATAGTTATTATAATAATATCCACGAACCACCCCCAATCCTGTTTTCTTGATGACTTTTTTATTAAAAATAAAAAGAAATAGTTTTTCTCCTCTATTTCTGTTAATGTATTGAATTTGAAGTCAATTTGTTCTTGTTACTTTGACATTGTGTTAAATTTATTATTTTTGACAATCTGTTCTTATTATCTTTGAGAATTTGTTATATTAAATTTTATGTTGTACTTTTGTAGATTTTATATTTGTGCAGTTTGATTTTAGCTTTTAATTGGAAGGTCAATAATGTCAGCTTCATATCCTGAGGTAATATTCTTATTTTGGAATGTATATGTTGGTAACAATTCAATATGTTGATTATTTCAAAAAAACATTAAGATAACATAAACTGATTTTGGTTATCACAGGATGTTCAAAGCAGTGAGACAGGATTTACTAGTGCCACTCCGTCCACTTTTGAATTAGTCAGATCTTTGGGACAGTCGGAGTCGATGTCGCTGTCACAGCCGTAGTCGCAGCCATAAACGCAGACGCAGACGCAGACGCAGCCACCATCGCTGCCGCTGTTACCGCCACACAGTGATAAGAATAATGAAGGAACTAGATCTAAGAGGAGAAGAGGCAAAGAAAATGTTGTTGATGAGTTAACTAATCCTGGCTAGTCTGAGGAACCAGGTACAGGTAACTCTAAAAAACCTGTTAGACCTAGATCTTGGACTTGGGAGCATTTTAAAAAATATGAAAGTGGTCCTAAACCTGGGGGCTATATGTAAGTGGTGTGGAGTATCTTATGTGGCTGATTCACATAAAAATGGTATTAGCAATCTTAAAAGTCACTTGTTGAGTCAGTGTAGAAAATTTTTAAAAGATTCACTTGATCACACACAAAAAACACTTGTTATGCAGCAACTTAAAAAAGAAGGAGGAAATAGGATGGGTAATTGTTTGACTGCTGTATCATTTGATCTTGATTTATGAAGACAAGCTCTTGCTAGAATGATAATCATAGATGAGTTGACCTTTTGATTTTTTGAAGGAGAGGGATTTCGTTATTTCATGAGTGTTTTTGCAGCCAAAACTGCATATTCCGGTCAGGATATCAGTTGCTAGGGATTTTGGAACTTGTTCATGAATGAAAAATATAAGTTGAAGAGTGTCTTTATAAATTCAAATCAATGTGTGTGTTTGACCATTGATTGTTGGACTTCTGTACAAAATCTAAACTATCTTTTCCTCACTGCACATTTTATTGATCAAGATTGGAAGTTGCAAAAGAGAATTATTAACTTTTGTCTCATTAAAAATTATAAAGGTGAAACAATTGGTAGAAAGATAGAAAAATATCTTTTAAATTGGAAAATAAGTAGAGTCTTTAGCATCACAGTTGATAATGCTAGTTCAAATGATGTTGCCATTTGTTACTTGAAAGATAGAATAGAGGATTGGAATTCACATCATTTAAAAGGTGAACATTTGCATGTTAGGTGTTGTGCTCATATCTTGAACTTGGTGGTGAATGATAGTTTGAAGGATATGCATTCTTCAATTAGTAAAATTAGGAATACTATTAGATTGTTCGTGCTTCTCCTAGTCGCATGGATAGGTTTAAAAGTTGTATTAAAGAGGCTAGATCCAAGACTACTCTTGTGTGCAACTAGATGTCTCCACTAGGTGGAATTCCACTTACATAATGCTTAATAGTGCTTTAAAATTCCAAAAAGCCTTTAAGAGATTAAGTGAGAGGGATGCTGAGTTTGTAATGATGCAAGGGGGCATTCCAAAGAATGAAGATTGGGATAATGCAAGATGCTTTGTGAGATTTTTAAAGAATTTTTCTGATGTAACAAAAAAAGTTTCGGGTTCTACATTTGTGACCTCTTCTTCATATTTTCATCACTTTTGTTCAATTCTTAGTTCTTTGAATACTTGGGCTGATAGTAATGACATATTACTTAAGGGTATGGCTAAAAAATGAAAGCTAATCATGATAAATATTGGGGTAACTTGAGGAATGATGAGCGGATAATTTATACATTTTTTGGCATTATTTTTACATAGTTTTTAGTATATTTTAGTTATTTTTTTCATATTTTTATTAGTTTTTATGCAAAAATCACATTTCTGGACTTTACTATGAGTTTGTGTATTTTTCTGTAATTTTAGATATTTTCTGGCTGAAATTGAGGGACCTGAGCAAAAGTCTGATTCAGAGGCTGAGAAAGGATTGCATATGTTGTTGGATTCTGACCCTCCTGCACTCGAAGTAGATTTTTTGGAGCAACAGAAGCCCAATTATAGGGCGCTCTCAATTGCGTTGGAAAGTAGACATTTTGGGCTTTCCATAAATGTATAATAGTTTATACTTTGCCCGAGATTTGATGGCCCAAACTGGCGTCCAAACGCCCACCAGAGACCCTTTTCTGGCGTAAAACGTCGGAACTAGCACCAGAGCTGGAGTGAAACGCCCAAACTGGCATCCAAGCTGGCGTTTAACTCCCGAAAAAGCCTATGCACATGCAAAGCTCAATGCTCAATCCAAGCACACACCAAGTGGGCCCCGAAAGTGGATTTCTGCACTATCTGCACTTAGTTACTTATTTTCTATAAACCTTAATTACTAGTTTAGTATAAATAGCAATTTTTCCTATTGTATCTAGAATCTTTTAGACTGGGATATCTTTGGATCATCTTTTGATCTTTTGATCACTTTGAGGGAGTCTGGCCATTCGGCCATGCCTCGACCTTTCTCTCTTATGTATTTTTCAACGGTGGAGTTTCTACACCTCATAGATTAAGGTGCAGAGCTCTACTGTTCTTCATGAATTAATGCAGGTACTATTGTTTTTCTTTCAATTCACGACTATTTCTTCTCCAAGATATAGTCTCGTACTTAATTCAGTTAAGTCAGAATGAAGGGGTGATCAGTGACAATCACCCACTATCTTCGTTACTCGCTTAGCCAAGATCCGCGTGCCTGACAACCACAAGCGGTCTACATGATGTTCAACGTAGTCATTGGATGACAACCAGAGTATAGTCTCTTGGGTCTCTGATCCACGGACCGAGTCCGTGAGGTTAGAACCTTCGTGGTATAGGCTACAACCAATTGGCAGCATTCATGAGATCCGACAAGTTTAAACATTGTCTGTGGTATTCCGAGTAGGATCTGTGACGGGATGACTGTGACGAGCTTCAAACTCATGAATGTTGGGCGCAGTGACAGTATGCAAAAGGATAGAGAGATCCTATTCCGATACAAGGGAAAACCGACAGATGATTAGCCGTGCGGTAGCTGTGCCTGGTATTTTTCATCCGAGACGAGAAATCCGACAGTTGATTAGCCGTACAGAAATCGTAGCTGGACCATTTTCACTGAGAGGATGGATAGTAGCCATTGACAACGGTGATCCACTTACATACAGCTTGCCATGGAAGGGAGTACGCATGATTGGATGAAGACAATAGGAAGCAGAGGTTCAGAAGAAACAAAGCATCTCCAAACACTTATTTGAAATTCCCACCAATGAATTACATAAGTATCTTTATTTTAATTTGTGTTTTATTTATCTTTCAATTATCAAAATCCATAACCAATTGAATCCGCTTGACTAAGATTTACTGGATGATCATAGCTTCCTTGAAGCCGGCGATCTCCGTGGGATCGACCCTTACTCGCGTAAGGTTTTATTACTTGGACGACCCAGTGCACTTGCTGGTTAGTTGTACCGGAGTTGTGAAAAGTGTGATCGCAATTCCGTGCACCAAGGAACATGAATATGATGATTTTTGTTACTGTGGTACTTGACCCTAGATATAAGATTAAGTTTGTTAAGTGGAGTTTTCAAAGGTTGTTTGAGAAGGAGGATGCTGATTTCTTATGTGGTAAGGTAAAGGAAGTATTCAATGGCTTGCTCAATAGCTATAGGATTGCTCTCAACAGTGATCAAGCACACCAATCTGCACAACACAGCCAAGCAAGATGTGGATATGGATGATAGTGCCTTTGATGATGTTCGCTTTGTAGCAGCATTTGAAAATGATGTACAAGCAAGTGAGAGTATCAACACAAATGAAGTGGATTTATATCTCATGGAGTCTTTGGAGAAACCAGTTGATCCAAGTAGTTTTGATATTTTAACTTGGTGGAAAGTGAGCTCTAACAATTACAAATATCTTGTTCTAAGTCAAATTGCAAGAGATATTCTAGCTATGCTGGTGTCAACGGTTGCTTTTGAATCCGCCTTTAGCACTGGAGGTAGAGTGCTTAATCAATATAGAAGTTCTCTTACCCCAAAAGTTGTTGAAGCTTTGATTTGTGCACAAAATTGGTCTCGAGCCAATTTATTGCCAATTGACCTTGAGGAGTCTTATGAAGAATTTGAAAAATTTGAGAAAGGTAATATTCTTTATTATTATGTTTTATTCTATCTACATATATTGATTAACTTTACTACTTGGTAATATGTTTAAGTTACTAATATTTATTTTACTATATTTTATTGTAGAATTTCAGCCAATTTCTCAACTAATAGATGAAGAGGACTTTAGTGATGAATCTGATTAGTCATCGATGCTTCACTTCTCAGCTTGGAGTTTTTTATGTCATGTTTTTATTAAGACTTTGTTATGTTATTTAATTTTATGTTGTTGAGACTTGTTTAGTTGTTTTTATGTTGAAGAATTATTATTCAAGACTTGCTGAATAGGTTGGATTGTTGGATATTTGGACATGTTGCTTTATAATGTTCTACGAAATTTATGTTTTATTATTATGTTGGATTGTTGGACAGGTTATCAACTTTATAAATTAAGTTATTATTTTTTTATTTAAAAAAACCGCAAATCCAAACCCAACCAAACTGCTTGTAATAGGATCGGATCGGATCGGATTTCCAAAAAAAGTTCATCCAATCCAATCTGCACCTCACATGAATTAAGCGTTTGGATCGGATGACTTTTTTCCTTAAAACCGATCCAAACCGCACCGTGAACACCCCTACACCTAAGATACTTAAAATTTACTTAAAATTTTTAACTTTTTGTAGAAAATTTTCTCCAATCTTCACCTCTACATTAGGGTTTTTTTCTTTAGCGGCCAACTTACATTCCATATATTCTGTCTTGCTACGGCTTATGCGCAAGCCATACACTTCTAGAGCTTATCTCCATGAATCCAACTTATTATTTATGTCTTTCCTTGACTTTCCCATGAGGACGATATCATCGGCAAAAAGTATGCACCATGGCACAAGCTCTTTGATATACTCTATGAGTACTTCCAAAACTAATATAAAAAGGTATGGACTTAAGGATGATCACTGGTATAATCTTATACCAATAGAAAATTCCTCTATCACACCACCTTGAGTCTTCACACTAGTTATAGCCCCATCATACATGTTTTTAATTGCACGAATATATGCAATTCCTACTCTCTTCCTTTCCAAAACCTTCTATAAGACCTCCCTTGCCACCCTATCATAGGCTTTCTTCAAATCAATAAACACCATATGTAGATCCCTTTTATTACTACGATACCTATCCATCATCCTTCTTAACAGGTATGTAGCGTTAGTGGTGGATTTGCTTGGCATAAAATCAAATTGGTTATCTTTTATTTATGTCTCTTGTCTCAGTTTCCGTTCTATAACCTTTTTCCATAATTTCATGGTATGGCTCATGAGCTTGATCCCTTTATAGTTTTTGCAACTCTATATATCCCCTTTATTCTTGTAGATAGGTATCAAGGTGCTCTTTCTCCACTCATCTGGCATCGTCTTTGACCTTAAAATCTCATTGAAAAGCTTGGTTAACCAAATAATGTCTTTCACTCAAAGGCCGTTCCAAACTTCAATCGGAATATTATTGGGTCTTGCTGCCCTGCTATTTTTCATCTGGTTTAGAGACTCTTTTATCTCAGAGTCTCGAATCCTTTGATAGTCGAAGTTTTGATCTTCTTCTCTCGTGCATAACCAACCAAGGCTCAGAAGATTCTTCTATTCTTCATTAAATAACTCGTAGAGGTAGCTCTTCTACCTTTCATTGATCTCATCTTGAGCCAAAACCTCTCTGTGTTTATCCTTTATGCACTTAACTTGATCCAAGTCTCTCGTTCTTCTTTCACGGTTCTTTGCGATTCTATATATACCATTTTCTCTTTGTTTCATAACTAAAGATTGGTAGAGACCTTCATATGCTCTTGTTCTTGCTTCACTTACAGCCACTTTTAACTCTTTCTTAGCCGCGTTGTATTTTTTCCAATTATTTAGATTGCGGCACAAAAACCACTCTTTAAAGCATTCCCTTTTGCCTTTATCTTTTTACGTACACTCGCATTACACTACAGGACTCCTTGTCCTGGTCCTATCCCTATAGTTTCACCAAAATTTTCTTTTGCTGTTTTTCTAATAACTTTTGCCTTCTTCCTCTACATATCCTCTGCGCTTTCATCCTCTTCCCACTTTGCCTCTTATTCTATCCATCTTAGAAAGCTTCTTTGTTCCTCACCTTTCATTTGCCACTACCTCGTCCTTGTGTTCTTTTGTATGATGTCTTTTTCTTAACTTTTGCTCAACGCAAAAATCCATGACGGGCATGCTATGTTATGTTGTTAAACTCTCTCCTGGAATAATTTTACAATTAATACAAAATTTTTTGTCGACTCTCCTCAACAAGAAGAAGTCGATTTGAGAGATTGTCATGCCACTCCTATAGGTTGTAAGATGTTTGTCTCTCTTTATAAAACATGTATTTTTGATGAGAAGGTCAAATGTTAAGAAAAAGTCCAAAATAGTTTTACCCTCGGTATTGACCACTCCGAAACCATAGCCTCCGTGAATACTTCCATATCCAGTCACTTTTCTTCCAATATAGCCATTTAAATCTTCTCCTAAGAAAATCTTATCTCTTGAAGGTATGTCTTGGACCAAACTCTCTAAATTCTCCCAAAATCTTATCTTGCGTTGCTCGTCTGAACCCACTTGTGGTGCGTAGGCACTAATCACATGAAAAGTACCTCCTTCCACCACATGTTTTATAGAGATGATCCGATCACTCACTGATGTGTGAATTTTATGTCGGTAAAGAATTTTCACAATTAAGTCCGTCATGAGTATAGTATAAACCAACAAGCAGCCCCGCACCAAATTTAGAAAGTGTGTCACCACAATTCAAAATCAATAACCAGGAGTAGAATCCCGAGTTGTTCTCCCTAGGAGTTGCCCTAAGATGCACATCATTGGTTAGGGGTTCTCTTGGTGTTTTGGAGTTGAGTACAAGAAAAGTAAATGGACATGAATTAAAATAATGAGCAATTAGCAATAGAAGTAAGAGACCAAGAAATTGAGCTAAAAAGTGTGAATGATAATCAATCAATGTAAAAGCCTTGGCTAGGGATAAGAATTGGAAGTCCTATCCTCATTGTCTCCATCAATTATGATAATAATTGATTATTGCTCCACTTAGTCAACCTCTAACTATGAAGGAAAGTCAAGTGGAGATAATCAATTTGAATCCACAAGTCCTAGTCAAATTCTAAGGAGAGACTAGCTTTAGTGGCCTACAAATTAACTAGCAATTCTCAATTAATAATCGACAAAGGACATTGATAATTCAAGTGTCTCCAATAACTCAACTCCCAAGCCAAGAGTGAAAAGTCTACTCTATAACTATAGTTGACATTTTCTCAAACACTTGGTGAACAAGAATGGAAGACATGTTGAAATTGAGGAGAAAATTCAAGTCAAAATTATCTACTACAAACAATTAACAACAATAAGGCAATTAACAACAATGAACATGAAATACCTCAATGCATTAATAAAATTCAAAGTAAACAAGATCCAAATCCAAGATCTACAATAACTAGAGTAAAAAGAACATTAAAACAAGAGTAGGAGAATGAGATCTACAAATTAAAGCAATGTAAACTCGAATTAAATTCAGATCAAACCAAATGATCCAAGAGAAATTGAAATTGAGAAAGCCAAACCCTAGAGAGAGTGAGAGTTTCTCTCTCTAGAAACATAAACTCAAAAACTAGCTAAAAGTTGCCCAATGTGTGAATCCCCCCTTGGTCTTTAGCCTCTAGAATTCAGCTCAGATTGGGCCTGGAGTTTCCGTGAAATCGCCAGCCACAATTTCACTAAAAATGTCACGTGCTGAGCGCCATGCGTACGCGTAGGTCACGCGTGCGCGTCCATTGCATTTTGCAATCCACGCGTACACGCAAGGCACGTGTACGCGTCTATAGAGTTTTAGCTCATCTACGCAAATGCACCATCTTTGCGTGTGAATCCCAGCAACATACATCTACACGTGCGCTTACGCCACACGTGCACGTCGCTGCCAAAGCTCCAAAGCTCCATTTTTCATGTTCCTTCCACTTGTGCATGCTTCCTTCCTCTCTTCTAGGCTATTCTTGCCTTGTAAACTCTGAAATCACTTAACAAACATATCATGACATCGAATGGTAATAGAAGAGGATTAAAAATATAGCATATTTAGTGTAAAGGAAGCATGTTTTCAACCATGAAGCGAAATTGGGAAAGAAACACAAAACCATGCATTTTATATGGATAAGTGTGAAAGAATATTGATAAAACCCCCAAAATTCCATACAAAATAAACCTTAAAAATGGGGTTTATCACTCGCCCTCTTGACATCTATTACATCCTTCTTTCACTGCTTATCCACAATAATACCTATCCTATTCCTGTTCTTCACTTTTTCTATATACCAAAGTTTGAACCCAGAGTTATCCAACTCTTTAGCCTTCGCGCTGACTCATTTGTATCTTATAGGCACATGATATTAATATTCCTCCCTTTCATGGTATCCACCACTTCTATGGATTTTTCTGTTAGAGTGCCTATGTTCCATGTCCTAAATCTCAACCTTCTGTCACTCTGACCTTTATCTTTACCTTTTTCTTTATGAACTAGCTTATTTATCCTCGTTCGTTCATGAAAACACAAAAATCCTTGTTCATTTAACACTACACCTGGGAACCAATGCAGTGGCTCTTGCTCATTTGACACTGTAGCTTTAGTGCAATAACATCTTTGATCCATGTCATGAAGATTCGATTAAGTTTTTTTGTTGGCTGTTGAAGGTCTAACACAATCCTCCTCCTTTATTTTGGTTTGGGACCGTCTATGTACTACAGGTGTAGCGTAGGCGGAGTTATCCTCATCAAAAGAAAGAATATGATAAATTTTACACGGTGGTCGGTGCCATTGTAATTATTTTAGGGTTGTACATGGTGGTTTGGAAAAAAAAAGCAAAGGCTATGACTCACTAAATCCAATTATTGACGATTACAATAATATATATCCTACTCAAGAAGGCATGGATGGTAAAGAAAACATAGCTAGAGATGAACAAGTATGAGACAAGATACCAACGCTAACAACAACAACTTTATATAGTCTCAAAGTTGTTTGGTCTTTCACACTATCATGTATGAGTAGTTGAGGTTTAACTTTATCCTAATAGTAAGGATTCTTCATAAGCCAAGTAAAGTACCTACAACATAAATATGGTGCAACTTTCAGTACAACATTATATTGATACTGGGTAGGGCCATGAGGCGGGCGCCGACATTGGGAGAAGAGATAAGGGCAAATGAGGAGGTGGTGAGAGGTGGTTAAGGGGAGGGATTGGGAAGAAAATGGAGTTGTGGTGGTGCTGGAGTTGGTGATGGTTGAAAGGGAAGGGAGGGGTGAGGGGTTAAGGAAGAAAGAGAAAAAGAGAAGGATATTAATGGAATTATGAACAAAAATTTAATAATTGGTCATTTTTATTGAATGAAACTTATCTTATATGGGTATAACTTTAGTTTCAATTTTTCATGGTCTGTTTTGTAAGCGTCTGAATCTTTCATGGTCAGAAATGACTATTTACTCTTATTATAATAAAACTCTTTATTTTAAGAGTTAAAAATACTACTTAAGGAAATACTTAAATATATATAAAGTATAGATTAACTAGCCTCTCATTGATTGTGTCACACGAAATTTGGTGTTCTCACACCAAGTTTGGTGTTGCCACACTTAACCCATATAAGGTTCACCCCATGGCAACACATTAGCAACATGTTTATTTTATTTTATTTTGTCTTTCCTTTCATTTTGTTTTTAATTTAGTTGGTTTTATTTGAATGAATTTCTGCCTTATTTCCTTATTTCTACTAGACAATCATGATTATTACTATTTTCATCACCACTATTTTTCTTTGTTTCTTAAGAACAAGCAACCATTCTAAGTTTGGTGTTGGAGGCTATGCTCTACATAGCCTAAAAGGATGATGAAGAGGAAGATGATGACAATGAGAACTAAGGTTGTTGACTTCTATTTGTTTCATTCATTTTTAATTATATGCATATGTTATCTTGTTCTATCTTATATAATACATTTGTGAGTCTTGATAGTCAAGTGCATATCATTACTTATCCATTACAACCCAAAATTATAATTGTGCTTGCTCCTAAATGTGGGCAAGGATTATGTGCCAAGAAAGAACAAAAAGAAAAAGAGAATAATCATAAAGAGCATGACAATGTGAGTTTGAAAGGCCAAACTAACTAAGAATGTTCAACACAAGCTAAGCCAAATTTCTTGAGGCCTTAGTCTAGAGGACTATTATGGGATCTTTACACTTAACAAAGTCTTGAAGGAGCAACATGTAATGAGAAAAAAAGGGAGTTGAAAGAAAAGCCAAAGGCTCTGAGTACCACTGACCAAGGATCTAAGTCAAGTGCTTATGGTGCTTATGTATCAAGCAAAATCTTGAAAACAAAACATTTAGAGTCATGGTTAGGGTCAAGGTGCAAAGCATCCCCTTCAAAAAGAAGAGAGAAAGCCAAAGGCTTTGAGCACCGATGATGGAGAATGTTAAAAGGATATGGTAAGCTCAAAAAGCTCCCTAATCAAGTGCTTGTGGTGTTTCTGTGTCGAACAGAGCTTGAGGCAAAACATTTAAAGTCACGACTAGACTCAAGATGCAAAGGACTCAAAGAAAATAAGCTGTGAAGGAAAAGTAAATAAGCTTGCTTCAAGGTGATAATACAATGAAGGATTCAATAATCTAATCCGGACAAAGGCTTTGAAAATTATAACCAATTGTGTTGAATTGTGCATCATTGAAATGGTTAACCAAACTCATTTAAATTGCAACCAAAACACTTTTCATTGGAATTTATTATAGAAAAGTTATGACTTTTGCTTGATAATTATAAGATTTTCAAGGTTATTCTATTAGTATGTTGATTTTCTTGGTTTCATGATTCTTGTAAGGAAATGTTAAGAAAAGAGAAGCAAAAGAACAAGGAGGAACCAAGAACTGAAGACAAATGCATAGAGAATTCGTGAATGTTGTCAACCCTAACCTCCCACACTCCAATGAGCATAACTTGAGTTACAAAGGTCCAAATGATGCGGTTCTAGTGGCATTAGAAAGCCACCTTCTAGAACTTTCCAACGATATATAATAGTTTATGCTTGCTCTCTCGTATCACAATGTTAAATGCCACGACATTGGCGTTTAGTGCCAAACCGCATCCAGCATCAATTCGTCTCGGGACTCCCAGCGCTAAACACCACTCCTCCGGCTTTTAGCGGCAGACCTGCAGAAAGGAGCGTCAGAATTGTACCAGAAGTAGCGTTTAGCGCCACCGTGGCACTAAATGCCAGTATCAGCACAAAGCCCAAAAATCACGCTGATATAAAAGAAAAAAAGGCTCTTTCCCGCGCCACACTCTCATTCTCTTCCATCTTTCATTAATTAGTTTTTGGTTTTACACATTAGATTAGGATTTCAATTTTTTACACTATGAGGATTTTAACTTTCTGCACTATGGGCAACTAAACCTCCATTGTTAAGGTTAGGAGCTCTATTTATTTTGACGAATTAATAATTATTTGTTCTTCTACTCTTGATTAATGCATTGATTTATGTTTAAGAATTGGTTTCATTTTTCATCCTACGGATTGGTGTGTATTGGAAAATAACTCTAATCTAAATTGAATTCTTTTGAATCTTGAAATATTACATCACTAGAATTAAAACTCAAAACCCTTTCTCACAATTCCTTGATTATTTAGACTTAATGTGATACGTGACATATAATTGCATCATTTTTGGGTTCTTAGGGTTTGTGTGGCTTATATATCAGAATTTGAACTTAACCCTCTAATTTTACAATTTTTTGATCGGTTGGTTGGGTTAGAAGAGATTGAATTGCCCAAGAATAGAAATTTAATCACCTAGGGTTTGTCATAAATTCAATCTTTGCATAATCAAAGTAGACAACAATAATTGTTAATGCAGAAATTTAAATATCTCTAACACCTTAACTATCTTTATCATATTATTTTCTTAACTAATTTTAATTTATTTTAATTTATTTTCCTATTTCCATGTTATTTACTATTGAAACCCTAAATTTTAATTGTTTGACTAAAATAATCAATTGACTATTGTTTGCTTAGTCCATTAATTCTCGTGAGATTAACATTCACTCACCTGAGTTTTATTACTTGGTATTACTCGGTCACTTGTCGGTAAGTTATTTTTTTAAAATCTGCACCACCTTACTAACATTTAACTTTTAATACCTTAACCTCTTTGTCTGAAACCTTTACCCTCCTTTAATTCCTCATCTCCTTCTCTTTTTCCTTTTAATTCTTAACATTTTCCCTTAAACTTTTCCATATATTCTTTAAGCATTCTTTCAATTCACTTTCAAGTATTTTAAACTTAACCTTAATACTTTTAAAAGAATACTCACTCTTCAAACTTATAAATAACTAATAACCGACATTAAGCAAGCACTTAAACATTCATTTTCCAACTATCAAACATCAAATTAATCAATCATATATCCAAGGCACAATTAACATAATTTAATTTAATTACATCCTTATATTTTTGTAAAAATTCGGACATAATCTTTCCTAAAAGTGGACATAACCACCCCTTAAGGGGTTCTCTCAATCTCAAGCAACTAGATTCACTTTAGTCTTTTTTGAATCCATCCCCATACAATTCTAGTCTTTTTTGAATCCAGCCCCATACAATTGAAACTTTCCTATTTATAGAGTAACAACGTGAGAGAGTTATTAGTTTAAATTTTAAAATATAGATGACATATAAATTAATTAAGGTAGATTTAAACAGTAACAAACATATATCAAATTTTATTTTTTAAATCGGTCAAAATTATATTTTTAATACCATTTTATTAGTTTAAAAATTATATTTTTATACCTATAAAAAGGATAGTTTTTATAATTACAGGTACTCGTATTTCATCTGTAAATAAAATATGCAAAATACGTCAACTGTCACGTATTACGTGTGCACCCGTAATACGTGTTTAAAAATTTCTACATATTTCGTTGGAAAAGTATAGGTAGACAACAACATTGCTAAACAATGTGAACAATGGGGTTAAAAAAGTAAGTTAATCCTAAATTTAATTAGTGGCATAAGTAATTTATATCTAATAATAACCAAATTTCAGATTTTAAAAAATTAGGGTTTTCACGCTAGGCAATTACATGTTTCATTGGTGAATTGAGGCTCTACAACTAGCCTCTGATCTTCTCTTCCTCTCCCTGGACCCTCCCCCCACTGGATGCTAGCCATAGCCGCACATATGCAGCCAACGCCGCTGATGAGCGGATATTTTATACGCTTTTTGGGGGTAATTTCATGTAGATTTTAGTATGTTTTAATTAGTTTTTAATAGAATTTTATTAGTTTTTAAGCAAAAATCATATTTCTGGACTTTACTATGAGTTTGTGTACTTTTCTGTGATTTCAGGTATTTTCTGGCTGAAATTGAGGGAGCTGAGCAAAAATCTGATTTAGGCTGAAAAAAGGACTGCTGATGCTGTTGGATTCTGACCTCCCTGCACTCGGAATGGATTTTTTGGAGCTACAAGAGTCCAATTGGCGCGCTCTCAATTGGGTTGGAAAGTAGACATTCAGGGCTTTCCAGAAATATATAATAGTCTATACTTTACGCGAAGATAGATGACATAAACTGGCGTTCAATGCCAGTTCCATGTTGCAGTCTGGCGTCCAGCGCCAGAAACAGGTTACAAGTTGGAGTTCAACGCCAAAAACACGTTACAACCTGGCGTTCAACTCCAGAAACAGCTCAGGCACGTGAGAAGCTTTAGTCTCAGCCCCAGCAAACACCAAGTGGGCCCCAGAAGTGGATTTCTGCACCAATTATCTTAGTTTACTCATTCTCTGTAAACCTAGGTTACTAGTTTAGTATTTAAACAACTTTTAAAGACTTATTTTGTATCTCATAACATTTTTAGATCTGAAATTTGTACCTTTTGGCAGCATGAGTCTCTAAACCCCATTGTTGGGGGTGAGGAGCTCTGCAGCGTCTCGATGAATTAATGCAATTATTTCTGTTTCTCCATTCAAACATGCGTGTTCCTATCTAAGATGTTCATTCGTGCTTAACTATGAAGAAGGTGATGATCCGTGACACTCATCACCTTCCTCAATCCATGAACGTGTGTCTGACAACCACTTCCATTCTACATCAGATTGAATGAGTATCTCTTAGATTCTTTAATCAGAATCTTCGTGGTATAAGCTAGATTGATGGCGGCATTCATGAGAATCCGGAAAGTCTAAACCTTGTCTGTGGTATTCCGAGTAGGATTCTGTGATTGGATGACTGTGACGAGCTTCAAACTCGCGAGTGTTGGGCGTGATGACAAACGCAAAAGAATTAATGGATTCTATTCCGACATGATCGAGAACCAACAGATGATTAGCCGTGCTGTGACAGAGCATTTGGACCATTTTCACTGAGAGGATGGGAAGTAGCCATTGACAACGGTGACACCCTACATAGAGCTTGCCATGGAAGGAACTTTGCACTTTTGCATTGAGTTGAATATTACATTACAGGAATTCAGAAGACAAAGCATCTCCAAAACCCAACATATTCTCCATTACTGCACAACAAGTAATTATTTCACGCTCTTTTATTTTTTCTAATAATTCAAACTGATAATTATAATTGATATCCTGACTAAGAATAATAAAATAAACATAGCTTGCTTCAAACCAATAATCTCCGTGGGATCGACCCTTACTCACGTAAGGTATTACTTGGACGACCTAGTGCACTTGCTGGCTAGTGGTACGAAGTCATAAGAAATCTTGATTTTGATATTGGGATTAAAATTTCGTGCACCAGCCGCCTCCCTCTATGCCAACCTTTGATCAGCCTGCCGTCTCCAGATTTTTTTCTCCCCACAGCCCACAAACGAGCAAACCGTGTAGCCCCCTACAGCCCACCGCGTCCACCATCACCGCCTCTTCGTCTCTAACTGATCCGCCCAAATACAGGAGAGAGTTGCGGCTGCCATTTCATACGTACGTGACCTCTCACAGCCACTTCAATGGAGTCCAATTTTGTTGAATCGATTTGTCATGCCCCAGCTTCCTTCACCGATGACAATACCATGCATTCAAGTGAAAATATTCTCAATTTTTGCGATGTGGAAGGTGAAAAGTCTAACAAGGTAAGCATTGTATGTTGGTGCATTGGGACATATGTTTATTTTCATATGAATGAGATGGTTATTCTAAGCCCAACATTATTAAATGTTGATGATATTCATTCAAAATTTTTTTATGGTGTTCTGGTCCATCAATATAGTAATTAGTTAAAGGGTAATAAATCATAGATCAAGTTCTGAAGCAGATGATGATGAACATTTATTTACTTGATCCGATAAACTGTTATGTTACCTTTTTAATAAGTTATACTGAAATTGGTTCAGTATATATTAAGTGTTAATTGAAAAATAGCACATAGTTGCCATTAGAATGTTTAGAATCCCCATCTCTATGCTCCCATACGATGCATGCACAAACAAATATGGCTACATTTGTAAGGAAAATACATCAGTTAATAATGTGCTTTTTGACTTTTTAAAGCATAGAAGATGACTTGGTTTTAGGTTGTGTATGTATGCTTCAGATGTGGTGGACCCATGCATGCTCTATATAAATAATTAATAAAAGCCTAACTAGTTAGGTGGGACTTTTATAAGTACACATCTCGCTGTTATGAATTCTTTTAATAAATTGTAAAAAAATTTTAATGATATTTTTAGAAAAAGTATTAATAAAATCTTTTTAGTTGAAATTTGTTTAATAGTACGGTATCTAATTAGTTTGTTTGTCTGTGTTTGTTTGTGTATGTTTGATTGTAGGCCATACAATGTACGGATATTATTGAGTTTGGAAGTGATGACATGAATCTTGTTGATGAGGTTTGAACTTTAGTATATTGCTATTTTTTCGTGGACCGCATGCTTCAATCTACCATTAATGCTCATGTTCATCGATTGATGTCTATTTTGAACTGTATCGTAGTTACCGAATCACAATTGCCTTGCTGAAGATGAAATACCAAGAGTTGGGATGCGGTTTGAGCATTTAAAGCTGGCCTAGGATTTTTACGCGACCTATGCAAAGAAAGTTGGTTTCATTAGTAAGATACGGAACACAAATTTTGACAGGATGACAAAGGAACCAATTAACCAATCTATTCATTATATGCAAAGTTTGATAGGGAGAATCAATATTGGATCTTGTTGAAGGTTGATTTGAGGCACTCGCACCCATGTTCAACTAAAAAGGTAGTGCATCACCACGAGAATAGAGAGTTGACCATGCATGCAAAATGCATGATTGAGGTTTATGATGAGGCGGGCATTCGACCCAACAAGACATTTCTAGCAATGTCTATTGAGTTTGGTGGGCCGTCGAACCTGGGCTTCTTAGAGAAGGATGTCAGGAATTACATCTCATCAAGACTCCGATCCACTAATGTCAACGCCGATATCAAGGAGATATTGAGTTACTTCATGCGAATGAAGGAGATAAATCCAAAATTCTTCTACGTAGTAAATGTGAACGACGATTACAAATTTAGGAGTGCAGTTTGGGTAGATGCAAGGTGCAAGACATCTTATAATACTATGGAGATGTAGTGTCATTTGATACCAAATACATCACGAACTGGTAAAATTTATTTACATTGACGTTGTTTAATTTTTTTGTTATTTTGTATTAGTTGGATATTCATAAATATGGTTATTTTTATTTTAGGCATAGTTTGCCATTCTCCTCTTTCGTCGGTGTGAACCACCATGGTAAGTCTACTTTGTTAGGCTGTGCTCTGCTAGGTAGTAAGGAGATCCCAAGTTTCAAGTGGGTGTTCATGCAATTGCTGAAGTGCATGGAAACTGCACCGCAGGGCATCATCACAGACCAATGCAGGTCCATGTCTAGTCCAATTAGGAAGGTCCTACCTAATACACGCCACCGTTGGTGCATCTAGCATATAACAAAAAAGATACTGTATAAGCGCGGTTGTTATGCTAGGTTCAGAGAGTTAAATGCTGAGTTGAATCACATTATATAGAACTCTTGGTTGGTTGAGGGCATTCGAGGATGGTTGGGCTGAATTCATTGATGAGTTCAACCTACATCACAACACATGGCTTTCAGGTTCGTGTCTTCTAAGTTAAATCATGAATCGTAATTGCTTGGATGTTGTAATGTTCTTGTATTTTGTTCTGAAATCTTTTTCCTTATGCGGGGTTCTATTTTTGGGTGGTTTGTTTTGTATTGACCTGTTTGAAGACCGATGTATGTGGGTACCGATATTTTTCAAGGGTCAATTTTGGGCTTCTATGAGGAGTACGCAAAGAAGTGAGAGTATGCACGCATTCTTTGTTGGATACTTACATTGCAAGACTATCTTGGTGTAGTTCGTCCACGGGTTCAACAATGTGCTTGGAAACAAGGAGCAGAAGGAATTGGAGGACGATGTTGCAGACTCGAGAGGAGTAATCCCATGTGCAACTAGCTCAGCCATTGAGAGATAATTTCAACAAGAGTACACCAATGACATGTTTAGGGATGTCCAAACAGAGTTTGACAAGAAGGCTGATTGCAATATTTGTGCCGTTTATGAATAGGGTGACTCGGCCTGGGAAAAAGTGGAAATGGAAATATTAGCCTTTGAGAAGACACAATATATTATGTACAACGTCCATTTTGACCATTCGACTCATGAGGTTCTATGTGAGTGCAACTTGTTCGAATGTACAGGTATACTGTATTGCCACTGTCTTGTAATACTTTTCTCTTACAAAGTAAATAAAGTGCCTTCCTGTTATGTTCTTCCTTGTTGGAGCGAGAAAATAAAGCACAGGCACACCTACATTAAGAGTAGCCACAACGTAAGACGTTCGGATTAGAGCCACACGTTATTTAGAGGGATGTGTGCACACTTCTACAACGGTGCGCATGAATTTGTGAATGGTGACGATGAAGCAGATATGTTGCATGCTGCTCTAGAAGATGCAAAGACCAAGCTAGTTGATTACTGTGCCAAGTTGTGGAATAAGACTGTCATTGATGCACACACTAGCATCATCCCAGAGACTTCCTCCGTGGTGGCCACAGAGGACATTCAAAGACCATCAAAGATAACCACAAAGGGTCAGCCAAAAGGTAAAAGGCTCGGATTTGAGTTGGAAAAGTCGATCAAGAAATCCATGCAGAGAAAGCGAAAGAGTTCAGGCCAGGTAGGTATCGTAATTAATTTAAAGCTTCACCTTTAGTACATAGTTGATTAATATGATAATGAATTATTTTCGTTTGAGTTTGTTTCTTTCAGGATAATCGTGTAGAATCTTGTGGAAACATAGATTTGGATGCTCCTGTTCGGCAGATTGGTCTGCAAGGACTTGGTGGATTCATGTCTCTGTTAAACTCTTTCGGCAATACTTAGACTATTTTGGATATAGAATCTACTATGTTATATTAGAGGTCCTTTTTGTTAGTTGTTCCAACTTAATATGTATGTTTGATGGTTATTTCGTAGTGCGAGTTATTGATGGTTAGATGTATATAAAATTGGTATTCTGTAAGTTTGGCTTCTCGCTACGTGCACGTGGCCTGCGTGTTTCTATTTTCTATTTGGTTTGACTGGTTGTAGGCTAATGTTAAATAAATTCATGTTGTGTTCGAATTATCGGAAGAATACAATAGTGATTACTTTCTTCATTACGCAATTACTTGATACATAATCCGGATGTTCAATGGAATAGGGTTGTAGATGGTTATTTTGATTCTGTATTAGATGGTTATTTTGTAGTCATACTTGACTACATTTAACAATGGCTGAAGACGCCCAGATATTTAACTTCGTATGTGTTCTCATGGTTACCCTAATATTACCTTTGTAATTGTTTGACTGCTTTTGGTTTAACTAATTACCATTTGAGAGACTCTAAATGTTGAATTCACTAGGTACCCGAATAGTTATTTTGTAATAATTTTGGTATAGAGTGTGTGATTAGTTACAAGCAGTAGAAGCTGGATGTTCCATTCCATAGGCTAACAGATGGTTATTTCTATTAGTACTCAGATGGTTATTTGTAATAGTCTTGGTGTAGTGTGTGTGAATAGTTACAATGAGTAGAGGTTGGATGTTCAATTCCATAGGATAGCGGATGGTTATTTCTATTGTTACTCAGATGGTTATTCTTAACTAATAGATTTTATGCTTCGCTAATATCTTAGAAGAGAATCGGAGTAGTTCAAGAACTAAAAATGTTATTCACTATGAAAATTTATCCTATTTGTTGTAACAAAACTCAACCGCGAAAACACGTAAACAATGTCAAAAAGGTATTATTGGTATTAAGACTAAGTACATCTATTTCTTTCTCCCATTCTGGTTCTTCCTCACATGTAATTGTCTGACTGTTTCATAAATGTCCTAGTGCTTGGTACTGTGAATGGTGATTTAACCTCCTTTTTCTTTTTTTTGGACGGTTGTGGTGTACACGTTCATCATTTTGTTCCAACAAAGTTCACACATGTTCAAGTGATTCATTATGTGCTCCCATGATAATATCCACTATGAGCTTCACTCTCATTACCTGAAGAATATCCTGTATGAAATTTCCATTGTGAGGGCGATGTTCGGAGTGTCAAAGTAACATGAAATGCAAATAACAAAATTAAAACAAAGCGATCGGGCAACATACATCGTCCTATTTATCAAGTTTACAACCTTCAGTCCATGTTTCCACGAATTTAATGACATAAATGCCACAATCCTAACTACATAATTAAGTAAGAATGGTCCAATCAGGATGACATCAATGTTACCGCAACTGCGAATGGATAAATTTTTGGGGTGTGTTGCTTGGTTCTACTTACCCGTTCGGTTACATAAGGACGTTGACATATGCAAAACTTGGGCCATTCGTACTGCGTTTGTATGTTGGGATGACCACTTTGGTTATTGATAAACCACTATTTTATGGTTTATCTTGTGCTCAATTGAGTGGTTTATATCAATTCTTTACTCACTTATTCATACTAATTGTATGGTTTTATAATTTCCTTCCTAATCTTGTACTATGATTGAAAACATGTTTCCTGGGCCTTTAAATTGCTAATATTAACCCTCTCTTATTATCATTCAATGGAATGATATGTGTGTTAAGTATTTTCAGAGATTACATGGCAGGAATGGCTTAGAAGAGGGAAAGGAAGCATGCAAAAGTGGGGAATAAAAGAAATTGAAGGAACTGCAAAGCTGTCAGCCCTGACCTCTTCGCACTCAAATGGTCATAACTTGGGCTACAAGGGTCCAAATGAAGCGGTTTCAGTTGCGTTGGAAAGCTAATGTCTGGGGCTTTACAACGATATATAATTTGTTATAGCTGCCCCAAATCCAGATGATGCGAACGCGTGGATCACACGGATGCGTGACCTGGCAAAAATCCAATCCACGCTAACGCGTGGACGACGTTTCCGCGTGACTTTGCAGCGACCTGTACGAACCAGAAATCATTGGGGGCGATTTCTGGGCTGTTTTTGACCCAGTTTTTGGCTCAAAAAACACATATTAGAGGCTATAAAGTAGGAAAATGCATTTATTCAACAAATACAAGACAACATTCATTATTCACAATTTAGGTTTTAGATGTAGTTTTTAGAGAGAGAGAGGCTCTCTCCTCTCTCTTAGGATTTAGGATTTGGATTTCTATTATGATTAGGCTACTTCTCTTCATTCCAGGTTCAATGTTTCTTTAATTTATTTTCTACTTTTATTTATTCTATTACTTTAATTGTTATTTATCTTTCCAAATTGGTTTATGAACTCCATGTTAGAATTGATATCTTTATTTAATATAATTTAAGGTATTTCAGACTTATGATTGCTTTCTTTAATTTATGTTACTGATGCTTCTAATTAATCCAAATTATTTTCATTCAAGCAGATCCTCTTCCCTTTTGGCTTTGGTTGAGTAATTGGTGACACTTGAGTTGTCAAACTCAGCTGTTGATTGAAAATTGAAGGTTGCTGATTGACTTGGATCCCTCTAAAGCTAGTCTTTCCATAGGAGTTGACTAGGACTTGAGGAATCAAGTTGATTAGTCTACTTGACTTTCCTTTATTTAGTAAGGGTTAACTAAGTGGGAGCAACAAACAATTCTCATCACACCTGATAAGGATAACTAGGATGGGATTTCCAATTCTCATACCTTGCCAGATATTTTCTAATTATTAATTTATTTTTCTTCCCATTTACATTACTTGTTCTCTATTTCAAAAACAAAAAATATACCTTTTTCTATAACCAATAATAAATCATACTTCCCTGCAATTCCTTGAGAAGGCGACTCGAGGTTTAAATACTTCGGTTATAAATTTTATTGGGTTTGGTTAAGTGACAAACAAAACTTTTGTACGAAAGGATTCTTTGTTGGTTTGGAAACTATACTTACAACGTGATAATATTTCTATGAAATTCTTTACCGGCAAAAGTCCGCTTGTCAAAATGGCACCGTTACCGGGGAATTGCAAACGTGTGCCTTATTATTGGTTATTATAAATATTTGCTTTTTGCTTGTTTATTTGTTTTTATTTAAATTAAGAGGTTATTGGTTTTTTTACTAAAATTTTCGAAAATAATGTTCCTTGTTCTATCTTGACCTTCAAGTTGTTCTTTGTGTTCATCTTGACCTTCAAGTTGTTCAAAAAAATCGGATTTTTATTTTAAAATTTTTATCTTATCTTATCTTAGTTTTAAATTTCAAAATTCAAATCTTTTTCAAAAATCATATCTTTTTCAAAATCTTATCTTATCTTATTTCAAAAATCAAATTTCAAATTTCAATATTTAAATTCCAAAATTTAAAATTCAAATTTCAAAATTTAAATTTAAAATTTTAAAAATCAAACCTTTTCAAAATTTAAACCTTTTTCAAATCTTTATCTTATATTGTTGTCAGTGTTTCTAAGTTTTATGAGTTTATTTTTATTATTTTTTTATTAGTTTTTGTTTTTATTTCTTTAGCTACTATGAATTCTCACCCCTCTGGCTTTAAGATTGGTTCCAATGTTGTTGTAAGGAATGGAAACTATAATGAAAATAGGCATCAAGATTGGAAGAATCAAAGATAGAAGGAGCTACAAGGATTTGATTAACCCTCTTGGCAACAACCCCCTCCAGTGCGCTATAACCAACAACCATTCTGTGATGCATACCAAGACAATAATTATGGTGGACCCTTTCGTGACCACCAACCTCCACCAAATTACTATAGTTAAGAGCCATTCCAGGGAGCATACCAAGATGATGAATATGGTGGACCCCCTTGCAGTTACCAACAAGCCCCACTATATGCTTATGAACTGCCTCCCCAACATACCTTTGGACCACCATACTCACAAGCCCCCTACTGCCAAACAACTCCAT
Organism: Arachis duranensis; assembly: GCF_000817695.3. Classification (NCBI taxonomy): domain Eukaryota; kingdom Viridiplantae; phylum Streptophyta; class Magnoliopsida; order Fabales; family Fabaceae; genus Arachis; species Arachis duranensis. The sequence goes on along the minus strand of NC_029774.3, from coordinate 15,237,227 downwards.
ATGACCTTAACCCCTATCCTGCCCAATTCTAATCCAATTACTCCCAAGAACCACCACTGCCCTATGCACCATGTTCATATCCATCAACCCAAGAATCAAGGGAGCATCTCAAGGAAACAGTGGAAAACTTTCATTCAACCCTTCACCAACTGGAGCAAAGTGATCAATCGATTACCTTCCCGATGTTCGGATACTCAAAGAACTCCCATGGCTTCATGTGGACAATCTAATGAAGAACGCAGCATGAAGGAGAAGCTAGAAACTCCAGTGGACAGTGAGCAGCATGACTTTGTATTAGAACAATTGGAAGAAGCCGTAATCGTTGAAGAGGAAGAAGTGGTCGGAGACTTAGGAGATGCGGAACGTCCATGGGAAAGCCCAGTCATAGAGCCCCCTTCTAAGGAGTTTGAATTTGATGTTGAGGAGGGTGTACAACCTCCAAGGCATACCATGGTTGAAGACTTTGAAGGGGATGATCAAGAGATGGATTCAATCATTGATGAATTATTATCTACATTTGAATCCTCTCCCATTGGACTTGACATGGAGATTAAAGAAGAAGAAGCACAACCTCCCATGCCCTTGGTGAACAATGAAGAAGAGATCGAATTGGAAGAAAGCTACCACGAGGAAGAGGTTGATATTGAAGAAGCTTGCAAAGAGGTGGAATTGGTCAAAGAAGAGCCCAAGGGAATGGAGCTGGAAATCACCTTGCCAAGGTTGTTGGAAACCTCTCCCCCAAAGCCATCACCATCCATTCCTTCATTCAAGTGGGTAAATATCTCATCTCTAAGCTTAATTAGCTCACTTGAATATGCCTTGCTTGAGACGGATGGGCAGTTTAGAGCTCTTTATGGCTATAAGAGCAAGCGGGAGATGGTTAGTGGTAGGAATTGTTATGCAAGGTCCAATATGGTTACATGCTCCAAATTGAAGTACAAAGGTTGGTACAATTCTCAATTGAATGGGTCTAGGAAGCTGCCTGGATGTCTCAGTGAGAATTTCCATTGCGTGCCACCCGGTTGGAACAATGATGAACAAGGCAAAGACGGGTGCAAAAGCAAGGTTTGGGACCTCGGAATTCAGTCCAACAATCAACACTTTTGGGGCTTTGCCACTTATTTCAGATTGCTTGACGGCTGTATGTGCCTAGTTTGGGATCCCGGAGGCTATTGGAATTACAAACATTGGTGGGGATTTAAGGATCAGTACATGCACAAGCCACCATGACAAGGAGCTCACCAAATGTCCAACTTAAGGACTTTAACTAAAAGTGCTAGGTGGGAGACAACCCACCATGGTATATTCTTTCTTTTTTTCTTAGCTTTATTTTATTTTATTTTCATTCGTGTTCATTCATAATTTCTGCATAGTCATCTGCATTCTGCATTCTGCATTTTGCATACTGCATAAAAAAAATCTCACGCGACGCGCAACCGTTGCCGACGCGTCCGCGTCATAGGTGTTTTCGAAACAAGAAGAAAAGAAGTAGAGAGTCAAGCGGGAGCATGGCTGGAGGCGTTCCTTAGGCACAAGCATGCCCACGCAAACGCGTCCCTGACGCGTCCGCGTCACTTAAAAAAGCAGCCTCCCACGTGTGCGTGTCGCCCATGCGCACGCGTGACCCTGCAAAATCGGCGTAAAAGCGTGTTAAACAGAAAGTTGTGCTGGTCTGGGGCTGAAACTGTGCTAGAAGCACAAAATCAACCACGCGTACGTGTCCCTGATACGTGCGCGTCATTTCGCTTTCAGACCTCCCACGCGCACGCGTGGGCGACGCTTACACATCGAACGGCCAACTCGGTTTTCACGCATACGCGTGATGCACGCGTATGCGTCGCGCCCCGTTTCTAAATTCTTACTTCTCTCTTCTCTCCTTTCTACTTCTTTCTTCCTCCTTTCTTACTTTTTTCTTCTTAACTTCCCATCCTTCTTCACTTTCATTCTATTTTACTTAATTTATTTGCATACTTTCATTCGTTGCATTTTAATTTTTCCTTTCTAAGTCTATTATTTTACCATTGGTGTTAAATGTTCTTATTCAACTGTTGCATCTTTTCTTACATTACTCTGGTGCTTCATGACTTGTTTTATTCTGATTGGGTAATATTATTTATCTGTCAATGCCAATCTTTTATAATACTGATATTCCTTTTGCATTGATATGCATTTATACTATCTTGCATTACCCACACTCCTCCCCTTTGTTGCAACTTTTGCACTATTAATATGCCATTTGCTTCCACTATTTTCTCATTTGCATGTTGTAGCTACCATGTAATTGAGACCATTATTATTTGGCATTAACACCCATATTTTATTTGTTTTCTATCTTTGTTTCTGGGTTACTTTTCTTCTTTTCCTCTTCTTTCAGTATGGCCATCGGAAAAGGAAAGGAAAAGAACTTCTATATGGGGCGACAGACAAGTCCACCTGCACAATCTTTGGAAAAAAAGAATCAGTTGTAGCGGCCCATCCACCTGCACATCTCAGCATGCACCGAGGACGGTGCAATCTTTAAGTGTGGGGAGGTCGATACCGATCTCCATGGGTTAGTTATTTTCTTCTCAACACCAATGTCTTATTTTCTTTATTAGTTCATTGTTGCATCTGCATATTTGATTGCATGTTTTCTTGATTTTGTGCATATATTTACCACTGCTTGGAAGTAACGAGTTTCCTTTCAAGTTATTTTATAAAATTTCACTAATTTAAATTAAAACTTTTGTGTTAAACTTGTTTGAAGATTGTAAATTGGAACATGAATTATAGCTAAGAACACACAACTTGTGAGATTTTGAGCTTATTTATATGGTTATATTATTTAACCATAAATTTTTATTCTTGTGTGTTTTCTTCCCTATGATTGCAATCTTTGCTTTGTTCCATTTTATATGTCCACTATTTAGTGTATTTACATGCTTGCATATGATTGAGGCCATTACTTGTTTAGCTCACTTATCCCAAATTAGCCTACCCTTTTAAATTATCTTTGTCAGCCACTTTGAGCCTATTAATCCCCATTTGTTCTATATTTTACCACGTCACTAGCCTTAAGCAGAAAAATAAGTAAATACCCCAAATTGAATCTTTGGTTAGCTTAAGTTAGAGATTGTGTGCTAATTAAGTGTGGGAAAAACTGTGGGAACATGGGTTAATAAGGGAATGTGTTCTGTTCTTACTTTAATAAAATATTGGGAATTTGGGTACCTACTCATGTGAGACCAGAAAAATAAAAAAAAATACATGTGTATTGATAAGCTATGTTTATTTTTCTATTTAAAAAAAAGAAAAGAAAAAATCCAAAAATATTCAATAAATAAGTAAATAAATATGGGGACAAAATTACCCCAATGCAAAGTTAAGTTAAAAAGATCAATGCATATGTGATAAAAAAAATTAAAGAAAAAAAATTTGGTACATGAGTATGTGATACAAAAGTGGGAATTATGGGTAGCTAGGCATGAATTTAGAATTACATAGAGTATGTGTATGTTAGGTGAGAACTTAGGTTAGTCGAAGATTCATATTTTAGCTCACTTGGCCATACATATATCCTCACCCTTACCTTAGCCCCATTACAACCTTGAAAAGACCTCATGATGTTTGCATTGATATACTAAATATTTGTTGATTGGTTAGATGAAGAACAAAGTTTAGAAAGCATGACTAGAGAAGAGTAGAGTGAATTAACCCTAGACACTTGAGAGATTAGAGTGCATATACACTACCAGTAAGGGTTCAATGCTTGATTCTGTGTTCCCTGTTTTCATGAGCTGTCTTTTTACAAGTTTACTTGTCTTTTATTGTATGATTTGAATTAGTGGAATTTGATTTATGTTTGTCTTGAAAAATTTGTTTACTTTTAACCAAGTAGGTAGAAACATTTTGCATGTAGTTGCATTCACAAAGATAGGTTGCATTTCATACTCTCTACCATTCCTCTTCACTCTTATAGCTTCTCTTGAGCTTAACATGAGGACAAGCTAATGTTTAAGTGTGGGAAGATTGATAAACCACAATTTTATGGTTTATCTTATGCTCAATTGATTGGTTTATATCAATTCTTTACTCACTTATTTATACTAATTGCATGGTTTTACATTTTCCTTCCTAATCTTGTACTATGATTGAAAACATGTTTCCTGGGCCTTTAAATTGCTAATATTAACCCTCTCTTATTACCATTTGATGCCAAGATATGTGTGTTAAGTGTTTTCATAGATTACAGTGCAGGAATGGCTTAGAGGAGGGAAAGGAAGCATGCAAAAGTGGAAGGAATAAAAGAAATTGAAGGAACTGCAAAGCTGTCAACCCTGACCACTTCGCACTCAAACGGTCATAACATGAGCTACAGAGGTTCAAATGAGGCAGTTTCAGTTGTGTTGGAAAGATAACGTCCGGGGCTTCACAACGATATATAATTTGCCATAGCTGCCCCAAAGCCAGGTGATGCGAACGTGTGGATCACGCGGACGCGTGACCTGGCAAAAACCCAATCCACGCTAACGCGTGAACGACGCTTCCGCGTGACTTTGCAGCGACCTGTACGAAGGTGATTTCTGGTTGTTTTTGACCCAGTTTTTGGCCCAGAAAAATAGATTAGAGGCTATAAAGTGGGGGAATGCATTCATTCAACAAATACAAGACAACATTCATTAATCACAATTTAGGTTTTAGATGTAGTTTTTAGAGAGAGGCTCTCTCCTCTCTCTTAGGATTTAGGATTTGGATTTCTATTATGATTAGGCTACTTCTCTTCATTTCAGGTTCAATGTTCCTTTAATTTATTTTCTACTTTTATTTATTCTATTACTTTAATTGTTATTTATCTTTCCAAATTGGTTTATGAACTCCATGTTAGAATCGATATCTTTATTTAATATAATTTGAGGTATTTCAGGCTTATGATTGCATTCTTTAATTTATGTTACTAATGCTTCTAATTAATCCAAATTATTTTCATTCAAGCAGATCCTCTTCCCTTTTGGCTTTGGTTGAGTAATTGGTGACACTTGAGTTGTCAAACTCAGCTGTTGATTGAAAATTGAAGGTTGCTGATTGACTTGGATCCCTCTAAAGCTAGTCTTTCCATAGGAGTTGACTAGGACTTGAGGAATCAAGTTGATTAGTCCACTTGACTTTCTTTTATTTAGTAAGGGTTAACTAAGTGAGAGCAACAAACAATTCTCATCACACCTGATAAGGATAACTAGGATAGGATTTCCAGTTCTCACACCTTGCCAGAGATTTTCTAATTATTAATTTACTTTTCTTGCCATTTAAATTACTTGTTCTTTATTTCAAAAACCAAAAAATATACCTTTTTCCATAACCAATAATAAATCATACTTCCCTGCAATTCCTTGAGAAGACAACCCGAGGTTTAAATACTTCGGTTATAAATTTTATTGGGTTTGCTTAAGTGACAAACAAAAATTTTGTACGAAAGGATTCTCTGTTGGTTTAGAAACTATACTTACAACATGATAATATTTCTATGAAATTCTTTACCCATAAAAGTCCGCTCGTTAGCCATGTCTTCAATTAGTCGCCCCTGTAAAATACTCAGCAATATTTTGTCAATTTTTGTTTTTTTTGTTATTGGTGTATACATAAACAACGGATACGGGGTGTCTTAGTTTACTGCATATGCATCTAGTTTCCTCCGTTCATCGTTGGGTGCCTCATCATGCAGACTATTGATTACCAACACCCTTTTGCTTGCCATGTCAAATGCATACAGCCACCAATGCTCTTTCGAACACATTGGAATAAACCATTGCAACAAGAACTCACAAATAACAACATGTTCAACTATTAACAACATGCTGTGAGATGCACGACAAGAAGATCATACCCTTCACAAGTGAAACAATCTTCCCCATTCATGGTGAACCAAACAAACAAATCCCTTTCCAAGTGAAATGAGTACGATGCAATAAGTCCATGAAGAAAACACATGAGACAATGTCTAACATATTCAACACACACCTAACAAATTAGGTAGAATAAATAACCCGAACAAATATGTTCTCATCTTAATATGGTATATCATGTACTACATAAAATAGAATGATGTCTTACCCATTTTCTCTTGGCTGCCTCCACTTTGTCAAAGAATTTGATATCCTTTTCAAAGTTTGGAACCAAGCCCTCATACACCGGAATTGACCCGTTATGGAATGAATCCAGGTTATGCTATCGTGTCACTGTTTCCTGTTGTCAAAGCAGCAGTTAGTTATGCAACAGGTATCGTAAGATTACAAAAAATCACGTTTGAATCACATAGCCTATTGATAAACCACTATTTTATGGTTTACAATGTGTTTAATTGTGTGGTTTTATCATGGTCTTTACCCACTTATTCATATAATTAGCATGCATTTATATTTCCTTCCTAAAATTATTACATGATTGAAAACATGCTTCTTTGGTCTTAATTTAGCTAATCTTAATCCTCTCTTATTACCAGTCAATGCCTTGATCTGTGTGTTAAGTGTTTCAGGCTTTATAGGGCATGAATGAGTGAGAAATTGGGAAAGAAGCTTGCAAAAATGGAAGGAACACAAGAAAGTGAGGAGATGACCAGCGAGAAGTGACGCGTACGCATCAGCGATGCGACCGCGCGGAAGAAAGGAATTCGCAGTGACGCGGCTGCATGAGTGACGCGGACGTGCGGATTGGAAAAGCAAAAGCGACGCAGAGGCGTGGACGACGCGCACGCGTGATACGAAAAACACTGAGTGACGCGATCGCGTGGACGACGAGAACGCGTGACGTGCGCGATCTGCAGAATTACAAAAGTCGCTGGCAGAGATTCTGGGCCAGATTTCAACCTAGTTTTCGGCTCAGAAACACAGATTAAAGTCAGGAAACATGCAGAGACTCAGCAAGCTTTCATAATTCATTTTTCCATGATTTAGATTTAGTTTTGGAGAGATGGTCTCTCCTCTCTCTTAGGATTTAGGATTAGAATTCCTCTTAAAGGATTTAGCATTTATTATTATTTCAACTTATAATTCTTCTAAGCTCCAGGTTTAATATTCCTTTATTTTGACTTCTCTTATTTTTAATTATATATGTTGCCAATTTGGCTTAATGACATTCATGTTATGATTTTCTTAATAAATATTATTTGAAGTATTTTCAGATCTATGATTTGTTTATCTTATTCATGATATAAATAATTTAGATTTTTCTACCTTTTGGCTCTGGCTGATTAATTAGTAACTCTTGAGTTATCAAACTCATTGTTGACCGAAAATTGGAATTCTTCAAGAATTAATTCAAGATCCAATAACTCTAACTTTTCCCAAGGAAAGACTGAGACTTGAGGATTCGAATTAATTCATTCACTTAACTTACCTCCATAGTTAGAGGTTAACAAAGTGGGAGAAAACTCCAACTCTCATCACAATTGATAAGGATAACTAGGATAGGACTTCTAATTTCTCATACCTTGCCAAGAGTTTATTTTACAGTCATTTATTTATTTTATTCGTCATTTATCATAATTGCCCCTCATTCTTAAAAAACCCCAATTTACAAACTCATAACCAATAATAAGAACATACCTCCCTGCAATTCCTTGAGAACATGACCCGATGTTTAAATACTCGGTTATCAATTTTAAAGGGGTTTGTTACTTGTGACAACCAAAACGTTTGCACGAAGGGATTTTTGTTGGTTTAGAAACTATATCTACAACGCGACTTTATAAAATTCTTTACTGGCAAAAATCCTAACGTCAAAATGGTGCCGTTGCCGGGGAATTGCAAACGTGTGCCTTATTATTGGTTATTGTAAATATTTTTTGTTCAAAAAAAATATTTCAGATTTTTATTTTAAAAAAAAATTTTATCTTATCTTATCTTATTTTTCAAGTTCAAATTTTTTTCAAAAATTATATCTTTTTCAAAATATTTTCTTTTTGTTAGTTTTTGTTTTTATTTTTTCTTACTACTATGAACTCTCACCCCTTTGGCTATGAGTCTGGCTACAATTATGTTGCAGGAAGAGGAGATTACAATGAGAACAGGCATCAAGGATGGAACAATCAAAGATGGGAGGAGCCACAAGGATTTGATCAACCCTCATGGCAACGACCACCTCCAATGGACTATCAACAACCATTCTGTGATGCATATCAAGGAAATGGCTATGGTGAGCACTCTTTTGACTATCAACAACCACCACCATACGCCTATGAACCCCCTCCTCAACATAGCTTTGGACCACCATACTCACAAGCCCCTTTTCACCATTCACCTCCATATGACCCTAACCCTCATCCACCATACCAACCACCTTATGAACCATATGAACCATATATAGAACCACCCAATTCCAATCCAATTACTCCCAAGAACCACCACCTCCATATGCACCATATCCATATCCATCAATCCAAGAGCCTTATGGTCCTACTTATGATACCCAAGCGAAACAAGAATCAACGGATCGTCTCAAGGAAACAGTGGATCAATTTCACGCAACCCTTCATCAATTGAATCAAGCGATGAATCAATTACCTTCCCAATGTTCAGACACTCAAGGAACTCCCATGGCTTCATGTGGACAACCTAATGAAGAACGTAGCATGAAAGAGACACCAGAGACTCCAGTGGACAATAAGGAGCATGACTTTGTACTGGAACAAGTGGAGGAAGCTATAATAGTTGCAGAGGAAGAAGTGGTTGAAGATTTAGGAGATGCAGAACCTCCATAGGAACCTCAAGTCACAGAACCCTCTTCTAAGGAGTTTGAATTTGTTGTTGAGGAGGGTGTACAACCTCCAAGGCATATCATAGTTGAAGACTTGGAAGAGGTTGATCAAGATATGGAAATTAAAGACGAAGAAACACAACCTTCCATGCCCTTGGTAATTAATGAAGAAGAGTTTGAATTAGAAGAAAGCTACCAAGAGGAAGAGGTTGAAATCAAAGAAGTTTGCACAGAGGTGGAAGTTGTCAAAGAGCACAAGGGAGTGGAGCTTGAAATCACCTTGCCAAAGTTATTGGAGACCCCTCCCCCTAAGTTGCCATCATCCTTCACAACATTCAAGTGGGTAAAATTTATATCCCTTAGCTTTCTAATCCCACTTGAATATGGGCTACTGGAGACGGATGGTCAACTTAGAGCTCTTTGTGGCATTAAGAGTAAGAGGAAGATGGTCAGTGGTAAGAATTGCCCTACAAGGTTCATTATGGTTGGAAGCTCAAAGTTTAAACGCAAAGGTTGGTGTAGAGCTCAACTGAATGGGTCTAGGAAGTTGTCTGGCTGCTTCAGTAAGAATTCAGGCTGTTTGCCACCTGGATGGAACAATATTGCTCAACAAGAAGACGGGTACAAAAGTAAGATTTGGGACCCCGGAATTCAATCTAGAAATCAACACTCTTGGGGCCTTGTCACTTGCTTTAACTTGCTTGAAGGCTTTCTGCGCCTTGTTTGGGACTCTGGAGGCTACTGGAACTCCAAACATTGGTGGAGATTTCTGGATGAGTTCAAGCACAAGCTGCCATAACAGGAAGCTCCTCAATTGTCCAACTTAAGGACTTTAACTAAAAGTGCTAGGTGGGAGACAACCCACCATGGTATGATCGTTCCTTTTTCATTTTTTATTTAGTTTAATTTGTTTTCAAGTTTTATTTTATTTTTCATTGAACCTGGAATTACTTATAACATTCATATCATTTTGCATTCTGCATACTGCATATTAAAAAAAAGGGAAAACACGCATGCGACGCGGCAGCGTCGCTGACGCGTCCGCGTCACTAGTGCGTTGGGAAGAAAAGAATTGAACAGAGAGTCACGCGAGAGCGTGGCTGGAGGCGTGCCATTAGCATAATTTGACCCCACGCGACCGCGTCGCTAACGCGACCGTGTCATGTGGAACTTTGGCCTCCCACGCGACCGCGTCACCCACGCGGCCGCGTGCCATGAAAATCAACGTCAAAAAGGTGCATGGCCGAAAGTTGTGCTGGAATTGGGCTGGACTCGTGCTAGAAGCCCAAGCACTCCCACGCGAACGCGTGCCCCACGCGACCTCGTCGTCTTTCAAAAATGGCCATCCACGCGATCGCGTCACCCACGCGACTGCGTCACCCAGATTTTTGGCAAAATTCAATTTAAACAGAGAGTTGTGCGAATGCGAGGCTTCACTCGCGCCACTAGCACAAATCAAGTGATGCAATCGCGTGACCCACGCATCCGTGTCGCCTGACCTTATTCCGCACCACGCGGCCGCGTCACCCATGCGTCCGCGTTGCCAGCGTTGCACACCTTAACCTAATATGCCAAAATATTTTATCTTTTCTTCCCCAATCCTAATTTTTCCTCCCTCCTTTCTTACTTACTTCTTCTTCCCTTCTTTCCCTTCTCATTCTTCTTATCTTTTATTCCATTTATTTGCATACTTTCATTCATTGCATTCTTTTCATTGGTGTTAAAAATTTATTTGGGTCATTATTTTCTATATTTTTGTGAATTGTTTGACAATTATATATTACTTTTTAAAGGCTTGCTTGCATGTTCAATTTAATGCATTCAATAACTTATTTACGATGCTTGCTAAGTGTTTGTGAAAATGCTCGTATGGCATTATACACTGTTTTTCAGTATCTTCTATCCTTCTACTCTAATGCCTGCTTTTCACAAAACCCTTTCCAATATTCTATTAATTGAATATAATTGTCAATATAAATGTTATTGTTAGTTTCTCACGACTAATAATACATTATGGCTTTTAATGCTTGATTTATGTTACTCATGCCTTTGCCAGCATGCCAATAAACATCTTGCATCCAAATGCCTCAATTTATCATGCCCTATATTTCCATTGATGAACTGATTACATGGAATCGTGACCATGTCTTTCTTTCACTATTTTTCTTACTTGGCATGATTATCACTCGTACCGCCCTCCTCTTTGCTCTGTTCCTTTGACTTCATGTCCCTTTCTCTTCTCCCTTTTTTAGGCTGGACACCAGAACAGGTAAAGAGAAAGCTTCTACAACGAGCAACAGCTGAGGAACCACAACACCTGCCCACCTGTACATCTCAGCATGCACCGAGGACGGTGCAATCTTTAAGTGTGGAGAGGTCGATACTGATCTCCACGGGTTAGTTAGTCCCTTCTCAACACCAATTTTTGTTTTTCATTGTTGCATTTGCATGTTTGATTGCATGTTTATTTTTTTGTGTGCATATTTTACCACTTGGTTAAAGTAATATTTTCTTTTTCAAGAAATTTTTATAGTATTTCACTAATTTGAATAAAACTTTTTGAAAAACTTGTTTGAAGAAATCTTATTTTGGAACATGGTTTAAAGCTCGAACACACAAAACCAGTAAGATTTTTGAGCCTATTTGATTGGTTGCATTCTATCAACCAATTTTTTATTTTTGATGTGTGTTTTTCTCTCTAAAATTGTGATCTTTGTCTTGCTTAATTCTATATTTCCATTGTTTGATGTATGAATGCACTGATATGATTGAGGCCCTTGTTTCACTAAGCTTACATACCTATATAGCCTTACCCTTTCATTATCTTTTGCAAACCAATTTGAGCATAATATACCCATTTGTTATTTACTCTAGCTCATTACTAACTCTAAGCGAAAAACAATAATGTCCTTAATTTGAATCCTTGGTTAGCTTAGACTAGTAAAAGAGCTCATAATTTAAGTGTGGGAAAGTTGGGTTTGAAAATATTTGGTTTGAATAATTGGGTGTTGTATATTTTAGTGAAAATGTGCAAAATAATGGTTGACCACATGTTATTGCATTCAATACTTTAATCATATGCATTGAGAAAAAAAAGTGAAAAAGAAAAAGAAAAGAGCAATTAATAAAAGGGGACAAAATGCCCCAAAATAAATAGTGAAATCAATGCATATGAGTTGTACTCAAAACTTGGAATGCATAAATATGTAGTAAACACAGTTAATGGGAAGTTAGATTTTGTATTTTAATTAAATGGATTGTCTTAAGTTAGGTGGAAAGTTTATGTTAATTAAGGATTCAGATTTTAGTCCACTTGGCCAAATACAATCCTACCTTGACCCTAACCACATTACAACCCTTAAAAGACCTCTTGATTTGTGTATTGGTGCATTAAATTTTTGTTGATTGTTAGATGAAGAGCAAGCTATAGAAAGCAAGATTAGTAGAGAATTGAGAGAATTGAACCTATACACCTGAGAGATTAAAGTGATATACACTACGAGTGAGGGTTCAGTGCTCAATTCTATGTTCCCTGCTTTCATGAGCTATCTTCTTCTTGCAAGTTACTTATATTGTATTTTGCGATTTGAATTAGTGAAATCCAGTTCATATTTATTCTTGAAGGATTTATTTACTTTTTCACCAAGTAGGTAGAATCATTTTATCATGTAGTTTCATTCACATTCATAGGTTGCATTGCATGAGTCCTGCTTTCCCTTATTCATTTATTTTATCTCCTTGAGTTTAGCATGAGGACATGCTAATATTTAAGTGTTGGGAGGTTGATAAACCACTATTTTATGGTTTACAATGTGTTTAATTGTGTGGTTTTATCATGGTCTTTACCCACTTATTCATATAATTAGCATGCATTTATATTTCCTTCCTAAAATTATTACATGATTGAAAACATACTTCTTTGGTCTTAATTTAGCCAATCTTAAGCCTCTCTTATTACCAGTCAATGCCTTGATCTGTGTGTTAAGTGTTTCAGGCTTTATAGGGCATGAATGAGTGAGAAATTGGGAAAGAAGCTTGCAAAAATGGAAGGAACACAAGAAAGTGAGGAGATGACCAGCGAGAAGTGACGCGTACGCATCAGCGAGGCGACCGCACGGAAGAAAGGAATTCGCAGTGACGCGGTCGCATGAGTGACACGGACGCGCGGATTGGAAAATGGTGGACGAAATTGTGATCAATACTTTTTACAACACAAATAATCCCCGGTGATGAATCCAAAAACTTGGTGTTCAATACCATGGCATAAACACAACTTCGCACAATGATGAGCGGATAATTTGTACGCTTTTTGGCATTGTTTTTAGTATGTTTTTAGTATGATATAGTTAGTTTTTAGTATATTTTTATTAGTTTTTAGTTAAAATTCACTTTTCTGGACTTTACTATGAGTTTGTGTGTTTTTCTGTGATTTCAGGTATTTTCTGGCTGAAATTGAAGGACCTGAGCAAAAATCTGATTCAGAGACTGAAAAGGACTGCAGATATTGTTGGATTCTGACCTCCCTGCACTCGAAGTGGATTTTCTAGAGCTACAGAAGCCCAATTGGCGCGCCCTCAACGGCGTTGGAAAGTAGACATCCTGGGCTTTCCAGCAATATATGATAGTCCATACTTTGCCCAAGATTTGATGGCCCAAACCGGCGTTCAAAGTCACCCTCAGAAATCCCAGCGTTAAACGCCGGAACTGGCACCAAAATGGGAGTTAAACCCCCAAACTGGCA
>NC_029774.3:15222289-15222637 GCF_000817695.3 Arachis duranensis | reverse complement strand
CTCAGCGTTAAACGCCGGAACTGGCACCAAAATGGGAGTTAAACGCCCAAACTGGCACCAAAGCTGGCGTTTAACTCCAAGAGGAGTCTCTACACGAAAATGCTTCATTGCTCAGCCCAAGCACACACCAAGTGGGCCCAGAAGTGGATTTTTTTGTCATTTACTCATATCTGTAAACCCTAGGCTACTAGTTTTCTATAAGTAGGACCTTTTACTATTGTATTCTCATCTTGGTTCTTCTGGTTCCCTCTCTGGGGCCGAAACCATTGATCACACTATCACTTATATATTTTCAACGGTGGAGTTTCTACACACCATAGATTAAGGTGTGGAGCTCTGCTGTACCTC
>NC_029774.3:15221879-15222217 GCF_000817695.3 Arachis duranensis | reverse complement strand
GCTTGTTCTTGTTCCAAGATATCACTTGTTCTTCAACTTGATGAAGGTGATGATTGACGCCCATCACCATTCTCACTCATGAACAAAGTGACTGACAACCACTCTTGTTCTACAAGCATTTGAGGCTTGGTGAATATCTCTTGGATTCCTGATTGCACGATGCATGGTTGATTGCCTGACAACTAAGTGCTCGCCTGACAAACGAGCCAGCCATTCCATGAGATCAGAGTCTTCGTGGTACAGGCTAGAACTGATGGCGGCATTCAAGAGAATCCGGAAGGTCTAACCTTGTCTGTGGTATTCTGAGTAGGATTCAATGATTGAATGACTGTGACGTG
>NC_029774.3:15219822-15220116 GCF_000817695.3 Arachis duranensis | reverse complement strand
ATTTGATAAGTTCGAATTTTCTACTTCTGCCTTCTATTTTTCTTTTCCTCTGACACCTTAAGGAATCTTTATACTGTGACATAGAGGATTCCACATTTTCTTGTTCTCTTCTCTTTCTTATGAGCAGGAGCAAGGACAAAAGCATTCTTGTTGAGGCTGATCCTGAAACCGAAAGGATCTTGAAGCGAAAGCTAAGAGAAGCCAAGGCACAACTCTCTGTAGAGGACCTAACAGAAATCTTCAAAGAAAAAGAACCCATGGCAGCCGAAAACAACAACAATGCCAACAATGCAA
>NC_029774.3:15213274-15217511 GCF_000817695.3 Arachis duranensis | reverse complement strand
ATAAGTCTTGGAGGATTATATATTTATAATTATCCATTCCAAAGAAAGGAAAATCGTCACTTAAAACACCTCCCACAATCAAAGAAAGAAAAATTTTAAAGATTAATGTTTTACTAACTTAATTACTACTGTTTTGTTTGCTTATTCTTTATTTGGAATTTTTTGTGAACTACAAGGTGGGAAAAGCACACTGGAAAACTGTCAAGTTTTACAGGTAAGGTGTCTCGGTTCCTCTCAGTTTCTCAATTTCTCTATTGAGAGCTCTTATAATACCTTTCTTTTATTTGATAATGTGCTTTACTAAAATCCCCTTTTGAAAATCCATTGGATAATAACATCATTCAATAAACGCAAACATATTTCAACTGAGAGCTTTGTCTTGTAATGCTATAATGAAGCCCAGTAAACTGGTCATAAGCATTTACTTTTTCAGTAGTATGTATATAATTATATTGATGTTATTGGGGTCATTCTTTAGCTTCTTTTCTTACCTAATACTTATGTTGACATTGATGTGTACACGTCTATTGATCAGAGCTCTGAAAATTTGAACATCAAGATGAAAAAGTTCTTTATTTTTTATTTACATATTAATCTTCAGCATCTCAACTTGTTAATAGGTCTAAAACAAAAGATTAAGTAGTTTTGAGATTTCACGTTAGAACTTAGAATATAATTGGTATGAGCCAATTCTTTTAAAAGCTTAAACTATTTTTTTAGAAAGGAAATGTGTTGCATGCCATTTAGAAAAAAATAATAATAAAATAAAAATCTACAAGTGTCCTTGTGATGAGTGCATCACTTCTTTTTATTACTATTATTTTTAATTAATATCATATTTCTGGCACATTAATTATTGACTACTTTGTATATAGAAACTATCAACTTATAAGTAAAATAAGATTGAGGTTTAGTTAAACCTATTATAAAGTGTTAAAGCTCTGAACTAATAAAGGAGCATATAGTAGCACCATCCATTGACACTAGCGTGTTTTGATTACTTTTGTTGAAGATTCTTTGTATCTCTCATGAATTGGTAACATTGGGAGAAAAGTGTTAGTTCTGTTATATATTGAAGTTTTATATGTGAGAAAAATTAAAAAGAAAAGGAAGAAGGATTAGTTGATGCAATGAATAATGATCATGTGGTGTGAATATGAATCAAAGTGTTTTAATTATAATTGATATGAACCAATTCTATTTTTATGAAATTGGGTGCTTTTTCCAAGCTTGATTCAGAAATTCCTTTTGAATATATAGAATGTTCCTTACTTGGGATGCAGTGCCTTGTATACTTGTAAATTCATTGACTATTGGTCATTATATTATATTGAGCTACTTTTTTATTGCATTTCAAATCATGATTGTGTTGAATTCTGTGGTGGTTGCAGCCTAGTAATTATTGGATGGATTTTAGTTTCATGTACCTTCATACTTTGTGCTGGATTTTTGTTTCTTCATGCATGCAGTTCAGTTTCAATACTTGACACTATATCTAAACTTATATTTGCAATACTATGTATTCATTCCCTTTCTGAATACTAAGTTCTTAATTACTTCTTAGAGTGAGTCTGCGTTATTTAAGATTTTCCTGTTCTTGTATGGCTCTTCAATTTATTTAAGATTTTCTTAGACAACTTATATTATTATTTTTTTATTTAAGATTTTAGGTGTGTGGCACTTATTAGAACTTCTTAAATAGAAGTGAGAAAGGAGCTGTCTGAACATGATGGAGTTTGTAATTTGTAGTTTACATTTTGGAGATTTATAATTCCTTGTTTTTCTTGTCCTATGTATCTATCTAATTCATTAGGGTTCCTCAATGTGTCTTGTTAGTTTGTACTTTAAAGTTTATATGTTGAAGATTTATAAAAAAATCTTAGTTAATGAAATATATTTGAACTATCTATGTTATTATATATTATATAAATGTTGACTTGTTGAGTAAATTAGTTAATATATTAATTAATTTAAAAAATAATATAATTTGATAAATTATGTGTGTAATTTGTATTAAAAAAATTATTACAAAATAAATAGTATTTTGTAACTAAAGAAAAAAAAATGATACAAAATCAAGTTACATTTTGTAACAAAATTTTATGATAGGAAAAAATAGATTGTCACCAAAAATACCTTGAAGATCAAAATTTGTTACCACTTTTGTAACGACTTCTGGTTTTTTGTATCAAAAAAATTTGTTACAAAATATCACTTTGAATTGTAACAGTTCCGTTTTTTGTTACAAAAACTTTTTGTAACAGAACATACTGCAACAGCTCCTTTTTTTGTTACAAAATCCTTTTGTTTTAAAATTTTGATTTTTTGTAACAAATTTTTTTGTTACAAATATTGCTTTTTCTTGTAGTGCTTTTAGTGCAAAAATTCACTTTTAGGGCCCACTTGGTGAGTATATGGACTGAGCTTGAGTGTATTCCATATTCTAATGTCCCTTAAGGGCGTTGAATGCTGGCTAGGGACCCCCTTTTGGGCGTTGAACTCTAGTTGCTCCCCTGTGGGCACTGGACGCCAAGAATGAGGTTGGTGGCTGGCGTTAGACACCAGTTTTGGCCTTTTATTTCTGAAACAAAGTATGAACTATTATATATTTCTGGAAAGCCCTAGATATTAGCTTTCCATAGCTATTGCGAGTGCGCCATTTGGATGTTTGTAGTTCCAAAAAACCTCCTTTGAGTGCACGGAGGTCAAATCCTAACAGCATCTGCAATCCTTTCTCTGCTTTTGAATCAGACTTCTGCTCAACCTCCTCAATTTCAGCCAGAAAATACCTGATATCACCATAAAACACAAACTCAAAGTAGAATCCAAAAATATGAATTTTTCACTAAAGCCTATGAAAATATAATAAAACTGAAATAAAACATAATAAAAGCTATATGGAAATGATGCCAAAAAGCGTATAAAATATCCGCTCATCAGCTCTCCATCAAGCTTGTTGGAGACACCTCAACACACTCATGACCAATGTCCCTCGCTCACGCTCCCTCCAGCACCCTTCAGCAAGCTTGCTGGAGAGCACCACACCTCACACCACATCAACCTTGTCAAGGCCATCACCACATCACATTGCATCACCTCTCCTTGCCCACACTCATCCCAGTGCTCTCCAACAAGAGAGCAAGCTTTAACTTAGGTAAGTTTGGATGAATAAGTTCTAAGGGGTGCTTCATCAACTGGTAACTTAGCTTTACTAACATGGGATTACCAACTGAATGTCCACCATCAAGAGCTACTTTGTAACAAAGCATTTAGTAACTGGTGGACGAAATTGTGATCAATAATTTTCACAACTCAAATAATCCTTGGTGATGAACCCAAAAACATGGTGTTCAAAACCATGTCAGAAACACAACTTCACACAACTAACCAGCAAGTGTACTGGGTCGTCCAAGTAATAAACCTTACGCGAGTAAGGGTCGATCCCACAGAGATTGTTGGTATGAAGCAAGCTATGGTCACCTTGTAAATCTTAGTGAGGCAAACTCAAATGGTTATGAATGATGAATAAAACATAAAGATAAAGATAGAGATACTTATGTAATTCATTGGTGGGAATTTCAGATAAGCGTATGAAGATGCTTGTCCCTTCCATCTCTCTGCTTTCCTACTGTCTTCATCCAATCCTTCTTACTCCTTTCCATGGCAAGCTTTATGCAAGGGTTTCACCATTGTCAGTGGCTACCTCCCATCCTCTCAGTGGAAATGTTCAACGCACCCTGTCACGGCACGGCTATCCATCTGTCGGTTCTCAATCAGGCCGGAATAGAATCCAGTGATTCTTTTGCGTCTGTCACTAACGCCCCGCCCTCAGGAGTTTGAAGCTCGTCACAGTCATTCAATCATCGAATCCTACTCAGAATATGACAGACAAGGTTTAGACCTTCCGGATTCTCTTGAATGCCGCCATCAGTTCTAGCTTATACCACGAAGATTCCGGTTAGAGAATCCAAGAGATATCCACCCAATCTAAGGTAGAACAGAGGTGGTTGTTGGTGCACGAAATTGCAATCACACTTTTGCAATTTCGCACAACTAACCAGCAAGTGTACTGGGTCGTCCAAGTAATACCTTACGTGAGTAAGGGTCGATCCCACGGAGATTGTCGGGTTGAAGCAAGCTATGGTTATCTTGTAAATCTTAGTCAGGATATCAGAAATTATCAGGATTGATTGTGAAAAGTAAAAGAACATGAAATAAGTACTTGTTTTGCAGTGAT
>NC_029774.3:15203570-15204187 GCF_000817695.3 Arachis duranensis | reverse complement strand
TGCAAAGCGGGCAAATTGCTTATCCTATTCCGCTTGGTGGAGTTTTTGAGGATAAGGCATCTTGGCTTTATATTCTTCAACCTTAGTTGCTGCAGGTTTATTCCTTACAAAAGTGGTCAGAGAAGCCTTTTTAGAGGGGTTATTATCAGCACTCTCAGGTGTCTGATTCTCCATTGGCGTTTGAACGCCAGGATTGGGTGAATATTGGGCGTTTAACGCCAACTTTTCCCCCTTTTCTGGCGTTTGAACGCCAGAACTGGGCAGGAAATGGGCGTTTAACGCCAGCTTTCCCTCCCTTTCTGGTGTTTGAACGCCAATAACATTCCTCTCTGGGCTCTTACTGTCCTCAGAGGGATTTTGAACAGTGGTTTGGTTATCCCCTGTCAATTGTTCCTTGTTTGGCTTTTTGTTACTTTGAGCAGTGTTATTCAGTGTCTTCCCACTCCTCAGTTGAACTACTTGACATTCCTCTGTTATCTGTTTAGATATTTGCTGTCTTGCTTGATTCAACTGCAGTTCTATGTTCTTGTTAGCAACTTTAGTTTCATGGAGCATCTCTTTAAATTCTGCTAACTGTTCTGTCATCAGGAGCAATTGTTGATTAAGCTCAATCATCT
>NC_029774.3:15198640-15199204 GCF_000817695.3 Arachis duranensis | reverse complement strand
GAGTGCTTGAGCTCCTCAATGTCTCTTCCTTGTCTTTGTTGCTCTTCTCTCATGATTCTTTGATCTTCTCTAATTTCATGGTGGAGAATGGAATGTTCTTGGTGTTCCACCCTTAGTTGTCCCATGTTGGAACTCAATTCTCCTAGGGAGGTGTTTAATTGCTCCCATTAGTTTTGTGGAGGAAAGTGCATCCCTTGAGGCATCTCAGGGATTTGATGATGAGAGGGGTCTCTTGTTTGCTCCATCCTCTTCTTAGTGATGGGCTTGTCCTCATCAATGGGGATGTCTCCCTCTATGTCAACTCCAACTGAATAACAGAGGTGACAAATGAGATGAGGAAATGCTAACCTTGCCAAGGTAGAGGACTTGTCTGCCACCTTATAAAGTTCTTGGGATATCACCTCATGAACTTCTATTTCTTCTCCAATCATGATGCTATGAATCATGATGGCCCGGTCTATAGTAACTTCGGACCGGTTTCTAGTGGGAATGATTGAGCGTTGGATAAACTCCAACCATCCCCTAGCCACGGGTTTGAGGTCATGCCTTCTCAATTGAACCGGC
>NC_029774.3:15173909-15198540 GCF_000817695.3 Arachis duranensis | reverse complement strand
CAAACTATTATAAAATTTAATTTAATTATTTTTAAAAAAAAAATTCAAATAAGATAATAAATCATGAAGAACTAATTATTTAATTTTCAAAAATTCGGGTTGTTATACCAATAGCTAGAAGTGATTCTTAGTTATATGCCTGTGGTATAAATGTGTTAAGGAGAGAGACTTGAACAAGTAGATTTTAAGAGGTGTTTCAACACCTAATACCTTAAATAAACTGGTTTGAGAGTGTTGATTGAAAGTTTATCTTAAGAGCCATCTTAAGACAGGGCACTTAGACTTGAATAAATTGAAAGATCCTTCTAAAACGAAAGAAAATATGAGAATGTGGATCAAGAATTATGCAGTAATAATATCATAATGTCAATCAAGCTTAGGTTTAAGTGGACATTCTATCTTAGAAACTTCAAGGCTTAGAGTTCACCTAGAAAGAACAATGAATCAGAATCATTATGCTTGATAAGCCCTATTGATTAGGATGAATATGCACCTCCAAATAAAGACTTAACTTTTGATCAATCATTTCAATTCTTCTGTTTATCCTACCTTCAAATTCTTCTTTTTCTTGAGGACAAGCAAAATTTTAAGTTTGGTGTCATGATGCATGTGCATCTTAGCAAGTTTAGTGAATTTTTAGTTTAATTTCATGCGTTATATCAAATAAACAAGTGACTTCATGAATTATCCTTGCATGTAGAAGATCAATAATGTAACACCCTACCACACTGAGCTTTATACCTAGGATGTAAAGCAGAGGTGGTAAGACGCTACGACCTCTAAAAGAAAAGTTTAATATATAGTATAGTAAAGAAGGTTTATAACTAGGAGCCTTTGAAAAAAAGGATAAAGCAAAAATCGTTAAATCGAAAAGCGTAACACTCCGTGTATGGTAACGTAAGCAAGATAGAGCAAGCTAACGAATTTATATACTAAGAGTTCCAAAACACATGTAACAAAACTCAAGACTCGGCTCGCGAAGATAAACCGGTCCGAGCACATAGTTATACATATATAGATATATATAGGAAAATCCAAAAGGAAACCCAAAATACAGAGTTACAAAAACCCGAGTCTCCAAAGTCACCTTTAAGAGGAATTAATACAGCATATTTAATAGGTGGAGATAATGAATATCTAAGGAAATATAAGTGATAAACCACTATTTTATGGTTTACAATGTGTTTAATTGTGTGGTTTTATCATGATCTTTACCCACTTATTCATATAATTAGCATGCATTTATATTTCCTTCCTAAAATGATTACATGATTGAAAACTTACTTCCTAGAGACTTTTAATTAGGTATTTTAATTCTCCTTTATTCTATTCGATGTCGTGATTTGTGTGTTAAGTATTTCAGGCTTTATAGGGCATGAATGAGTGGGAGGTTGGAAAGGAAGCTTGCAAAAATGGAAGGAATATAAGAAATTGAGGAGAAGACCAGCGAGAAGTGACGCGGCTGCATGACTCACGCGACCGCGTGAAAGAGAGGAAATCGCAGTGACACGGCCGCATGGCTCACGTGACCGCGCGGATTGGAAAAACATAAGCGACGCGGAGACATGGACGACGCGCCCGCGTGGAAAGGCGAAACACCAAATGACGCGTCCGCATGAATGACGCGACCGCGTGACGTGCGCGATCTGCAGAATCTCAGATTATCCATATGATTGAGGCCATTAATTGTTTAGTTCACTTATCCAAATTAAGCCTACCCTTTCAATTACCTTTGTTAGCCACTTTGAGCCTTTAAATCCCATTTGTTCTGTAATTTACCACATTACTAGCCTTAAGCGGAAAAACAATTATATATCCCAATTTGAATCTTTGGTTAGCTTAAGATAGAATTGTGAGTGCTAATTAAGAATGGGAAATTGTGGGGACAAAGGATAACAAGGGAGTGTGTCATGATAATATAATGGGAATTTGAACACCTACTCATGTGAAACTATAAGAATCAAAAATCTATGTGCATTGATTAGCTATGCTTATTTTTATAAAAAATAAAAAAAATAAAAAAATATTCAATAAATAAATAAGGGGATAAAACTGCCCCAATGCTGAGTTAAGAATTCAAGGATCAATGCATGAATGATAAAATTAAAAAAAAATTGATACATGAGTATGGAATGTGAAAGGGAATTCTGGGTAGCTAGGTACGAACTCCAAAGTTATATAAAATATATATAGGTTATGTTAAAGTTTGGGTTAATTAAAGATTCAATTTATAAGCTCACTTAACCATATATGTATCCTTACCTTTACCTTGGCCCCATTACAACCTTGAAAAGACCTCATGATGTTGCATTGGTATATTAAATGTTGTTGATTGGTTAGGAGAAGAACAAAATTTAGGGAGCATGATTAGAGAAGGATAGAGTGATTACCCTATACACTGGAGAGATTAGAGTATATATACATCATTAGTGAGGGTTCAATGCTTAACATTCTATGTTCCCCGCTTTCATGAGCTACCTTCTTGCATTTTTATCTGTTCTTACTATATGAGAATTGAATTAGTGAAACTTGATTTGTAATTGTTTTGAAGAGCTTATTTACTGTTGATCAAGTGGACAAGAATCATATAGTTGCATTCACATATATAGGTTGCATTGCATTGCATGAGTTTTGCATGTTCCTACTCATTTATTCTATCTCCTTTAACTAAGCATGAGGACATGCTAATGTTTAAGAGTGGGGAGGTTGATAAACCACTATTTTATGGTTTACAATGTGTTTAATTGTGTGGTTTTATCATGATCTTTACCCACTTATTCATATAATTAGCATGCATTTATATTTCCTTCCTAAAATTATTACATGATTGAAAACTTACTTCCTAGAGACTTTTGATTAGGTATTTTAATTCTCCTTTATTCCATTCGATGCCGTGATCTGTGTGTTAAGTGTTTCAGGCTTTATAGGGCATGAATGGGTGGGAGGTTGGAAAGGAAGCTTGCAAAAATGGAAGGAATACAAGAAATTGAGGAGAAGACCAGTGAGAAATGACGCGGCCGCATGACTCACGCGACCGCGCGGATTGGAAAAACATAAGCGACGCGGAGACATGGACGACGCGCCCACGTGGAAAAGCAAAACGCCAAATGACGCATCGGCATGAATGACGCGACGACGTGACGTGCGCGATCTGCAAAATCTCAGAAGTCACTGGCAGTGTTTCTGGGCCAGATTTCAACCCAGTTTTTGGCCCAGAAACACAGACTAGAGCCAGGGAACATGCAGAAACAAGATAGGAATTCATTCCGCATAATTTTCAGTTTCTAGATCTGAAATTGCTCCTCCCCTAGGTTTTACTCACTTGAACATTCATAGTTAGGATTTTGAAGATTTTGGCTTTAGCTTTTGAGAAGAGTCTACCTCCGGTACTAGTCATTATATTCTGTCAATTACTTTTCATTTATTATTCCATATTCTTAATTCCCCTAGAGTTGACATTGGATTATTTTTTACAAGTCATTAATATAGACTATTTTTATTTTCAATTAACACTTTTCATTATTATTTATCATGTCTTCTTTTATTTTCCCCATCAATTCTGTGATGTTTATAATTATGATGAGTGAGTAGTTCCATAACTTGATTGGGAGATGATCGAAAGGAAACCTTGAGTTGAATTACTTAAGAGAGAAATTATAATTGGAATTATTGTTGAATCAACCTCTAACCATTAACACTAGTCCTCCCCAAGGGAGAGGATTAGGACTTGTGATTAGAAACATCTTTTCAACTTGCTTGACTTTCCTTTACCTAGTAAGGGATAACTAAGCAGAGCAACTTCTAATTATTAATTAATCTTGAGAGTACTTCAACAAGAATAGGGCTTCCAACTAATCTACTCCCAGTCAAGGCTTTTATTTAAGATTAATTAAATTCCCTAATTTAATTTCCTGTTCTGAACTCAACCAATTTTTGAAAACATCTGATTGATAAAATAGCACATTTCTCTGCAACTCGTTGGGAGACGACCTGGGATTCATACTCCCAGTATTTTAATTTCAATATTGTGACAACGCCTTTTAAATTGATAAGCGGATAGTCGGCTGATTAAGGACTGTACTTGCAACATATTTCTATTAATAAATTCTTAACTCGCAATTTTCCGCTACGTCAATAAGTAACCAAAATAAACCCGAAAGGTAAAGATCTTCACAACATCAGAAGCTTCCAGCATGCCTCAACAAGGTACCGCCTGCCCTGCATCTGAAAAATCACAAAACCCGCCTGGGTGAGAACCGGAGGTTCTCAACATGGTAACAGTACCCAAATATCTAACCTATAATGTCTTGGAAAAGCTGAAGGCAATCCTAGAACTTACAACAGATAATTAGAGCTTAGAACATAACTAAACCATAAAATTAAAATAGGCAACTAACTAAAAATCTTCAGTCTAACTAAACATCCCCTTTCCAAATCCTTCGAACCTCCCAACCGCCAACAGTAACTTGATATGCAAACACAATTATTTCACAGAAGGAAATGCACAAGTAGCAAGCAGATATGACAGTTAGGCAATTAGCAAGTAATGATGCAATCAACTAGGCATTCCAAACAAATCACATATAATGCAAATGATGCATGCCTGTCGTAGTGGCTGATGAGTCTCATCTGTCGGTTGCAAAGCCAACCTCACATGTCCTGGTAGCTAACCATTGGATAGAACACCAAACACAGAGCAAGTGGTACAACGCGACAACCCTTGCATCTTACCCGCGTACCCGGAGCAGGGGACAACTTCACCCTGCCTCTTACCCACACAGTGTTACATTCTCAGCCCAGAGCAAGTGGCAACAAAACATAGCCCTTGCATCTTACCCGAAGCCTTGAATCTCCTCGGAGCAAGTGGATAACACCATTGCATCTTACCCGGCTTATTGACTTTCACCCGGAGCAAGTGGATAACACCACTGCATTTTACCCAGAGTCACATACAGAAACACA
The DNA here is from genome assembly GCF_000817695.3 of Arachis duranensis. Lineage (NCBI taxonomy): Eukaryota > Viridiplantae > Streptophyta > Magnoliopsida > Fabales > Fabaceae > Arachis > Arachis duranensis. The sequence goes on along the minus strand of NC_029774.3, from coordinate 15,193,578 downwards.
CTTTCATTATAATTACCATTCATTCTCATTTCATACCCGGAGCAAGTGGATAACACCACTGCATCTTACCTAGAGTTCTCACCTCTTACCCAGAGCAAGTGGTTAACACCACTGCGTCTTACCCGGAGGTACATCACAATCAATTTTGATTTCATTATCTTTATAATTCATTCATCTCAGACAACCGGCTTAGAATAATAATTCATAATCAGCCACAAACCATCATCTCATACATAGCTATTCGGCTCATCTTATACGCAGCAATTCGGCTCATATTATACACAGCACTCCACCATCCTCCTCAACAACTCATAACCTCATCATTTGTAAAATCTGGTTAATTAATGGCTAATTAACCCATATATGAGAATTTATTCTAGAAAGCTAAAAATATGATTTTTATGGCTAAATATGATAGAAGAGATTGAGACGAAAATTTCGGTACCAATTTTGTGGAAATCAAACCAAGATTGGACCGAACGGGCCAAACTGGGCCAACCGGACCCATATTGGGCCCTTGGCCCAACCTAACTAAATCTAATACACTCATTCACGTTGGAAATGGAGGCACAAGGGAGAAGAACACTCTCTCAAGTTCTAACCCTTATTTGATCTTCAAACCACCATAACTTTTGATCTAGAACTCTGATTGTCACACCGTTTGTGGCCACGCGTTCACCACAAAAAGCTCTACAAAACCTACTACTTTATTCTTGAGATAAGCCACAAAATCATTTTAGTTCTTCATCCCTAAATTTCGAATTTCATGGTGAAATATGTTGAGATTTTGGACTATTTGATGTTATAGGACCTAACTCTCTTGAAGAAGAATAATAATCTTGTCTCCTTAAACCTTGGGTGTGCTAAGATTCTCAATCCTAGTGTAATTTGTTGTTTTATGATGCTTGGGTATTGAGATGTTGTGTTTGGGTGTGATAATTGTGGCTTTGGTAGTGTGTATATGAATATTGGAGCTTGATTGGGATTTTGGAAAGCTTGAATAAGGGTTTGGTGTGCAAAAATTTATTCTTTGAGGTGTTGAGACCTTGAGAGCTTGTGGACAAGTGGTTTGGAAGTGCTCCGGTTGAGCTTGGAAAATCGACTAAGGTATGGTCTCAGTTTCCTGTATCTAAAATGTAATGTGGTATGAAAACTTCGGCTAGAGGCCCTAAGATAGGCATTGAATTGTTGATGTTGTTGAATGGTTGAGATATATGATGTGGTCATATATGTGATTATGAAAATTGATGCCTTGATGGTGTGATATATGAGAAAATGCATGTTGTGATATATGCTTGATGAATAGTTGAGGTTGAATTATGGGTAAAACCATGTTGACTGGTGAGTATGATATTGATTATGTAAATGATGGAGGATTGGAAATGGTATTATTGGAATTGGGATGAGAAAGGATGTATGACATGTTAATGTGTTTGAAAGGTAGCCATTTGATTGTGATGGGTTAAAAAGGTTTGGTGGTTGGTACACGAAATCGTGATACACAACTTCGTTCAGCTGACCAGCAAGTGCACTGGGTCATCCAAGTAATACCTTACGTGAGTAAGGGTCGATCCCACGGTTGTCGGCTTGAAGCAAGCTATGGTCATCTTGTAAATCTCAGCCAGGCGGATTCAAATGGTTATGGGGTTTTGATAACTAAAAGATAAATAAAACATAAAATATGATAGAAATACTTATGCAATTCATTGGTGGGAATTTCAGATAAGCGTATGAAGATGCTTTGTTCCCTCTGAGCCTCTGCTTTCCTATTACCTTCATCCAATCATTCATATTCCTTTCCATGGCAAGCTGTATGTAGGTGGATCACCGTTGTCAATGGCTACCATCCATCCTCTCAGTGAAAATGGTCCTCTACGGTTTCCCGTATGGCTAATCATCTGTCGGTTCTCGATCATGTCAGAATAAGATCCATTGATCCTTTTGCACACTGTCACTGCGCCTAACACTCACAAGTGTGAAGCTCGTCACAGTCATCCCATCCCAAATCCTACTCGAAATACCACAAACAAGGTTTAGACTTTCCAGATCTCAAGAATGCTGCCCATGTGATTCTAGCTTATACCACGAAGACTCTGATTGCACGGAATGGAAGCTCTGTTGTCAGGAGAGGCAACCGTGCGTCGTGAACCAGGAGGCCAAGAGATACACACTCAAGCTCTCACAGATAGAATGGAGGTGGTTGTTAGGCACACGTTCATAAGGGAAGATGATGATGAGTATCACGAATCATCACATCCACCAGGTTGAAGTACGAGTCAATATCTTAGAACAAGAATAAGCTTGAATTGAATAGAAAATAGTAGTAATTACATTGATTCATGAGGAACAGCAGAGCTCCACACCTTAATCTATGGTGTGTAGAAACTCCACCGTTAAAAATACATAAGAACAAGGTCTAGGTACGGTCGAATGGCCAGCCTCCCAAAAGTGATCAAAAGATCAAAAGATGATCCAAAGATGAAAATACAATAGTGGAAGGTCCTATTTATAGAGAACTAGCAACCTAAGGTTTACAAAAATAACTAAATAATGCAGAAATCCACTTCCAGGGCCCACTTGGTGTGTTCTTGGGCTGAGCATTGAAGCTTTCACGTGCATAGGCTTTTCTTGGAGTTAAATGCCAGCTTTGGTGCTAGTTTGGGCATTTAACTCCAATTCTAGTGCCAGTTTGGGCGATTTACGCCAGAATTTTTATGCTGACTTGGAACGCCAGTTTGAGCCATCAAATCTCGAGCATATATGGACTATTATAAATTGCTGGAAAGCCCAAGATATCTACTTTTCAACGAAATTGAGAGCACACCAATTGAGCTTCTATAGCTCCAGAAAATCGATTTTGAGTGCAGGGAGGTCAGAATCTAACAGCATCTGCAGTCCTTTTTCAGCCTCTGAATCAGATTTTTGCTCAGGTCCCTCAATTTCAGCAAGAAAATACCTGAAATCACAGAAAAACACACAAACTCATAGTAAAGTCCAGAAATGTGATTTTTGCATAAAAACTAATAATTATATACGAAAAACTAATTAAATCATACTAAAAACTACCTAAAAAATGCCAAAAAGTGTATAAATTATCTGCTCATCAATGGTAGTTTTGTGATTTTGAGGAAAATATTTATGTGTGAGTATGAGGAAGCTTGATGTTAATTTTGGTATATTTAATTGATTTCAAAAAGGGATGAAATTGGTATGTTTTGGTTGATTTTGAAAAGGGTTGAAAATGACTTGTGTTGAAAATGGCACCTTGTGCTTTTGTGTGAAAATATGGTTTTTGGGCAAACTTTGACGGGATATAACTTGGAATCCAGATCCTCGTTTTGTGCCAAACTTTTTTAGAAATGAAATTGGATCCGGGATGTCCATGCCGTTCAAAGAACGGGCGAAAAATGATTTAAAATGAAGAAGTTATGTCCTCGGAAGATTGGGGTTTGAATCTGTGAATTCTGCAGCTTTTAACTTAGAAAGAAAAATTTTTAGCAGAATACCCCCACGCGTAGGCGTGCTTGACGTGTACGCATCGTTTTTCATAAACCCTCCAGCCACGCGTGCGCGTGGCTCACGCGTGCGCGTCGATGCACTGCACCCAATGCCTAGCTGATTTCTCGAGAGTTGTGCTAGAATTGTACCAGTTTTGTGCGTGGGGTACAAACGCACCCACACATATGCGTGGCTGACGCGTACGCATTATTTGACTATTTTTCTATCAACGCGTGTGCGTGGGCGACACATACGCGTCGATAAACTTTGAAGCCATCCACGCGTGCGCGTGGAGGACGCGTACACGTGGTCCTGTTTTCATCCCAAAGTTGATTTTTGAGTTTTAAAAGCCAAATCTCATACTTCTAAATCTCTGATCTCACTCCTTATGTGTTAAATCTTTATGATATGCCTAGCAATGAGAACGGAGCTAGGAAATGTGGTAACTTGTGAATGAAGCAAGGGGAAAATTATGTCCAATGATGATCAAAGATGATTATATGAGATACGGAGGATGACGGTGGAAGTTCTGTGTGTGCCATGAGCCAAAGGGCTGTATTTATTGATAAATTGGCTGGTTCTGGATTAAACCGTGAGCCGGATGGCTGAGTTATTGCCGAGTTACGGTGGAGCCATTATTGATTATGGCCGATTATAAATGCATATATGCTATTGAATGAAATGTGAATGTTGCACTTCTACTATCTGAGATACGAGTTTTCCTGGGTGAAATTAGTGGCTAGCCACCATGTGCTCCGGGTGGAGACTCGATACTCTGCTGACCCTATGTCGTAAGTGTGGCCAGACACTGTGAAAGTTCCAGATGAGCTCGCCCCTGTGAATATACACCAGTGAGGGTGTTGGATATGGATTATGATTATGATCATGATGATGATCGAGGATAACTCGAGTTGGGGATGCACAACAGAGGAATAGTCCAATGGTTAGCTACCAGGACTTGTCGGGTTGGCTATATAACCGACAGATGATATCATCAGCCATTAGGAACAGGCATTCATCATATGCATACTATGTGAATTGTTTGAGATTGCCTATTTGACTGCATATTACTTGCTAATTGTCTAAATGCCTTATCTGTTCCTATTTGTAGACCTCTTATGTGATATATCTATGTTTGTAATTTTATACTCCCGTTGGTGGTTGGGAGGTGTGAAGGATTTGGAAAGGAAAGTATTAGTTAGACTGAAGAATCTTTAGTCATTTGCCATTTATGGTTTAGCCTATTTATAAGCTTTAATTTATCTGGTAGAAGTTTTAGGATTGCCTTTTGCTTTCCCAGGACATTATATGTTAGATATGTGGGTACTGTTACCATACTGAGAACCTCCGGTTCTCACCCATGTGAATTTTGTGGTTTTTAGATGCAGGACGTGAGGCTTCTCGTTGAAGCATGCTGGAGGCTTCTGGATTAGCGAAGATCCTTTGTTCTCGGGACTCTATTTTAGTTTATATATTTTATTTAGATACTTTTATCCCCACTAAATAATACAAATTGTGATGACTCCTCTTAGAGGGGATTTTGAAGAATAGATTTGCTGTATTTGTGTCCCTTTGGGTTTCCTTGGGTTTTCTTATTTTATTTACATGTTTATATTGCTATGCTCGGACCGGTTATCTTCGCAACAAATTTGAGTTTTGATATTCCTGTTTTTGACATTCCTTTGTATATATATAATCTCACGTTAGTTTATCCTTGTTCGTTACGTTATCGATCGGAGTGTTGCACTTCTCGAGTTACGATTTTTGTTTTACCCCTTTCTCTTCAATGGCTCCTAGTTATAATCATTATTCAAACTACTATATGCACTAAATTTTTATTTTAGAGGTCGTAATACCTTGCCATCTCTAAATTATGACTTAAGCATAAGACTTTGTATGGTAGGGTGTTACATTATGGTATCAGAGCAGTTCGTTCCTGTAGAGCCTAAGGGATGGACTAACTATGCTTCTGTGCATTCTCTGTATGTGTGTTATGTGCTATTAGTATATCTGCTTGATATAACTGGCATAAACATTCATGAGCATGCCTTTGGGATTTTGAAGCACTAAACTTCCGATATTGAGATTGATCAACTTAATATCGATTGTTTGGTGTGTATAGGAACCAGATGGCGCCTCGTGGACGTGGTAGAGGTCGTGGGAGAGGTTGTACTAATGCTCGTACCTCAGAGATTAACCTTAATGACCCGGTGAACTTTATGACGGTATTGGAGAACATGGCTGCAGCTATGCAGGCCACTGCTGAGGCTCTTGGGCAACAGATGAACAACCATGGCAATGACGGAAGTGGAGTTCAGGGCCCGATGACACTGGCAAACTTTTTGAAGGTTAATCCACTTAAGTTCAAGGAAACTACTAGCTCGACTGAAGTCGATACCTGGTTTCAGGCTATGGAGCGAGCACTACAAGCGCAGGTAGTACCTGAAGGGCAACGTGTTGAGTTTGCTACCTATTTGCTCACCGAGAAAGCATCGCATTGGTGGCAAAGAGTCCGACGTCTCCTACAGTAGGGTGATGACTATATCACCTGGGATGTTTTTTGGGAGGAGTTTTATAAGAAGTACTTTCCAACTTCTGCCAGGACGGCCAAGGAACTTGAGTTGCTGCAGCTGAAGCAGGGTACTATGTCCGTATCTGGGTATACTGACAAGTTTGAGGAGCTGTTCAGGTTTTCCCGTATGTGTCAGGGGACTCCGGGGGACTATGAGGAATGGAAGTGCATTAAGTATGAAGGAGGACTCCGGAGTGACATCTTCAGTTCAGTGGGACCAATAGAGATTAAGACTTTCTCCGAGTTGGTGAACAAGAGTAGGGTTGCTGAAGAGTGTGTGAAGAAGGCAGCTACTGAGAGAGGGAGCCACAAAGGATCATTCCCACAGAAACGAGGGAAGAGCTTTGCACCTAGAAGTCTGCCTTTCAAGCTGGGAGGCTCTTTTAGGAGGCCCAACAACAACAACTTCTTAGGGAAAAGTTTTAGGAAGCAGCCTCAGAATGAGCAAGCTTGTACTAGGTGTGAAAGTCACCATCCGGGAGCACCGTGCAAGGCCGGATGGGGTTTGTGCTATTCTTGTGGTAAGGCGGGGGCATAAAGCCACAAATTGTCTGGAGAAATAGAAATAAGGTGCTGGGAAGGCACAGCAGACTGGTCGGGTTTTCACCACCTCAGTTATAGGTGCTGAGGGATCCGAGACACTTATCTGAGGTAACTGTGAAATGCTTGGTCAAACTTTAAATGCTTTATTTGTTTCGGGAGCAACACATTCATTCATTGCATTTGAAAAAGCTAGTAAGCTAGGATTGAAGATTGTAGTTTTAGGTTATGACCTAAAGGTGTATAATGCCAGCCATGAGGCCATGATAACTAGGCTAGAATGCCCTCAAGTTCCATTTAGGGTCAAGCAACATAACTTTATCCATAACTTTACCTGCTCGTCGATGATCGGTCTCGATCTTATCTTGGGATTGGACTGGTTGTCTGAGAACCATGTTCTGCTTGATTGTTTTGCAAAATTGGTGTACTTTATGCCAAAAGATATAGAAGGACCGATTGTGTTGAATAGTTATTACTTGAATTCTATGATGGTGAATTGTTCTGGGACTGGATGTCAGGGTATCTTGTTGTTAACTGTGGGGGTTTCGGGTGATGATCAAAGATTGGAACAAATTCCGATTGTGTGTGAGTTTCCGGAAGTGTTTCCCGACAATATTGATGAATTTCCACCTAACCGAGAGGTTGAATTTGCTATTAAGTTGGTGCCTGGGGCTGGACCAATCTCGAGTGCTCCTTATAGGATGTCACCACTGGAAATGGCCGAGCTAAAGTCTTGGTTAGAGGATCTGTTTGGTAAGAACTTTATCCAACCAAGTGTTTCCCCGTGGGGTGCGCCAGTGCTACTGGTAAAGAAGAAAGACGGGAGTATGCGGCTCTGTGTGGATTACAGGCAGCTGAACAAGGTTACAATAAAGAATAAGTACCCACTGCCGAGAATTGATGATCTCATGGATCAGTTACAAGGAGCAGGGATTTTCTCCAAGATCGATTTGCGATCCGGTTATCACCAGATAAGGGTGAGAGGTGAGGATATCCCTAAGACCGCCTTCAGGACTCGTTATGGTCATTACGAGTACACTGTAATGTCTTTTGGGTTGACAAACACTCCTCTTGTATTTATGGATTATATGAATAGAGTGTTCCGTCCGTTTCTGGATAAATTCGTTGTTGTCTTCATTGATGACATACTGATTTATTCTAAGACTGAAGAAGAGCATGCAGAACACTTGAGGACTGTGTTGCAAATACTAAAGAAAAAGAAACTCTATGCAAAATTATCCAAATGTGAATTCTGGAAGAAGGAGGTGAAGTTTCTGGGTCATGTGGTGAGTAAGCAAGGGATAGTAGTAGATCCATCTAAAGTGGAGGCGATAATAAATTGGGGGCGACCAACCATAGTGACTAAGATAAGAAGTTTTCTGGGCTTAGCTGGCTATTACCGAAGGTTCATCAAAGGCTTCTCGCAGATAGCTTTGCTGTTGACACAGTTAACTCACAAGGATGTGCCGTTTGTTTGGACTCCTGAGTGTGAGGAGAGCTTCCAGGGCGTTGAAGCAAAAGTTGACCACTGCACCTGTGTTGGTGTTATCTGAGCTTAATAAGTAATTCAAGGTGTACTGTGATGCCTCACTGAAGGGTCTAGGATGCATGCTGATGCAGCATCGTAACGTGGTGGCATATGCCTCGCGTCAGTTGAGACCTCACGAGGTTAATTATCCTACACATGATTTAGAACTCGCTGCGGTTGTGTTTGCACTAATGGTGTAGAGGCATTACCTCTATGGGGTTAAGTTCCGAGTTTTCTCTGATCACAAGAGCTTGAAGTACCTCTTTGATCAGAAAGAGCTTAATATGAGGCAGAGGAGGTGGATGGAGTTGTTGAAGGACTACGACTTTGAGTTGAATTACCATCCAAGGAAGGCGAATATAGTGGCGGATGCATTAAGTCAGAAGTCGTGGTATGCTGCTTGGATGATGCTCCGAGAAGAGGAATTGCTCAAAGAGTTCGAGAGTTTGAAAATTAGTGTTCAAGAAGTGTCTGGGACTCTGTGTTTGAGTTGATTACAAATCTCAAGTGATTTTAAATCTGAACTCCTAAAGGCTCATGAAAATGATGAAGCGTTATGAAAGGTGTTACCAGCTATTGAGCAAGGGAAACAGTGGAGAGTGTCGGAGAATAAAGATGGGTTATGGAAATTCAAGGATAGGATCATTGTGCCGGATGTTGGCACTTTGCGGCAAGATATCCTAAAGGAAGCAAACAAAAGCGGATTCTCTATTCACCCGGGAAGTACTAAGATGTACCATGATTTAAAGGCGATGTTTTGGTGGCCAGGTATGAAGAATGATGTGGCAGAATATGTTTCAAAATGCTTAACTTGTCAAAAGGTGAAGATTGAACATCAAAGACCTTATGGGATGTTGCAACCTTTAGAGGTTCCGCACTGGAAGTGGGAAAGCATTGGAATTGACTTTGTGTTTGGATTGCCAAGGACTAGGGCTGGTTTTGATGCTGTCTGGGTGATTGTGGACCGACTGACGAAGTCAGCTCATTTTTTATCCATTCGGATGACTTACACCCCTTGAGGAGCTAGCACGGTTATACATAAAGGAGATTGTGAGACTACATTGTGTACCTGCTACTATAATCTCTTATAGAGATCCTCATTTAACTTCAAGATTTTGGGGTGCATTTCAGAAAGCTTTCGGATCCAGATTAAGCTTGAGCACAGCTTACCATCCTCAAATAGATGGTCAATTCGAGAGGACGATCCAAACCTTAGAAGATATGTTTAGAGCTTGTGTTCTAGATCAACCGGCAAGCTGAGATCGCTACATGCCGCTAGTGGAGTTTGCGTACTATAATAGTTACCATGCGAGCATCGGAATGGCTCCGTATGAGGCTCTATATGGGAGAAAATGTCAATCTTCGCTATGCTGGTATGAAGCTGGAGAAAAAGGCTTGTTGGGGCCAAAAATGATAACTGAGACCACTGAAAAAGTCTAGAAAATCTGAGATAGGATGCTTACTGTGCAGAGTCGTTAGAAGAGTTACGCCGATCAGAGGCGGAAACCCTTGGAATTTGAGGAAGGAGACCATGTTTTCCTTAAAGTTACTCCAACCACAGGAGTAGGTAGGGCGATTAAAGCAAAGAAGTTGAATTCTCGGTACATTGGTCCATTTCAGATCCTGAAGAGGGTTAGACTGATAGTGTATCGGAGCTTTACCACCTCATCTTTTTAACCTGCACGACATGTTTCACGTGATGCAGCTTTGGAAGTATACTCCTGATGCTAGCCATGTGTTAGAACCCGAATTGGTTCAGTTAAAAGAAGCTTTGACGCTTCCGGTGGCACCAGTCAGAATTGATGATACTAGTATCAAACGCTTGCGTGGAAAAGAGGTTTCGTTAGTCAAAGTGGGATGGAGTCGAGGCGGTGTTGAGGAACACACTTGGGAACTTGAGTCGGAGATGCGAATGGATTATCCGCACTTATTCTCAGGTAATTGAATTTGAATTTTGTGGCAAAATTCCTAATTAGGTGGGTAGAATATAAAACCCGATTAATTAATGGCTAATTAACCTATAAATGATAATTTATTCTAGAAAGTCAAAAATGTGATTTTTATTGCTAAATATGATAGAGGAGATTGAGACGAGAATTTTGGTACCAATTTTGTGGAAATCGGACCAAGATTGGACCGAACGGGCCAAACTGGACCAACCGGACCCATATTGGGCCCTTGACCCAACTAACTAAACCTAATACACTCATTTTAGCACTCTCTCTCCTCACTTAACACTCATTCACGTTGGAAATGGAGGCACAAGGGGTAGAACACTCTCAAGTTCTAACCATTGTTTGATCTTCAAACCACAATAACTTTTGATCTAGAGCTCCGATTGCCACACCGTTTGTGGCCATGCATTCACTGCGAAGAGCTTTACAAAATCCACTACTTTATTCTTGAGGTAAGCCACGAAATCATTTCAGTTCTTCATCCCTAAATTTCGAATTTCATGGTGAAATGTATTGAGATTTTGGACTCTTTGATGTTATAGGACCAAACACTCTTGAAGGAGAAGAGTAATCTTTTCTCCTTGAACCTTCGGTGAGGTAAGATTCTCAATCTTAGTGTAATTTGTTATTTTATGATGCTTGGGTATTGAGATGTTGTGTTTGGGTATGATAATTGTGGCTTAGGTAGTGTGTATATGAATATTGGAGCTTGATTAGGATTTTGGAAAGCATGAATAAGTGTTTGGTGTGCAAAAATCTGTTCTTGGAGGTGTTGAGACCTTGAGAGCTTGTGGACAAGTTGTTTGGAAGTGCTCCGATTGAGCTTGGAAAATCGGCTAAGGTATGGTCTCGGTTTCCTGTATCTAAAATATAATGTGGTGTGAAAACTTAGACTAGAGGCCCTAAGATAGGCATTGAATTTTTTATGTTGTTGAATGGTTGAGATATATGATGTGGTCATATATGTGGTTTTGAAAATTGATGCCTTGATGGTGTGATATATGAGAAAATGCATGTTGTGATATATGCTTGATGAATAGTTGAAGTTGAATTGTGGGTGAAACCATGTTGATTGGTGAGTATGATATTGATTATGTAAATGATGGAGGATTGGAAATGGTATTATTGGAATTGGGATGAGAAAGGATGTATGGCATGTTAATGTGTTTGAAAGGTAGCCATTTGATTGTGATGGGTTAAGATGGTTTGGTGTCGGTTTTGTGATTTTGAGGAAAATGTTAATGTGTGAGTTGAGGAGGTGATAAACCCCAATTTTTTGGTTTATCTTGTGCTTAATTTGGGGGATTTTATCAACTTTTTCTCACATTTATTCAATGAAATAGTATAGTTTTGTAATTCTCTCTAAATTTGTGCTTAAGTGTGAAAACATGCTTTTTACGCCTTAAAATAGCTAAATTTAATTCATTTTAATTCCATTCGATACCTTGATATGTTTGTTAAGTGATTTCAGGTTTAGAAGGCAAATACTGGATTGAAGGAATGAAGGAAAAGCATGCAAAGTGGGAGAACTCATGAAGAAATGAAGGAAACCCAAAGCTGACAATCCTGACCTCTTCGCACTCAATCGATCATAACTTGAGCTACAGAGGTCCAAATGAGGCGGTTCCAGTTGCGTTGGAAAGCTAACATGCAGAGCTTCAAAATGTTTCAAAATTTGTCATAGTTTTCTGGCGTCTAGGGATGCGCACACGTCGCAGGATCAGCGTGGGTCCATTTTAGCAACTCGTGACCAGCAATTTCTGAAGCATTTTGGGCCCAATCCAACTCATTTCTGATGCTATTGAATCCAAGGATGGAAGGGGGATGAACCAAGTAGCCATAGTTTAGTTTTTCATCATGTTTTAGGGTAGAATTCTAGAGAGAGAATCTCTCCCTTCTCTCTAGAATTTAGGGTAGTTTAGGTTTAATTTTCTTAAATCCAATTTTCAATTCTTGTTTTGATTAAGTTTTCTCTTTTAATTTCTTGTTGTTACACCTTTGTTCTTCTAGTTCTTATTGTTAATTTCCCTATTTTTCCATTTTTATGTTTATGAACTCTTGTTGATTTTAATTTTCCTTTTATGCAATTTCATGTTTCCATGTCTTTTTATGTTTATCTTCATTGTTATTAATGATCTCTTGTTTGTGTTAGTCATGGGTTTTGTTAATTCTTGCAATTTGTGATGTTTACTTTCATTGCACTCTAGGTGTTTGATGAAATGTTTTCTTTAGTTTTTGAGTAGTTTTCTTTGCTCTTGGCCTAGGCCAAGAGAATTGAGTGATCTTGAGTCATTGGGTCTCATTGAATTAGTGATTTGAGAACCCTTGGTGATTAATTTGACACCCATTGACACTAACCCACTACTAATCTAATTAGTAGATAGGTTGGGACTTATGGGTTGATGTTGATCAAGTCATTTGACGTACTTCAAGTCTAGGAGTAGATATTACGTACTTAAGGCTTTTGGAAGTAGACTTAATGAGCTTGGCTCCTCATAATTGTCAATATATGGTTTGTAGACAAGGATGGTGATCTTAATTACCTATGTCTAGCCAAGAGTTCTTTTCCTTTATTTTATTAGTTCTTGTCATTTTACTTACTTGTCATTTATTTTTCTTGCCAATTAAAAATCAAACCCCTTAACCCCTTTGTTCTTCATAGCCAATAATTGAGCACTTCATTGCAATTCCTTGTGAGACGACCTGAGGTTTAAATACTTCGGTTAATTCTTAATTGGAGTTTGTTACTTGTGACAACCAAATTTTTGATTGGGAGGATTGTTTGTTGGTGTAGAACTATACTTGCAACGAGAATTCATTTGGGGAATTCTAGACCATCACAACGATCCACTCATCAGGATGCTTGATGTTAATTTTAGTATATTTGATTGATTTCAAAAAGGGGTGAAATTGGTACGTTTTGGTTGATTTTGAAAGGACTGAAAATGGCTTGTGTTGAACATGGCACCTTGTGGTTTTGTGTGAAAATATGGTTTTTTAGGCATACTTTAACAGGACATAACTTGAAATCCGGATCCCTGTTTTGTGTCAAACTTGTCTAGAAATAAAATTGGATCCGGGATGTCCATGTCGTTTGAAGAACGGGCGAAAATGATTTAAAATGAAGAAGTTATGTCCGTCAAAAGATTGGGGTTGAATTTGTGAATTCTGCAGCTTTTAACTAAGAAAAATTTTTTTTAGCAAAATACCCCCACGTGTAGGCGTGCTTGATGCGTACGCATCGTTTTTCAGTAACGTGCCATCCAGGCATTTGTGTGGCCCACACGTGCGCATCAATATATTGCACCCAATGCCCAGCTGATTTCTTGAGAATTGTACCAAAATTGTGCCAGTTTTGTGCGTGGGGCACAAACACACCCACGCGTACTCGTGGCTGACGCGTATGCATTATTTGGCTATTTTTCCATCCATGTATGCACGTGGGTGACGCATACGCATCGATGAACTTTGAGGCCATCCACGTGTGCGCGTGGAGGACGCATACGCGTGCCCTATTTTAATTCCAAAGTTGATTTTTGAGTTTTAAAAGCCAAATCTCATACTTCTAAGCCTCCGATCTCACCCCTTATGTGTTAAATCTTTATGATATGGCTAGCAATGAGAAATGAGCTGGGAGATGTGGTAACTTGCGAATGAAGCAAGGGAAAAATTATGATCAATGATGATCAAAGATGATTATATGAGATACGGAGGATGGCGGTGGAAGTGCTGTGTATGCCATGAGCCGAAAGGCTGTGTTTATTGATAAATTGGCTGGTTCTGGATTTAACCGTGAGCCGGATGGCTGAGTTATTGCCGAGTTACGACGGAGCCATTATTGATTATGGCCGATTATAAATGCATATATTCTATTGAATGAAATGTGAATGTTGCACTTTCACTATTTGTATACCTCTTATGTGATATATTTGTGTTTGTCATTTTATACTCCTGTTGGTGGTTGGAAGGTCTGAAGAATTTGGAAAGGGAAGTATTAGTTAGACTGAAGAATCTTTAATCAGTTGCCATTTATGGTTTAGCCTATTTATAAGCTTTGATTTATCTGATGAAATTTCTAGGATTGCCTTTGGCTTTCCTAGGACATTACATGTTAGATATATGGGTACTGTTACCATACTGAGAACCTCCGGTTCTCATCCATGCAGATTTTGTGGTTTTCAGATGCAGGACGTGAGGCTTCTCATTGAAGCATGCTGGAGGCTTCTGGATTAGCGAAGATCCTTTGTTCTTCGGACTCTATTTTAGTTTATATGTTTTGTTTAGATACTTTTATCTCCACTAAATAATACAAACCGTGATGACTCCTCTTAGAGGGGATTTTGAAGAATAGGTTTTCTGTATTTGTGTCCCTTTGGGTTTCCTTGGGGTTTCTTATTTTATTTACATGTATATATTGCTATGCTCAGACTGGTTATCTTTGCAACCGGATTTGAGTTTTAATATTCTTGCTTTTGACACTCCTTTGTATATATATAATCTCACGTTAGTTTATCCTTGTTCGTTACGTTATCGATTAGAGTGTTGCGCTTCTTGAGTTACGATTTTTGTTTTACCCCTTTTTCTTCAAAGGCTCCTAGTTATAATCATTATTCACACTACTATATGTACTAAATTTTTATTTTAGAGGTCGTAATATCTTACCATCTCTGAATTATGACTTAAGCATAAGACTCTGCATGGTAGGGTGTTACATCATTAGTCATTACTTTTCATTATATCCCCTTTCTTCATCCACCAGTTACCCCCTTCCCTAGCTTCCTCTCAATCACTAGGCTTTTTATATTAATTCAGGATTTAAAGGTTGAAAAAACGGTTCTATAAGCTTGAAACAGCATCTTGGAAGGTTACAAGCTTGTTGGAAAAGTGACAGACTTGAAACCAAAAGCTTTATAAAAGAATAGGGTCGTGTGCGTACGCACGCCCAGAAGTATTTTCAGAAAGTGTGCTTGCGCACAGGCTTTTGCGTATGCACAGAAAGCAAAATTTCCATGGTTGAGTGTGCGCACAAGGCGTGCTAGCGCCATCAATAGAATGCACTTTCCAACGTGTGTATGCGCACAAGGTTGTCCAGACGCACAGCTTGTAAAACTTCGTTGGTTGTGTGCGTGCACAGAGCGTGCTAGCGCTCTTAGCAGTAGCCCTGTCCCCGTGTGTGCGTGCGCACAACTTCAAGAATCCACGGGGTGTGCATGCACACGTGCGCACATAAACCAGAAATCCCAAATTCTGCAGAATTTGCAAAATTCATATTTCAAGCCCCAACTTTCAACGATCATATCTCCTTCCATAAAATTCAGATTTTCACCAAATTTAAACCATTGAAAAGCTTGTGAAATTATCTTTCATTTGATATAAAAAGCATTAAATTTCAAAAACAATAACTTGAGATATATTCCGTTGAAGTTCATCAAAATTTCATTTTTACCAAAGTTCATAAACTTCCAAGTTCCAAGATATACACTTCCAAATTCATTCAAAAATCAACCAAAACTCAGTTATTCAACCTCACGCACTTCTACCCTCTTATTCCATCACCAACTCACCAATTCTTCCACATTTGACTAAATCTCAATTCAATAATTCCATTCATAATCAACATTCCCTATCTCAATTTTCCAAGCATTTATTCAATTTCATCAATCACTATGAGTATACACATCATTATCACACACCAATTTATGCTCATCAACAAGAGCCTCAATCTTACCAACACTTAAGCATATCAATTCCACATTACTCATACTCTTACATGCTCATTATTAATTAGCAACACTCACAACCAAACAATCATCATTCACTCATACTCAACTTAATCCATATCATTCAACAACCACATCAATATTCCACAATCCATTAAACACATGCATAACAACACAATTTGTTTCAATCAATCAACAACATTAATAGTTCAACTCCTATCTTTGGGTCTCTAGCCTAAGTTTTTACACCACATTACATTTTAGATACAGGAAACCGAAACCATACCTTGGCCAATTTTCCGCTCAACCTAGAACACTTTCAATTTCACTTTTTCCTCAAGCTTTCAGGGCTCTAACCCTCTAAGGTCAGATTTCCAGCATCACAACTCCACTTCCAAGCTTCCAAAATCACCAACAAGCTTCAACAAGCATCAACATTCTTACTGTTTTGTTTGGTTAGAATTGAAGAGCTCGACAAACTCGACGCGTGGTCGCAAATGGCTCGTCAATCGAAACTCTGGATTAAAAGTTATGATCAATAGAAGTTGGAGGTGATTGAGAGCAAGGGTTTCAATTTCCTTCTCCCCCATTTCAGCGTGTTTGATGTTATGGTGGGGAAGGAAGGGCTGTGCCCTTCATTTATTTGGGTATTGGGTTGGGCCAAGGGCCCAATACGGGTCTAGTTAGCCCGATTTGTCCTGTTCGGCCCAATCTTGGGCCGATTTCTTTAAAATTGGTGTCAAAATTCACGTTTTAATTTCCTCTATCATATTAAACCATAAAAATCTCATTTCTTATATTCTAGAATATATTTTAATTTATGGGTTAATTAGTCATTAATTAACCAGGTTTTACATTTTACCCACCTAATTAGTAATTTTGCCCACAAAATTCAAATTCAGTCACTTGCAAATAGGTGCGGATAGTCTGTCCCCATTTCTAATTTGAGTTCTTCGGTGCGCTTCTCCATTTTGACTTGATTTCCAAGTCACTTCTCTAATAAGACTTCTTTTCCTCAGAGTTCCTTACGTTTACGTCATCAATCCTGATCGGGGTCACTCGAAACTTCATATCATTTTTGAATTGAACTGGTTCAAATTGTTCTAGAACCTCAGATGGCCCATCGTCCTCCAAATAAACTCCTTTAGGTCGATCGCTCTCCTCTTACCGGTCACCGAAGTAGTTTCCATGAATACACAGCGTTCTCTCTTAAACCCTCTAGGTTCACTCTGTTAGTCTGCATAACATTTATGTCGGCTTTTCGTAGTGAGATACTTAAATTGCCTTTTTCATTGTCTCAACTATCAAACTCAGGGACTACGATGCTTGATACTTTCAGTTTCAGATCAATACAAAGGCGTCTAGTAGATTGTGAAATCCCACCTTCTCTTTGGTGTATAGTTCTCGTTAATATCTCTGATAATTAGTTTGCTTTAATGGATAAAATGGACTTGGTCACTTGTTCCATGATTATCTAACAGCACCACCTTTTGTCCTAGACCTCGGCAATCTATTCCGAAATCAATGGCTATCCTTTCTCACCTTAAGTGTAGAACCTTCAATGGTTGCAGCATTTCGAATGGCTTTTGCTAGTTACTTTCTATTTTCTAACATGTCAACTACATAATCACACGTGCCGCCATGTCATTTCATCAAGCCACCCAAAAATGTCTTCTTTAAACTCATGACACGTTTTTGTAATTACAGGGTAAATCAAAAATCCGCTCTCGTAAGCTTCAGACAACAGTTCATGTGTCAACTTTTGACGTTAGGCACACTAACCTCTTCCTATTCCTCATATTTCGTCCCTTCATTCCTCCAATTTTCTTTCTTGTCTTCCTTCACCTCTCCTTAATTTTCTTCTTTAATAGATATCCTTGATAGCTCCTTATCCTCCTTGGTCATACAAGCAATACTCAGAGATTTCCTACTCAGACATTCGTCTCTGCTTTTCGAAGTTGTGTTCGCATGCATCCTAAATCCCCCCTTTTTTCAAGGCATCGCAATCATTTCACGAAGTTTTCTTAAGTTCGAGCATCATGAATACTGGCACTAATGTTAATCTTCCTTTCAAAGTCCGAAAGCCTTCGTCGTATCTAGGTGTCCAACAAAAGGTACATCCTAAAGTGTTAACTTAATCGCAGGTAATATGGTTGTCAAGAATCAAGGCTCTAAAATTCTTCGTAGTGCCACAAGTGTTCAAAGTTTTGCTCTAGGGAATTAACATTTTAATGGTTTTATCTAGGGGTTGTGCGTGACGAAAATTTTAGTACGAGTTAATTTTTTAATAAAATTACGTTCTGATTGACGAACGAGCAACACGATGGATATTCACAAGAAACCAAAAGAAAGTTTTATATACGATCAAACAGAGTTATACCAAAATAATGAAATGCACAAGAAGAAGAATCAAGGTACATCTCAAGAAAAGAGCTCAAATCAAGAACCTTTGGTAGAAAGAGTTGAGCGTATAGAGTTAAAAAAGTCTCAGCTGATTTTGAAGAATACGATTTGTAAATGAAAGCAACTATACTCACATCAAGTTCCCAAAATTCAAGGATTACATGGTTATACCAAGACAAGCTCAAGCTCATCTTAGAAGAAACAAGATTCATGCGCATTAAGAGTAAAACTAGAAAGATGCTCAAGTCGTTTAAGAAGGAGTCCAAGTAGAGTTCCAATGCAGGCCTTAAAGAAGATTTGATCGGTTCGCGCAGATTCCGTTGGCACACTTCCCCTCACATAAAGCCTTCTGCTGTTCTCTTCCTTCTTCACTGGCATAACCGGCGCTCCTCTACGGGGAAATACTTAGTCAGACATTTTTCTCTTCTAATACTCCTTTCAACTCGATCCTAGGTTCTACCGATTATAATGGTGTCTTCAGTTGCGGTACAATCAAGACTGATCCGGCTTCTGCCACTAAGCCTATCATAAACTTGCTTTCTCTCCAAGATGGGGTTTTGGTACACTTTCAGGATTGTCTTGGAAACTCTCTTGCCATAGAGATTTGGCCTCAACTTCACTCGCCTCTCAAACGATTAGTAACTAAAGGTCGAATCCGTTCCATTCCTCATCCTCGTAGTTCACCGTCATTGGGTTTCAATCAATAACCCCGCTCAGTCCTCAAAACTTTCGATTCCCTTATATATAATCCAACCCGCTTCTGCTGCGTCACTCTGATGTGTTTGTCTTCAAGAATTTGTCATTTGATGTCACTACCTCACGTAGCACTCTTACGTTGGTTCTGAAGAACCTATGCACAATTACTCAAGAGGGGGGTGAATTGAGTATTGCAACAACAATGAATCCTTTCGCAAAAGTTAAAGACAATATACAAAAGTGTTATTGTACTAGTATTTTTCCAAGAGCTTAACTCAATTGCTAAGCATTTATAAGGAGCTTTTACTTTCCAATAGACACCAACTCAAATAAATTGATCAAGCTTTTCACCAATCGGACTTAAGCCACTCCTTAAGTACTTACGAAGCTACTTTTCGATCACAATTTATTTGCTCAAAGGTAAAAGACAATAATATTGAAGAGATGAGTTTGGAGAGATGCAAACGCTATTTAGAGTGGTTCGGCACAATCCTTGTCCTACGTCCACTTTCTTTCTCAATCGCAATTGAGAAGTTCCACTATTGCCAAGCTTCAAGGTGCTCGCGCAAAACCTTTTACAATCCGAGTCCTTAGTTTCTAACACCTCACGGTATATGATCACCACTCGTATACTAACCCACTCCACTTAGAGATACCTTCTCTAAGATTTGCCTTGAGTACTTAGTATACCTCTTTGGTATCCTCACCGACTATAGTGTTTATAACTCTTGACTCAACCTTGGAGATCACACTCCAA
>NC_029774.3:15172937-15173252 GCF_000817695.3 Arachis duranensis | reverse complement strand
AAGTTCAAAACTTCAAATATCCTCAAACTTCTCTTCCCCCTTTTGACATTATCAAAAAGAAAGGAGTTTGAAATGTGTCATGGAAGCATGCATAAAACAATGAATTTTTTTTAAGTTCAATTTCTCTATTAATCTCAAGGATGAGATATTCCCCCTTTCAAAAAGAATTTGATTTCCTCTTTTTATATATAACAAGCATGCATAATTCCCCTTAAAGAAGTGAAATATATCAAAGCATGCATATTAACTTAAAATAGGGGTACCAAGCCTATTTTGAGTTATTCACCAAATAAGCATACAAGCATTAATCATTAA
>NC_029774.3:15171385-15172837 GCF_000817695.3 Arachis duranensis | reverse complement strand
TCAACACCAAACTTAGAAGTTGGTTGTGGCCTCCCAACACCAAACTTAGAGTTTGACTGCGGGGGCTCTGTTTGGCTCTGTATTGAGAGAAGCTCTTCATGCTTCCTCTCTGTGGTGACAGAGGGATATTGATGAGCGGATAATTTGTACGCTTTTTGGCATTGTTTTTAGTATGTTTTTAGTATGATCTAGTTAGTTTTTAGTATATTTTTATTAGTTTTTAGTTAAAATTCACTTTTCTGGACTTTACTATGAGTTTGTGTGTTTTTCTGTGATTTCAGGTATTTTCTGGCTGAAATTGAGGGACCTGAGCAGAAATCTGATTCAGAGACTGAAAAGGACTGTAGATGCTGTTGGATTCTGACCTCCCTGCACTCGAAGTGGATTTTCTGGAGCTGCAGAAGCTCAATTAGCGCGCTCTCAACGGCGTTGGAAAGTAGACATCCTGGGCTTTCCAGAAATATATGATAGTCCATACTTTGCCTAAGATTTGATGGCCCAAACCGGCATACAAAGTCACCCTCAGAAATCCCAGCGTTAAACGCCGGAACTGGCACCAAAATGGGAGTTAAACGCCCAAACTGGCACTAAAGTTGGCGTTTAACTCCAAGAGGAGTCTCTACACGAAAATGCTTCATTGCTCAGCCCAAGCACACACCAAGTGGGCCCGGAAGTGGATTTTTATGTCATTTACTCATCTCTGTACACCCTAGGCTACTAGTTCTCTATAAGTAGGACCTTTTACTATTGTATTTTTCATCTTTGGATTATTTTAGATCCTTTGATCATCTCTGCACATCTAGTTCTTAGATCATTGGGAGGCTGGCTATTCGGCCATGCCTAGACCTTGTTCTTATGTATTTTCAACGGTGGAGTTTCTACACACCATAGATTAAGGTGTGGAGCTCTGCTGTACCTCGAGTATTAATGCAATTACTATTGTTCTTCTATTCAATTCCGCTTGTTCTTGTTCTAAGATATCACTTGTTCTTCAACTTGATGAATGTGATGATCCGTGACACTCATCATCATTCTCACCTATGAACGTGTGACTGACAACCACCTCCGTTCTACCTTCGATTGGGTGAATATCTCTTGGATTCCTGATACACGATGCATGGTAGATCGCCAGACAACCGAGTGCTCGCCTGACAAACGAGCCAGCCATTCCGTGAGATCAGAGTCTTCGTGGTATAGGCTAGAACTGATGGCGGCATTTAAGAGAATCCGGAAGGTCTAACCTTGTTTGTGGTATTCTGAGTAGGATTCAATGATTGAATGACTGTGACGTGCTTCAAACTCCTGAGGGCGGGGCGTTAGTGACAGACGTAAAAGAATCACTGGATTCTATTCCGGCCTGATCAAGAACCGACAGATGGATAGCCGTGCCGTGACAGGGTGTGTTGAACATTTCCACTGAGAAGATGGGAGGTAGCCACTGACAACGGTGAA
>NC_029774.3:15166221-15167363 GCF_000817695.3 Arachis duranensis | reverse complement strand
CAACCAAACTCTAAGTTTGGTGTTGAACCCCCACATTCAAACTCTAAGTTTGATGTTGGGAGGTTCCAACATGGCTCTGAGCATTTCTGAGGCTCATTGAGAGCCCACTGTCAAGCTACTGACATTAAAGAAGCGCTTGTTGGGAGGCAACCCAATGTTATATTTTGACTATTTTCCTTTGTTATTTTATGTTTTTTGTAGGTTGATGATCATGAGAAGTCACAAAATCAATGAAAAAAGAAAAAATAGAATAAAAAACAGGAAGAAAAACAGCACACCCTGGAGGAAGAACTTACTGGCGTTTAAACGCCAGTAAGGCTAGCTGTTGGGCGTTTAACGCCCAGTCTGGCACCATTCTGGGCGTTTAACGCCAGAAAGGGGCACCAGACTGGCGTTAAACGCCAGAAAAGGGCAAGAAGCTGGCGTTAAACGCCAGAAATGGGCACCAGCCTGGCGTTTAACACTAGAAATGGCTAAAAACGCATTTTTGCATGCCATTTGGTGCAGGGATGACTTTTCCTTGACACCTCAGGATCTGTGGACCCCACAGGATCCCCACCTACCCGAACCAACACCTACCCCACCACTCTCTCTCTTCTTCACCCATTCACCAATCACCTCAACACCTCTTCCCCAAAAACCCTTCACCTATCAAATCCCATCTTTCTCTTCACCACTCACTTCCATCCTTCATAAAACCTCACCTACCTCACCATTCAAATTCAAACCACTTTCCCTCCCAAACCCACCCATACATGACCGAACCCTACCCTCTCCCCACTCCTATATAAACCCATCTTCACTCCTTCATTTTCACACAACCTAAACACCACTTCTCCCCCTTTTGGCCGAACACAAAAGCCATTCCCTTCTTCCTCCTTTCTTCTTCTTCTATTCTCTTCTTTCTTCTTTTGCTCGAGGACGAGCAAACATTTTAAGTTTGGTGTGGTAAAAGCATTGCTTTTTGTTTTTTCATAACCATTTATGGCATCTAAGGCCGGAGAAACCTCTAGAAAGAGGAAAGGGAAGGCAAAAGCTTCCACCTCCGAGTCATGGGAGATGGAAAGATTCATCTCAAGGGTGCATCAAGACCACTTCTATGAAGTTGTGGCCTTGAAGAAGGTGATCCCCGAGGTCCCTTT
>NC_029774.3:15139687-15158423 GCF_000817695.3 Arachis duranensis | reverse complement strand
GCGTCAGCTTTGGTGCCAGTTTGGGCGTTTAACTCCCATCCTTGTGCCAGTTCCGGCGTTTAACGCTGGGAATTCTAAAGGTAACTTTGAACGCCGGTTTGGGCCATCAAATCTTGGGCAAAGTATGGACTATCATATATTGCTGGAAAGCCCAAGATGACTACTTTTCAACGCCGTTGAGAGCGCGCCAATTGGGCTTCTGTAGCTCCAGAAAATCCACTTCGAGTGCAGGGAGGTCAGAATCCAACAGCATCTGCAGTCCTTTTTAGTCTCTGAATCAGATTTTTGCTCAGGTCCCTCAATTTCAGCCAGAAAATACCTGAAATCACAGAAAAACACACAAACTCATAGTAAAGTCCAGAAAAGTTAATTTTAACTAAAAACTAATAAAAATATTCTAAAAACTAACCAGATCATACTAAAAACATACTAAAAACAATGCCAAAAAGCGTACAAATTATCCGCTCATCAGAAAAGCAGAAGCGACGCGGAGGCGTGGACGACACGCACGCGTGATACGAAAAATGCTGAGTGACGCGATCGCTTAAACGACGTGGACGCGTGACGTGCGCGATCTGCAGAATTACAAAAGTCACTGGCAGTGATTCTGAGCCAGATTTCAACCCAGGTTTTGGCCCAGAAACACAGATTAAAGTCAGAAAACATGCAGAGACTCAGCAAGCTTTCATAATTCATTTTTCCATGATTTAGATTTAGTTTTGGAGAGAGGGTCTCTCCTCTCTCCTAGGATTTAGGATTAGAATTCCTCTTAAAGGATTTAGGATTTATTATTATTTCAACTTATAATTCTTCTAAGCACCAGGTTTAATATTCCTTTATTTTGACTTCTCTTATTTTTAATTATATATGTTGCCAATTTGGCTTAATGACATTCATGTTATGATTTTCTTAATAAATATTATTTGAAGTATTTTCAGATCTATGATTTGTTTCTCTTATTCATGATATAAATAATTTAGATTTTTTTACCTTTTGGCTCTGGCTGATTAATTGGTAACTCTTGAATTATCAAACTCATTGTTGACCGAAAATTGGAATTCTTCAAGAATTAATTCGAGATCCAATAACTCTAACTTTTCCCAAGGAAAGACTGGGACTTGAGGATTTGAATTAATTCATTCACTTAACTTACCTCCATAGTTAGAGGTTAACAAAGTGGGAGAAAACTCCAACTCTCATCACAATTGATAAGGATAACTAGGATAGGACTTCTAATTTCTCATACCTTGCCAAGAGTTTATTTTACAGTCATTTAATTATTTTATTCGTCATTTATCATAATTGCCCCTCATTCTTAAAACCCCCAATTTACAAACTCATAACCAATAATAAGAACATACCTCCCTGCAATTCCTTGAGAAGACGACCCGATGTTTAAATACTCGGTTATCAATTTTAAAGGGGTTTGTTACTTGTGACAACCAAAATGTTTGCACGAAGGAATTTTTGTTGGTTTAGAAACTATATCTACAACGCGACTTTATAAAATTCTTTACTAGCAAAAATCCTAACGTCACCTATGCATCATTAAATGTGTAGCACATCCATTGAATGCTCTACATGGTAAACTTAAGAAGCATGATATCAGGTATATGGAGAACAAAATTAGTGTACCTACAACATGGAGTTCAATAACTTACATTGCTATTGACCCAATGATGTGCGAAAAATTACCGATTAAGAATTTTATATCGGAAACCAGCGTTGCAAGTACAGTTCTGATGAACAAATTTTTGTGTGGTTTAGAATTTCACAAATGAATTCTCGTTGCAAGTATAGTTTCTAAACCAACAATAATCCTTTCATACAAAAGATTGTTTGTCACTTAAACAAACCCCTAAATTTATAAATCGAAGTATTCAAACCTCGGGTCGTTCTCCCTAGGAATTGTAATAAAGTGTTCTTCTTATTGGTCATGAGATATTTTGCAGTTTTTTGAGATTCTAGACAAGAAATATAAATGGCAAAGAAAATAAACTATCAACTAACAAAGCTCTTGGCAAGATATGAGAACTAGAAGCCCTATCCTAGTTATCCTCCTCAATTGTGACCACAAATTATTCATTGCTACCACTTAGTTAACCTCTAACCATGGAGGAAAGTCAAGTAGATGAATCAACTTGGTTCCGCAAGTCCTAGCCAACTCCCAAGGAAAGACTAACTTTAGTGGCATCCAAATCAATTAGCAACTTCTAATTATCAATCAACAAAGGAATTAGATAACTCAAGTGTCACTAATTACTCAACTAAAGCCAAGAGGAACAAAATCTAACTAATAGCTAGAAGAGACATTTCATCAAACACATAAAAGGCAATAAAAGTAAACAACATGAATTGAAAGAATTAAAGAGAGATCTAACTACAATGGCAAGAGATCAATAATAGAAAAGTAAAACAATTGTGAAACAACAAAGAACTTACCAATTGCATTGAAGAAGAAATGTAGATCTACAAAAGAAAGTTCATAAACTACAATTAACAATACAAAGGAATTACAAGAGAAATAGAATGCTACAACTACAAGAGAACAATTAAGGAAGGAAAAGGAAAATTAAGAGAGAAGAAGAAGAAGAAGTAGATCTAGATCTAAAACCTAATCCTAAACTAAACTAATGGTAACTAGGTGTCTAAGTGTGTAAAGTATGTCAATTCCCCTTCAATCCTTGGCTTAAATAGCATTAGAAATAAGTTGGATTGGGTCCACAAGGCTTTAGAATTCGCTGGCCACGAATTTGCATTTAATGAATCACATGCAAATCGGTGCGTCCGCGTACCGTGCGCGTCCGCAACCCTATGCGCAATGCAATGGAAGGTACTTAATAACGCAAAAGGGAAAAGTGGTGTTGTATTGATGAATCAGAATTTAATTACAAGGAATTTAGAGTTATATGAATTTAAAGTATTACTTGAAGAAAGGAAAAGAACAATCAACAGTGATTGGAACTAAGAAGAATTAAGTAAAACAAGGAAAAGGAACGCAGCAATCCTGATCTTGCATGAGGACCTGGGTGATAAGAAGAATTAATTAGAACATAACAATGAGGATTATGTAATCAGAATAGGGAGGAACAGAAGAAAGGATAGCACCATACCAGGTTCTAACTACCAGCATAATCCTTCCATTTTCTATTTATGATGTGTCCTCTCATGCTTCTATGCACGTCTGCAGAAGGTGGGTTAGCAGCCACGTGCCTCTGCTCTATAACTAACTTCCCTTTGGTAGCATAGTTTGCATTAGAGTGCTCACTCCCACCCAATTCTGTTATTCTCTTT
Source organism: Arachis duranensis (assembly GCF_000817695.3). Lineage (NCBI taxonomy): Eukaryota > Viridiplantae > Streptophyta > Magnoliopsida > Fabales > Fabaceae > Arachis > Arachis duranensis. The sequence goes on along the minus strand of NC_029774.3, from coordinate 15,155,129 downwards.
CTTACATTACCCTCTCCATTTAGACCAACCTTGTCCTCAAGGTTGAGAGCAGGGTATAGTCTAATTACGTCTGCAACTGGTTCCCAGGATGTTTCTGCAGTGTCTCCAATTCCCCACTGCACCTGGACCTGGTCTTCTGGTTTTCCATGTTTGAGAATGGTGTGAACTCCTATAACTCGAGAAGGTTCAAGTATAGGACCTTTGGCATTAGTCTGTAGAGGCAATGGCAAGTACTGATCAGTGTTATCCCCGCAGAATCTTTTTAACACTGAAATGTGAAACACATTATGAATCTTGGCCTTAGGAGGAAGTTCGAGTCTATAAGCCACCGAGCTGAGTTTCTTGACAATGCAAAATGGGCCAAAGTATCTCATTCCCAACTTTTGATTTTTTCTCAAAGCCACCGAGTGTAGATCAAGATGTCATCAAAGAAGACAAGAACAAACTTCCTTAAGAATGGCTGAAAGATATCGTTCATAAGGTGTTGGAAGGTGGCTGGTGCATTTGTTAATCCAATTGGCATTACTAGCCATTCGTAATGTCCTTGGTGTGTGTGGAATACGGTCTTGTATCGATCCTCCGGCTTCACCAAAATCTGGTGGTATACTGATCTGAGGTCCAGCTTTGAAAAAATTTTTGCTCCAAATAACTCATCCAAAAGTTCATCTACTGTGGGAATGGGGAAGCGATCCTTGACTGTAATATTATTCAAAGCACGGTAGTCAGTGAAGAATCTCCAAGAGCCATCCTTCTTTTTTACCAAAAGGATTGGTGATGAGAAAGGGCTATGGCTAGGCTGAATGATGCCATCCTTAAGCATCTCTTGAATCATGCATTCAATTTGAGTCTTATGGTGGTGAGGGTATCGGTACAGTCTAACCCGAATTGGTGTTGCTCCCTCTACCAAGGGAATAGAGTGATCATGTAATCTTTGTGGGGGAAGCCCTGTAGGTTGCTGAAACACTATTTGATACTTCTGGAGGAGTGCAACAAAAGCAGGCCCCATGGTAGGGGAAGACGGCAGGGGAGTGGCTGTATTCTGTGTGGGTTGCTGAACTTCCACTGTGAAGGCTTCCTCAATTGCATCAATGTTGAGAAGACGTCGGATGTGGTGATACTGAGCTTGCTCCGGCATGGGATTCTTCTCACCATGCTCTGTCACAAACTCACCATTATGCAGGAATCGAAGAAAAGCAGCATCATAGTCCACAATGTGCGTTTTCAGTTGCTTGAGCCAAGGAGAACCAATCACCAAGTCACCTCCAGCCACATGCAGCACAAAGACATGTGGAATAGTGATTTTGCATCCGCTCATTGTGACCTCCAAAGAAGGGATATAACCCTCAACATCCATGATGCCAAAATTTCCCACTATCACCCTCACACCAGGGGCAGGCTATACTGGAATGTTCAAAAATTTTGCTATCCGAGGCTGGAAGAAACTATCAGAGCTGCCTCCATCCAATAGAGCTCGAACCTCCAATCCTTGAAGGATAGCTCTAAATCAGATTGAGGACGAACGAGAGGTACCATGCATGGCGTTATAGGATAGGTGATGGTCAGTCACTTGTTTCTCAAGAGTTTGAAGGAAGGGATCTACTACCTCTTGAGTTGTAGCTTGTTGTTCCCCATCAGGGACTTTGTCTTCTTCAAGCTGAAATAACATGAAGTGTCGATTTGGGCATTTATGGAGAGCCGTGTATTTCTCATCGCACCAATAACACAAGCCTTTGGCCCTCTTAGCCTGAATTTTAGCTGAGGATAACCTGCGAACCGGATTCAGTGGAGAAGAAGTGGAGGATCGTGGTGATAGCGCTGGTAGTAATGGAGGTGATCCTGTACGTAGAGAAGGCTTAGGTTGAGTTAGAGCCAATGTCGGAGGGTTAACCGAGCGGAACGAGGCCGGTGCCGTAGTGGTAGTCAGTTTGGTTGAGAACTTATCCTCGTATAAACGGGCCAAGCTCACGGCCCTCATCAAGGAAGGTGGGCATTGCGCCTTGACCTCACGCCTAATATCTTGTTGTAACCCGCTAATGAAACAATCCCGCAAGGCATCCGGGGGATCAATGTGGGATCAATTAGCCAATGCCACAAATTCTGCATAATAATTGGAAACCGTCCCTCACTGTTGGAGTTTGAAAAGATGTTCTCTCGGCGATTCAAACAGTGAAGGACCGAACTCAATTTCAATTTATCTCTTCAATTGGGTCCAAGAACGAAAGGGGGATGTACGTTGCGTCATCTGAAACCAAGGAATTGCCATCCCCGACATGTGCATTGCAGCCAGACCCACTTGTTCCTCTTCGGAAACCCGAAAGAACTCAAAATATTGATCAACAAAAAAATCCAAGCCAAGACATCAGATCCGTCAAATTTGGCCAAGTCGCAGTTTACCTTCCTGGGTTGCGCAGCTTCGCGCGAAGAATGATCTCCTCCTGAGTTTGCGCCATGGTGAGAACCCAAGACAACTGAGCGAGCCTGGGATGACTCATTAGCGATTTGGGAAATGGAGGCTTGGAGAGACTCGAATTTCAGATCCGTCGTTTCCTTCAATCGAGCATGCTCAGATCTATTTTCTTCCATCATCTGGAACAGCTTCTTGATGTCGGCCCTTCATCCTGGTGTTGTCTGCCATGGCAATGAAAGCACCAAATGGAAGGTACTTAATAACGCAAAAGGAAAAAAGTGGTGTTGTATTGATGAATCAAAATTTAATTACAAGGAATTTGGAGCTATATGAATTTAAAGTATTACTTGAAGAAAGGAAAAGAATAATGAACAGTGATTGGAACTAAGAAGAATTAAGTGAAGCAAGGAAAAGGAACGAAGCAATCCTGATCTTGCATGAGGACCTGGGTTATAAGAAGAATTAATTAGAACAGAACAATGATGATTATGTAACCAGAATAGGGAGGAACAGAAGAAAGGATAGCACCATACCAGGTTCTAACTACCAGCATAATCCTTCTATTTTCTATTTATGATGCGTCTTCTCATGCTTCTTCGCACGTCTACAGAAGGTGGGTTAGCAGCCATGTGCCTCTGCTCTATAACTAACTTCCCTTTGGTAGCATAGTTTGCATTAGAGTTCTCACTCCCACCCAATTTTGTTATTCTCTTTCTTACATTAAACTATGGCAAATCTTATATCATTTTGAAGACCCGGATGTTAGCTTTCCAACGCAACTGGAACCGCATCATTTGGACCTCTGTAGCTCAAGTTATGGTTGCTTAAGCGCGAAGAGGTCGGCTTGACAGCTTTTGTGATTCCTACATTTCTTCATGAGTTCTCCATTTTTACATGCTTTTCCTTCATTCTCTTGATCTAATCTTTGCCTCCTAAATCTGAAATCACTTAACAAACATATCAAGGCATCTAATGGAATCAAGGTGAATTAAATTTAGCTATTTTAATACCTAAAAAGCATGTTTTCACTCTTAAGCACAATTAAAGGAGAAGTTATAAAACCATGCTATTTCAATGGATAAATGTGGGTAAAAGGTTATAAAATCTCCTAAATCAAGCACAAGATAAACCCTACAAATGGGGTTTATCAACCTCCCCACACTTAAACCAAGCATGTCCTCATGCTTAAACCAAGAGAAAGAAAAGGGCATCAACATTTATTCAATGCAAATAACCTAAATGTATCTATCTATATGAATGCAACTAAATGCAAAATGATTCTACCTACTTGGTTAAAAATAAATCAATCCTCCAAGAGCATGTATGCACAAGTAGGGCCAAGATCATATAACGATTCATGAATCCTACCAATTCAAGTATAAAAAATGAAGTTCAAATAGACTTGCAAGAAAAAAGCTTATGAAAGCTGGGAATCACGGAATTGAGCATCGAACTCTCACCGGAAGTGTTTGCACTCTAGTCGCTCAAGTGTGTAGGGTCGATCCTCTCAATTATCCCCTAATTATGCTTTCTAAGATTTGTTTTTCTTCTAACAATCAACATATATTTCATGCATGCATACAAGTATCATGAGGTTTTTTCTTTAGGTTGTAATGGGACTAGGGTCAAGGTAAGGATGCATATTTGGTCAAGTGAGCTTGAAATTTGAATCTTTGATGAGCTTAAACTTTCCACCTAACCTATGACATCCTATACAATTTCAAAGCTAACCTAGCTACCCATTTTTCTCTTTTTCTTCTCATACTCATGCATTTTTTCCTTAATCACAATACATATGCATTGATTTTATTGAGCTTTACTTGGGGCATTTTGTCCCCTTTTTATTACTTTTCTTTTCTTTTTCTTTTCTTTCTATTTTTTTCCTTTTTTTCTTTCGATATCTAAATATATATTATTTCTTTCTTTCTTTTTATTTTCTCATTTTTTTTCTTTTTCACAATAAAGTATATACAAAAGTATCAATGCATATGGTTTTACATTTAACTAACACATGAGCATGTACCCAATTCTCAATATTTACAACAAATAATACAAAACTATCCTTTTATTCACCCAATGTCCCAAGTTTTCCCAGACTTGAATGATACACACACTAGCCTAAGCTAATCAAAGATCCAAATAAGGACATTTATTGTTTTTCGCTTTAAGGCTTGTAATGTGCTAAAATAAGAACAAGTGGGTTAAGCGTAGGCTCAAATTTGCTAACAATGTAAGATAAAAGGTAAGGCCATTTGGGTAAGTGAGCTAAATGAAATGATGACCTCAATCATATAAATGCATGTATACACAAAATAGTGGACATAAAGAATCAAACAAATCAAAGATTACAATCATAGAAAGAGAATAATGCACACAAGAAGGAAAAATAAGTGGTTATAAGATGTAACCACACCATTAGGCTCAAATCTCACAAGCTTGTGTTCTTAGCTCAAAAACTATGTTCCAAAATAAATTCTTTCAAGCAAGTTCAACAAAAATTTTCAAATTGGTAGAGTGCCCTAAAATAGTTTCTTGGAAAAGAAATCATCACCCTAACCAAGTAGTCCTAATAGGAACGAAGTGGTAAAATATGTACAAATTATAACTAACATGCAATCTATCATGAAATGTAACAACTAGCTAACATTGGTGTTGAAAGAAAATTGTTACCCACGGAGATCGGTCGGACGACCTCCCCACACTTGAAAATTGCACCGTCCTTGGTGCACGCAAAGAAGAGCAAAGTGGACGGGTTGCTACAATTGATGAGCTTCTTCAAAAGGTTGTGCGGATGACTTGCTTGTTGCCCCATTTAGAAACTTTTCCTTTCCCTTTTTTGGTGGCCAACCTAAAGGGAGAGAAAGAAAAAGAAAGAAAATTAAGCCTACAACAAAGATATCAAAGCAAATAGAACGTAGGCGGGGGTTAATGCCAAGTAAGAGTAAGGTTCTCACTACATGTTAGCTACGCATGTAAGTGAGAAAACAATTTAAGCTAAGGCATATCAACTAATACTTGATGCAAGAGTGAAGTCAAAGAATGAAGAGCATATTGAGCATCAAGATCAAATAAGAATTGACACAAGCAAGATTAGTGATAAGCATGATAGCAGTTGGTCCCATCCTAACTCAATGATAATGATGCACAAGAACAAAGAATAATGAGTTAGGAAGGACTAAAGCACTAATCTTGTGTGTAGGACAATTATTACAATTAATGCAACAAGTCACGAAGCACCAAAATAATACAAGAGAGCCTCAACAATTGAGTAGGAAAGTTCAACACCATTATTAAGATGAGACTTAGAAAAAAAAAATGAAAACAAGCTATAATATCAAAATTGAAATGTAAAGGAGAGAAGTATACGAATACGATAAACAAAAGAAAATGGAAGAGGGGGAAAAAACTCTTTTTTTTATTTATTATTTTTTTTACCGGCGCGGACGCATCATGTACGCGTGCGCGCCGATGTGCATTTTTTTGGCCTAAGGGCGCGTACGCGCCAGGTGCGCGCACGCGTGTGCCAGGCTGGGCGCATAGTGGCAGCTCAGGATCGGCCTAACTCTCTGAAATATGTACCAGGAGGACAGGTGACGCTATCGGCACGCACGCGTACAGCGTGCGTGCGCGCGCATTGCGCATTTAGCATCAAGGACGTGTACACGCCAGGTGTGCGTACGCGCGGGTTGGTTTGTGCCTTAGGCCCAATTTTCGCACAGTGCAGGCCTAACTCTCGGGTTTTTGGCTGGGGGTAAAATTTTTGCATCCGCGCGGACGCGCCATGTACGCGTGCGCGCGGATGGTCGAAAATGCTCGAGCGCGCGTACGCACCAAATGCATGCACGCGCGGGTTGATGCTCTGTTTTCAAAATTTTTCCAATTTCTTGCACCAAACCAAGCCTTCCAAACCTCCAAACAGCTACCAAAACACCTTAAAACCTTATTTAACATATCATAATACTAAATATACTCAACAAACTAACCAAGAACATGAATTTAAACTAATTACCAATATGTACAAAAAGAGAAAATGAAAAGAAGTTACTATGGTGGGGTGTCTCCCACCTAGCACTTTTGTTTATTGTCCTTAAGTTGGACTTATGGGGAGCTCCTCATCAAGGTGGCTTGTGCTTGAACTCATCTTGGAACATCCACCAATGCTTGAGTCTCCAATAAGCACCATTCTTCAAAATTAATAACTCCAAGCTTGGGTGGAGTTCCTCACAAGCTATGAGCTCCCAAAGGTGATCCTCATGTATTCCCGGATCCCATATCATGTTTCCACACCTATCCTTGAATTGATCATCATTAGTCCATCTGGGTGGCAAGTAAGGTGAATTCTCAATAAAGTGACCAACAACCCTCCTAGACCCATATAGTTGAGCACTACTCCAACCTTTATATTCCATGTTTGATATATCAACCATAATGAGCCTTGATTTGCAACGCCAAACCACAAAACCTTTTTCGTTTACGCTTTATCCCACAAAACTCCTTAAGTTGGCCATTCGTTTCAAGCAAACCATATTCAAGTGGGATAATAAAGCTAATAGAAATGAATTTCACCCACTCAAATGTAGTTGTGGATGGCAACCTAGGCAAAGATGATTCCAATGATCTTGATAAATCGTATTCAATTGCCATCCTCCTATTTCTAGGGACTTCTACCTCATCACAAGTTTTCTCAAATGTAATCCTTTGTTCATCAATTCTATCTAAGCTTTCTCCCTTACTCAAATCATAAATGGGAAGGTGAGAGAATTTTACCTCCACATTGTCTTCAAATTCACCGGAAGAGGGTTCTTCAAGCTCAAAGGATTCTTCACCACTAAGACTTGATGCTTGATCTTCATCACCAAGGGAACTCAACTCTTGCTCTATCCCATCCAAGTCTTCATAAGGGATATGCTTCGGAAGATGTGCACTTTCCTCTTTAGCATCAAATTCAATCTTCTTGGAGGGGTTTTCTTCAACTCTATGTTCCCAAAGAGGCTCCGCATCTCCTAAGTCTTCAACCATCTCTTCCTCCTCTTGAACACTTATAACTTCCTCCAGTTGTTCCAATACAAAGCAACTTCCCCCATTCTTCACCAATCTCTCCTTCATGTTATGCTCTTCATTTGTTTCTCCACATGTAGCCATGGGAGTTCCTTGAGTATTTAAGCATTGGGATGCTAACTGGTTTACCACCTCATCCAAGGCGGCCGTGAATTGTTGTACATCTCTTTTCATCTCCTCTTGTCCTTGAACAAGAACATCAAGGATATCATCCATTAGAGGTTGGGGTGGATGGAAGGGTTCATGATTTTGGGGAAAGGGTTCATAGTAGGAAGGTGGTTCTCCTTGGTAGAGTTGTGGTGGTTCAATATTTTCCATCCTTTCCACTTGTTGCACAACACACTTCATGGTTGCTTGAAATTGGTCCAATGTTTCCTTGAGATGATCCTTTGACTCTTGTTCCTCTTGGATATCATGAGTAGGATCATATGGCTCTTGGATTGAAGGATATGAGTATTCTTCCATGGGAGGTTGTGGTGGAATGTAGTATTCATTTTGTGGTTGAAAATTTGCATACATTGGAGGTGGTTCATCTTGGTAATAACATGGAGGGGGTGGCTCTTGAAAATATTGATGTTAGAATGGTGGTGGCTCTATATGTGGTCTATATGGCTCATATGGTTGTTGGTAGGATGGATATGGATTAGGTTCATATGAAGGTGGTTGGTAAGAATGGGCTTGTGAGTATGGTTGAGGGTTATGTTGAGGGTATGGATCATAGGCATATGGTGGTGGTTCTTGAAAGTCACAAGTGGATTCACCATAGCCATTGGATTGATATGCATCATAGAATGGCTCTTGTTCATAGTACATTGGTGGAGGTTGTTGGCTTGTTGCCATAAAGATTGATCATATGCATATGGCTCCTCCCACCTTTGGTTATCCCATTCTTGATATACATCCTCATTGAAGCTCTTATTTCCTACAACATAGTTAGAACCAAACTCATAGCCAAAGTGAGAATTCATAGTGAAAAGAGAAAATAAGAAATAAAAGCTAATAAGAAATAGTGAAACAAAATCCTAAAGCTAGCAAAAACTAACAAACAATCCAAAAATCAAGCTATTCACATATATACAATAACCAATAACATAACACGATTACAACTCCCCGGCAACGGCGCCATTTTGATGAACAGATTTTTGTGTGGTTTAGAATTTCACAAATGAATTCTCGTTGCAAGTATAGTTTCTAAACCAACAATAATCCTTTCATACAAAAGATTTTTTGTCACTAAAACAAACCCCTAAATTTATAAACCGAAGTATTCAAACCTCGGGTCGTTCTCCCTAGGAATTGCAATAAAGTGTTCTTGTTATTGGTCATGAGATATTTTGGGGTTTTTTGAGATTCTAGACATAAAATATAAATGGCAAAGAAAATAAACTATCAACTAATAAAGCTCTTGGCAAGATATGAGAACTAGAAGCCCTATCCTAGTTATCCTCCTCAATTGTGACCATAAATTGTTCATTGCTACCATTTAGTTAACCTCTAACCATGGAGCAAAGTCAAATGGATGAATTAACTTGGTTCCACAAGTCCTAGCCAACTCCCAAGAAAAGACTAGCTTTAGTGGCATCCAAATCAATTAACAACTTCTAATTATCAATCAACAAAGGAATTAGATAACTCAAGTGTCACTAATTACTCAACCAAAGCCAAGAGGAACAAAATCTAACTAATAGCTAGAAGAGACATTTCATCAAACACATAAAAGGCAATAAAAGTAAAAAACATGAATTGCAAAAATTAAAGAGAGATCTAACTACAATGGCAAGAGATCAATAATAGAAAAGCAAAACAATTGTGAAACAATAAAGAACTTACAAATTGCATTGAAGAAGAAATGTAGATCTACAAAAGAAAGTTCATAAACTACAACTAACAATAAAAAGGAATTACAAGAGAAACAGAATGCTACAACTACAAGAGAACAATTAAGGAAGGAAAAGGAAAATTAAGAGAGAAAAAGAAGAAGTAGATCTATATCTAAAACCTAATCCTAATCCTAGAGAGAAGTGAGAGCTTCTGTCTCTAAAAACTAACTTTCCCTCCAAAACTAAACTAAACTAAACTAATGGTAACTAGGTTTCTAAGTGTGTAAAGTATGTCAATTCCCCTTTAATCATTGGCTTAAATAGCATTAGAAATGAGTTGGATTGGGCCCACAAGGCTTTAGAATTCGCTGGCCACGAATTTGCATTTAATGAATCACATGCAAATCGGTGCGTCCGCGTACCGTGCGTGTGCGCGCCTCTATGCCTGATGCAACTATAACAAATCTTATATCATTTTGAAGCTCCGGATGTTAGCTTTCCAACACAACTGAAACCGCATCATTTGGACCTCTGTAGCTCAAGTTATGGTCGATTAAGCGCGAAGAGGTCGGCTTGACAGCTTTTGCGATTCCTACATTTCTTCATGAGTTCTCCATTTTTACATGCTTTTCCTTCATTCCCTTGATCTAATCTTTGCTTCCTAAATCTGAAATCACTTAAAAAACATATCAAGGCATCTAATGGAATCAAGGTGAATTAAATTTAGCTATTTTAAGACCTAAAAAGCATGTTTTCACTCTTAAGCACAATTAAAGGAGAAGTTATAAAACCATGCTATTTCAATGGATAAATGTGAGTAAAAGGTTATAAAATCTCCTAAATCAAGCACAAGATAAACCCTACAAATGGGGTTTATCAAGTTCTTAACCGATTAAAATTCCATGTATCAATTTAAAAGGGGTTTGTCACAAATTAAGAATAAAATACTGGGAGTGGAAATCCCAGGTCGTCTCCCAACGAGTTGCTAAGAAAGTGCTATTTATTGATTAGAAGTTTTTCAAGAAATTTGGAGTTTGGGGCATGGGCAAATGAATGATTATAAATTAAGGCAGTGGAAATTAAAGAGAGATTTTGTGTAATTAAGATAAAATGTCTTGACTAGGAGAAGATTAATCGAAAGTTCTATCCTTATTGGATTTTCCCAAGAGTAATAATGAGAGGTTGTTGTTTTTACTTAGTTAACCCTTACCGAATAAAGAAAAGTCAAGTAATTGAGCCAACTCTTATTCACAAGTCCTAGCGTTAGTGACTAGAAAGCCGGCCAACAACTTCCAATTTCAAATTAACTCTTGAGTATTCCAACTCAAGGGTCTCCTATTAATCAACTCCAAAGTCAAGTTGAAAGCCTACTCCATTGACATGGATGCCATTTTTGCATGCATGTAAAGGGAGTAGGGTGAGATATGATAATTAAACTCAATTGAAAATAATCAACAAATATAGAAATTAAATAGAAAAATATCCTTGCATTAATTAATTCCAAGATCAAAGGTATCCAAATGCAACTCTGAACAAAGTAAATGGGAATTAAAAAGAGTAAGAAAATAGAAAACAAACTAGAATAATAAAGACTTCAACAGAGGTAGTAACTCTTCTCAATATCCAACTCAAAAGCATAAAAACTAGAAAACTCTGAATGTGAAGAACCCTAGAGGAACTAGTAATTTCTCTCCAAGATTCAAAAACAAAAACAAAAACTAAAAACTTGAGAATGTGTGAATGTGTGTTGAGTCTCTGCTGTCCCCTGGCTCTAGTCTGCATTTCTAGGCCAAAAACTGGTTCCAAACTCAGCCCAAAATCGCCCCCAGTATTTTCTGAAAATTCTGCACGTGGCGCATATCACGCGTACATGTCAGGTACGCGTACGCGTCGATGGTCTTCTGCGCGTGGCACGCGTATGCATCAAGTACGCATCTGCATCGATATGGAATGCGCCAAATTATGCGCGCGTGTGATGCATATGTGCGCGTCGATTCTCACTGGTCAGCTCCTTAGTTTCTTGTGTTCCTTCCATTTTTGCAAGCTTTCCTTCCATCCTCTAAGCCATTCCTACACTATAAAGCCTGAAAACACTTAACACACGGATCACGGCATCGAATGGTAAAAAGGGGAATTAAAAATACATAATTTAAGGGTTTAGGAAGCAAGTTTTCAACCATAGAACAAGATTGGGAAGGAATTGTAAAATCATGCAAATAATATGAATACGTACGCAAAGAATTGATAAAGACCACTCAATTTAGCATAAGATAAACCATAAAATAGTAGTTTATCACCCAACCACATGCTTTCAAAGTCCATAGATTCCTCCTCGATAGCTGAAGATGCGGCCTAACTTCACAGGTTGCCAATGGCTTCTCTTTGTTGAGGGAAGAGTCCAGAATCCAACTCCGAACCTTGTTTTCCTTATGCTCTCCTAACCTGACATTCTTAATCCTCGGATGTAATATTGTGATAGGGGGCGTGGTCAGTGACTTCTCAAGTTGTGTCAATCCAAGGGAAAAGCTAGGCTTTTCAGGGCTAGGTGTGTGACAGCATGACTTCATAGGCATGATTGTCTGGAGGGGTTCCATGTTTATTGGCCTTGTGTTCCTACCTTGCTCAACGTTTACCAACATTTCCTCAACTTCTGGGCACTACACAAAGTTCAAGTCAAAGTCTCTCCATCGAATGCAACTATAGTTAGATAACACAATTATTATGCGGATTGAAATCACAGAAAAAACAAGATATGGCCAATTGACATATACCACAGATGTTAACCCATAGAACTTTCCTGTCAAAATCATATTCAGTAACTTCCACAAGTACTGTAGATGGTGTAACCGGATCCTTTTACTTTGTAGCTGACGAGTTTGCCTCCTTATTTAGCTGCTCACCATATTGGTTCCAGTTGTCTTGAAACAGGCGGTGCCTTCTTCGAGAAAGTGTCTCATTATCGTCATCATCCGAGTCAGTAATAACTACAGGTCTCTCCTTGTGCTTTGGGGCTTCAAGTGCTATTTAGCTGCCTTTGCAGGATTTGCCTTTGACAACGGGCAGCTTTTTGTATGTGCCTATTCTGGTCTCCTGGGTTGTAAACAAGCATGTTACAAATTCCACACACAAAATAAGGACAACAAGGGGGAATTCAATTAAAAATATAGGCCAGCTAGGTTCCAAGATGAACATATACATCACTATGTCCATATCCACCCACATACAATGAGATTTGAACATCCAACAAATCTAACATAGCACCAAAACATATTCAACATCCAACCTCAATAAAATTGGTATTTAATCTAAGTAACTAAGTTATGAAGTCATCCTATATCCATAATAAGATGCACTCACCTCTTGTGCCGCTGTATGACTTTCAGGTACTTTTGTTTCAACTGGCCTAGATAGTGGTTTTTCTGATGACTTACAGTGCTCACATTTAACGGATCTATCCTTGCTTTCCTGTGAACATCCATCGATAAATTTATATAACGCCCTTATTATGTTGGACATACAATCACACTTATATTAATAATACAAAACATCCAAAGGATATAGGAGCATGCATCCAGTTTTGCAACTACAAATAAACACTTCAAATTACCATATTGTCTAACCACCAATAGCTTTAATGTTGTAAGCACTATAAATTCCAATAGAAACATTACCTTGTGTACCGCTCTAGTCTTGCATTCCCTCTTTCAGCTTTGTTTTTTGGATGGGAATTCTCCATGGTTCTTGTTGGTTCAAAGTTTAGGTCGTTAACCACTTTTGCCTTATCTCCAATGGAACCTTAATAGGAAAAGGTCAATTGAGGTTAAAAAGTAATCATCCAAATTTCCCCGGTAGAACATTATTTCTATTTTAAAAAACTATTCATTGGTTAAGTGGATTAGCATATAACAAATAATAAATCGTCCGGGTTAGTACCTTAGCAAGGACATTAGTTGCCTTCTTGTCAAGTTCTGTAACATTCCATGCAGTGACCCATGGATCTGGTTCAAAACAGCGATCTAGTGGACCATGCTTCAGTTGCTGAAAGTATAACAGCTGGATGACAAGGTTGAAAGGTTAAGTGGTGCACCATAAAAGCAAGTAGGATGTATAAGCAGTTAAACATTTAAAGATACCATCAGGGCGAACATGCAGCCACCACAAGTTTCATGGTTCTTAGTTTTGAATTTTTCTATTGCTAGCCCCAACCGCTTGAATGTCTTATGTGCCCAATTGAATTTAATAGGGTCGGAGACATTCAGAATTGGAGGTATGTGCCACGGAGATATGGTTTATTGACTCGTTGGGTGATCATCCCGTTGATATAGCATGGAGAAATATAACACCCTAATATTTAAATCCTTATGCTCAAGTCATAAAATCGCGAAGACGTATCACTCATGTTCGACAACAAAAGATGAACCGTGAAGTCGAAAGCGATATACGAATAAATGCATAAAGAACAGGATCTCCTAATCTCTCCCAAATAGAACATGAAAGCCTCTATAGGCAAGTACAAAAGTGTTCAATACATAATATAAGTTCTTCAAAATAAAAGTGGAGAGATTCTAAGCAAAATATAAAGTAGAGAATATAAAAATTTTCGCCGTCTCTCAGACGAACCGTAGCTCACTTCTGAGCACCTGAACCTGTATCTAAAAAACAAGAGATATATACGGAATGAGAACTCCAGGCCTATGGGTTCCCAGAACGGTAAAAGTGCCAAATAAATACAATGCACTGCAACAAAAACACACTAAGCATCCTAAACTTCTTTCCACCAAGCATGCACCCTATGTTCTCGCTAATCCATAAATAGGCAACTGTCATAAAGGAAGGCTAAGTCTAATTTAGCTTTCAAATGCTTCCCAACTTGCTAACTCTCCAACAACTAGGACCAGAATTATAAACAAAACTATCACCAGTTATTCTGCCTCAGTAATACTATATCAATACATCATATTCTCACCTGGAGCAAGTGAATCCACTTCACTGCGTCTACCCAGGGAGCTCAAATTATCTCATTCAATAATCATCACCATCATACAATCGCATCACCAATTCATCTCATCAAGAACAGCCCTCAACGCCCACCGACACTAGCATGAGGGACCTCTCAGTTGCACAAACACAAGCAATACAGACAAGTAATGCACAATTAAGGTACAAGTAGAACAAGTAGCACATAATCAGGTAATGTAGCATATACGATATAGCAATTCAAAACAAGTAGGCACACACAAGCAATTCAAACATATGCAATATGATGCATGCCTGCCCTGTGGTGGATGATATCATCTGTAGGTTATATAGCCAGCCCGACAAGTCCTGGTAGCTAACTAATGAGCGGATAATTTGTACGCTTTTTGGCATTGTTTTTAGTATGTTTTTAGTATGTTTTAGTTAGTTTTTAGTATATTTCTATTAGTTTTTAGTTAAAATTCACTTTTTTGGACTTTACTATGAGTTTGTGTGTTTTTCTGTGATTTCAGGTATTTTCTGGCTGAAATTGAGGGACTTGAGCAAAAATCTGATTCAGAGGCTGAAAAGGACTGCAGATGCTGTTGGATTCTGACCTCCCTGCACTCTAAGTGGATTTTCTGGAGCTACAGAAGCCCAATTGGTGCGCTTTCAACGGCGTTGGAAAGTAGACATCCTGGGCTTTCCAGAAATGTATAATAGTCTATACTTTGCCCGAGATTTGATGGCCCAAACTGGCGTCCGAAATCAGCTCAAAACTGCCCGGCGTTAAGCGCCGGAACTGGCACAAGAATGGGAGTTAAACGCCCAAACTGGCACAAAAGCTGGCGTTTAACTCCAAGAGAAGTCTCTACACGAAAATGCTTCAATGCTCAGCCCAAGCACACACCAAGTGGGCCCGGAAGTGGATGTTTATGTCATTTACTCATCTCTGTAAACCCTAGGCTATTAGTTCTCTACAAATAGGACCTTTTGCTATTGTATTTTCATCTTTGGATCACTTTGGATCTTTGGATCTTGGGATCAATTTAGATCCTTTGATCATCTTTGGACGTCTAGTTCTTAGATCATGGGAGGCTGGCCATTCGGCCATGCCTAGACCTTGTTCTTATGTATTTTCAACGGTGGAGTTTCTACACACCATAGATTAAGGTGTGGAGCTCTGCTGTACCTCGAGTAT
>NC_029774.3:15138809-15139610 GCF_000817695.3 Arachis duranensis | reverse complement strand
TCTTGTTCTAAGATATTCATTTGCACCCAAGAACATGATGAATGTGATGATTATGTGACACTCATCATCGTTCTCACTTATGAACGAGTGCCTGACAACCACTTCTGTTCTACAAGCAAACAAGGCTTGAATGTTTATCTCTTGGATCCCTTGATCCGAATCTTCGTGGTATAAGCTAGAATTGATGGCGGCATTCAAGAGAATCCGGAAGGTCTAAACCTTGTCTGTGGTATTCTGAGTAGGATTCAAGGACTGAATGACTGTGACGAGCTTCAAACTCCTGAAGGCTGGGCGTTAGTGACAGANNNNGCTTCAAACTCACGATTGCTGGGCGTGATGACAAACGCAAAAGGATCAATGGATCCTATTCCAACATGATCGAGAACCAACAGCTGATTAGCCGTGATGTGATAGAGCATATTGAACATTTTCACTGAAAGGATGGGAGGTAGCCACTAACAACGGTGAAACCCTATATACAGCTTGCCATGGAAAGGAGTAAGAAGGATTGGATGAAGACAGTAGGAAAGCAGAGAGACGGAAGGGACAAAGCATCTCCATACACTTATCTGAAATTCTTACCAATGAATTACATAAGTATCTCTATCTTTATCTTTATGTTTTATTCGTATATCATCCATAACCATTTGAATTTGCCTGACTGAGATTTACAAGGTGACCATAGCTTGCTTCATACCAACAATCTCCGTGGGATCGACCCTTACTCGCGTAAGGTATTACTTGGACGACCCAGTGCACTTGCTGGTTAGTTGTACGGATTACAAATTCGTGCACCAATTG
>NC_029774.3:15136870-15138763 GCF_000817695.3 Arachis duranensis | reverse complement strand
ATTCCTGGAATTCTCATTAAGAATTTTGATATCTTTATTTTCTTTTCCACTTAATTTTCGAAAAAAACCAAAAAAATTACAAAATCATAAAAACCAAAAAGATTTCTTGTTTGAATCTAGTGTCTCATTTTAAGTTTTGTGTCAATTGCATGTTTCTGTTCTTCTTGCATTTTTCATGTGTCTTCAGTGATCTTCAAGTTGTTCTTGATGATTTACTTGCTCTGATTTTTAAATTCTCTTGTTTTGTGTGTTTTGTTGTTTCTCATATGCATTCTCAACTTGTTAGTGTCAGTAGTATACAAACTTCTAAGTTTGGTGTCTGGCATGCATTGTTTATTTGATTTTAGTTGCATTTTGATTTTTCCTCATCATTATAAATCCAAAAAATTTTTAATTTGTGTCTTTTCAAGTTAATAATACAGAGAATTGAAGATTCAGAACATTCAGCAGAGGGATTACACAGAAAAAGTTGGGCGTTCAAAACGCCCAGTGAGGAAGGAAAACTGGCGTTTAAACGCCAGCCAGGGTACCTGGTTGGGCGTTTAACGCCCAAAAGGGTAGTGTTTTGGGCGTTAAACGCCAGAATGGATACCATTCTGGGCGTTTAACGCCAAGATGGCACAAGAGGGAAGATTTTGTTTTTAATTCAATTTTTTTTTCAAGTTTTCAAAATTTTTCAAAATCAAATCTTTTTCAAATCATATCTTTTCAATCACATGTTTTCAAAATCAATTTCTTTCTATTTTCAAAAATACTTGCTAACAATTAATTATTTGATTCAACAATTCAAGTATGTTGCATTTTCTGTTGAGAAAGGTTTAATGTTTGAATCATATCTTTTCTTGTTAGCCAAGCTATTAATTTTTAAAATCAAATCTTTTTTAAAAAAAATGTTTTTCAAATCATATCTCCTCAATCACATCTTTTTAACCAATCATATCTTCTTAACCACATCTTTTTCAAAATAGTTTTCAATCAGATCTTTTTGATTTCTAATTTCAAAATCTTTTTCAAAAATCACTTGATTTCTTTTCCACTCTTGGTTTTCGAAAATCAATTAGTGTTTTTCAAAATGTTTTTAAAAATCTTTTACTTAATTTTCGAAAATCTCTTCCCCTCTTCTCACATCTTTCTATTTATGGACTAACACTCCTCCTTAATGCACAATTCGAACTCCATCTTTCCATGATAAGTTCGAATTTTCTACCCCTTCCTTCTATTTTTCTTTTCCTCTGACACCTCAAGGAATACAATTCAAACTCCATCTTTCATGATAAGTTCGAATTTTCTACCTCTTCTTTTTATTTTTCTTTTCCTCTGACACCTCAAGGAATCTCTATACTGTGACATAGAGGATTCCATATTTTCTTGTTCTCTTCTCTTTCATATGAGTAGGAGCAAAGACAAAAGCATTCTTGTTGAGGCTGACCCTGAACCTAAAAGGACCTTGAAGCAAAAGCTAAGAGAAGCTAAAGCATAATTCTCTGTAGAGGACCTAACAGAAATCTTCAAAGAAGAAGACATGGCAGCCGAAAACAACAACAATGCCAACAATGCAAGGAAAGTGCTGGGTGACTTTACTGCACCTACTCCCGACTTCCATGGGAGAAGCATCTCTATCCCTGCCATTGGAGCAAACAACTTTGAGCTTAAGCCTTAATTAGTTTCTCTAATGCAACAGAATTGCAAGTTTCATGGACTTCCATTGGAAGATCCTCATCAGTCTTTAGCTGAGTTCTTGCAAATCTGTGACACTGTCAAGACTAATGGGGTTGACCCTGAGGTCTACAGACTTATGCTATTCCCTTTTGCTGTAAGAGACAGAGCTAGGATATGGTTGGACTCACAACCTAAAGAAAGCCTGAACTCTTGGGAAAAGCTAGTCAATGCCTT
>NC_029774.3:15135673-15136755 GCF_000817695.3 Arachis duranensis | reverse complement strand
GAATCCCTCTATGAAGCTTGGGAAAGATACAAACAATTGATCAGAAAGTGTCCTTCTCACGTGCTTTCTGAGTGGAGCATCATAGGTATCTTCTATGATGGTCTGTCTGAACTGTCCAAGATGTCATTGGATAGCTCTGCTGGAGGATCTCTTCATCTGAAGAAGATGCCTGCAAAAGCTCAAGATCTCATTGAAATGGTTGCAAATAACCAATTCATGTACACTTCTGAAAGGAATCTTGTGAACAATGGGACGAATCAGAAGAAAGGAGTTCTTGAGATTGATACTCTGAATGCCATATTGGCTCAGAACAAAATATTGACTTAGCAAGTCAATTTGATTTCTCAAAGTCTGTCTGGAATGCAAAATGCACCAGGTAGTACTAAGGACGCTTCATCTGAAGAAGAAGCTTATGATCCTGAGAACCCTTCAATGGAAGAGGTGAATTACATGGGAGAACCCTATGGAAACACCTATAATTCTTCATGGAGAAATCTTCCAAATCTCTCATGGAAGGATCAACAGAGACCCCAACAAGGTTTCAACAACAATAATGATGGAAGAAACAAGTTTAGCAATGGCAAGCCTTTTCCATCATCTTCTCAGCAACAGACAGAGAATTCTAAGCAGAGCCACTCTGACTTAGCAACCATGGTCTCTGATCTAATCAAAACCACTCAAAGTTTCATGACTGAAACAAGGTCCTCCATCAGAAACTTGGAGGCACACGTGGGACAGCTGAGCAAGAAAATTACTGAACTCCCTCCTAGTACTCTTCCAAACAATACAGAAGAGAATCCTAAAGGAGAGTGCAAGGCCATCAACATGGCCGAATTTGGAGAGGAGGGAGAGACAGTGAACGCCACTGAGGAAGACCTCAATGGACGTCCACTGGCCTGCAATGAGTTCCTCAATGAGGAACCATGGGAATCTGAGGCTCACACTGAGACCATAGAGATTCCATTAGATTTACTTCTGCCATTCATGAGCTCTGATGAGTATTCTTCCTCAGAAGAGGACGAAGATGTCACTGAAGAGCAAGTTGCTAAATACCTTGGAGCAATCATGAAGCTAAATGACAA
>NC_029774.3:15133970-15134630 GCF_000817695.3 Arachis duranensis | reverse complement strand
TTTCTCTTCACCACTCACATCCATCCTTCATAAAACCCCACCTACCTCACCATTCAAATTCAAAACACTTTCCCTCCTAAACCCACCCTCACATAGTCGAACCTTACCTCTCTCTCCACTCCTATATAAACCCATCTTCACTCCTTCATTTTCACACAACCTAAACACTACTTCTCCCCCTTTGGCCGAACCACAAAGCCATCTCCATCTCCTCTATTTCTTCTTCTTCTTCTTCTACTCTCTTCTTTCTTCTTTTGCTCGAGGACGAGCAAACCTTCTAAGTTTGGTGGGGTAAAAGCATTGCTTTTTGTTTTTCCATAACTATTTATGGCATCTAAGGCCGGAGAAACCTCTAGAAAGAGGAAAGGGAAAGCAAAAGCTTCCACCTCTGAGTCATGGGAGATGGAGAGATTCATCTCAAGGGTGCATCAAGACCACTTCTATGAAGTTGTGACCTTGAAGAAAGTGATCCCTGAGGTCCCTTTCAAACTCAAAAAGAGTGAATACCCGGAGATCCGACATGAGATCCGAAGAAGAGGTTGGGAAGTTCTTACCAACCCCATTCAACAAGTCAGAATCTTAATGGTTCAAGAGTTCTATGCCAATGCATGGATCACCAAGAACCATGATCAAAGTGTGAACCCGGACCCAAAGAATTGG
>NC_029774.3:15133514-15133767 GCF_000817695.3 Arachis duranensis | reverse complement strand
GATGAGCGGATAATTTATACGCTTTTTGGCATTGTTTTTAGTATGTTTTTAGTATGTTTTAGTTAGTTTTTATTACATTTTTACTAGTTTTTAGTTAAAATTCACTTTTCTGGGCTTTACTATGAGTTTGTGTGTTTTTCTGTGATTTCAGGTATTCTCTGGCTGAAATTGAGGGTCCTGAGCAAAAATCTGATTCCGAGACCAAAAAGGACTGCAGATGCTGTTGGATTCTGACCTCCCTGCACTCGAAGTG
>NC_029774.3:15132961-15133502 GCF_000817695.3 Arachis duranensis | reverse complement strand
GGACTGCAGATGCTGTTGGATTTTGACCTCCCTGCACTCAAAGTGGATTTTCTAGAGCTACAGAAGCCCAATTGGCGCGCTCTCAACGGCATTGAAAGTAGACATCCTAGGCTTTCCATCAATGTATAATAGTCCATACTTTGCCCAAGAGTTGATGGCCCAAACCGGCGTTGCAAATCAGCTTCAGAATTCCCAGCGTTTAACGCCGGAACTGGCATAAAAATTGGAGTTAAACGCCCAAACTGGCATAAAAGCTGGCGTTTAACTCCAAAAGAAGTCTCTACACATGAGAGCTTCAATGCTCAGCCCAAGCACACACTAAGTGGACCCAGAAGTGGATTTTTACGTCATTTACTCATTTCTGTATACCCTAGGCTACTAGTTTACTATTAATAGGATCTTTTGACATTGTATCAATACCTTATGACCTCATGACACTTTACACCCTTTTTTGTGTACTTTCCACGGCATGAGTCTCTAAACCCCATGGTTGGGGGTGAGGAGCTCTACTGTGTCTTGATGGATTAATGCAATTACTACT
>NC_029774.3:15130157-15132860 GCF_000817695.3 Arachis duranensis | reverse complement strand
CCTGATAATTATTGATATCCTGACTAAGAGTTACAAGATAACCATAGCTTGCTTCAAGCCGACAATCTCCGTGGGATCGACCCTTACTCACGTAAGGTATTACTTGGACGACCCAGTGCACTTGCTGGTTAGTTGTGCGGGATTGCAAAAGTGTGATTGCAATTTCGTGCACCAAGTTTTTGGCGCCGTTGCCGGGGATTGTTCGAGTTTGGACAACTGACGGCTTATCTTGTTGCTTAGATTAGGACTGTTTTATTTTTGTTGGTTTAGAGTTTTTTATCTGAGTCTAGTTTCATATTTTAAGTTTGGTGTCAATTGCATGCTTTTGTTCTCTTTTATTTTTCGTATTTTCATGCCCTTAGTCCTTTCTTGATCCTTAAAAATTCTAAGTTTGGTGTCTTCTTTGTGTTTTCCTTTAAGTTTTCGAAAATTTGTGTCTAATTTTCAAAAAATTTTAAGTTTGGTGTCATTTTGTTGTTTTTCTCTTTCCTCATTTCAAAAAAAAATCAAATCTTTTTCAAAATAATTTTTGATCATATCTTTTTAATTAACTAATTGATTTAGTTTTCAATTTGCTTTGATCTTATTTTCTTTTAGTTTTTGAAAATTTATTTTATTTTCCTTTTGTTTTATTTTATTTTTTTCGGTCAACCAAAAAAAAATTTACTTTACTTGTGAATTCATATCATATTCCCTTTCTCCATCATGGACCTAAGTGGAATTGAACAGTCCAGAAGGACTCTGGGGTCATATGCTAACCCCATTACAGCTGCATATGGGAGTAGCATCTGTATACCTCCCATTAAAGCAAGCAGCTTTGAGCTAAATCCTCAACTCATTATCATGGTGCAGCAAAATTGCCAGTATTCTGGTCTTACACAGGAAGAACCTACTGAGTTTCTGGCACAATTCTTACAAATTGCTGACACAGTACATGATAAAGAGGTGGATCAGGATGTCTACAGACTATTACTGTTTCCATTTGCTGCAAAAGATCAAGCTAAGAGGTGGTTGAATAACCAACCTACAGCAAGCATAAAGACATGGAAACAGTTATCAGACAAATTCCTGAATCAATTTTACCCTCCAAAAAGGATGACACAGCTAAGGCTGGACATCCAAGGCTTTAAAGAAGAGGATAATGAATCCCTTTATAATGCCTGGGAGAGGTATAGAGGTATGCTAAGAAAATGCCCCTCTGAAATGTTTTCAGAGTGGGTACAGCTAGACATCTTCTACTATGGGCTTACAGAAAAAGCTCAGATGTCTTTAGGCCACTCAGCTGGTGGATCTATACATATGAGGAAGACGATTGAGAAGGCCCAAGAGCTTATAGATACTGTTGCTAGAAATCAACATTTGTACTCTAGCAATGAGTCCTCTACAAAAGAAGAAGTTATGACAGTAGCCACTAATCCTAATCCTCAAGAACAGATGGTTGAGCTTAATCAACAATTACACCTGATGACAAAACAATTAGCAGAATTTAAAGATATGCTCCAAGAAACTAAAATTGCTAACAAGAACATAGAATCACAGTTGAATCAGGCAAAACAGCAGTTATCTAAACAGATAACAGAAGAATGCCAAGCCGTTCAACTGAGGAGTGGGAAGACATTGAACAACACTGCTCAAAGTAGCAAAAAGCCAACAAAGGAACAATTAACAGAGGATAACCAAACCACTGTCCAAAATCCCTCTGAGGACAGTAAGAGCCCAGAGAGGAATACTCTTGGCGTTCAAACGCCAGAAAAGGGGGAAAAGCTGGCATTAAACGCCCATTCCCTGCCCAGTTCTGGCGTTCAAACACCAGAAAAGGGGGAAAACTTGGCGTTAAATGCCCATTCCTCACCCAATCCTGGCGTTCAAACGCCAATGAGGGATCAGACACCTGAGAGTGCTGATAGTAACCCCTCTAAAAAGGCTTTTCCAACCACCTCTGTAAGGAATAAACCTGCAGCAATTAAGGTTGAAGAATATAAAGCCAAGATGCCTTATCCTCAGAAACTCCGCCAAGCGGAACAGAATAAGCAATTTGCCCGCTTTGCAGACTATCTAAGGACTCTTGAAATAAAGATTCCGTTTTGTGACCTTGGAGCAAGTATCAATCTAATACCTGCATCCACTATCAGAAAGCTTGGGTTGACTGAAGAAGTCAAACCAACCCGGATATGCCTCCAACTTGCTGATGGCTCCATTAAATATCCATCAGGCATAATAGAGGACATGATTGTCAAGGTTGGGCCATTCGCCTTTTCAACTGACTTTGTGGTGCTGGAAATGGAGGAGCACAAGAGTGCAACTCTCATTCTAGGAAGACCCTTCCTAGCAACTGGACGAACTCTCATTGATGTACAAAAATGGGAAGTCACCTTGAGAGTCAATGAGGATGAGTTCAAGTTGAATGCTGTAAAAGCTATGCAGCATCCAGACACACCAAATGACTGTATGGGCGCTGACATTATTGACTCTTTGGTGGAAGAGGTCAATATGACTGAAAGTCTAGAATCAGAGCTTGAGGACATCTTCAAGGATGTTCAGCCTGATCAGGAAGGACCAGAGGAAACAAAAGAATTTTTTAAAATTCCTCAGGAGGAGGATAAGCCTCCCAAACCTGAACTCAAACCACTACCACCATCCCTGAAGTATGCATTTCTGGGAGAGAGTGACACTTTTCCAGTGATTATAAGCTCTGCTTTAAAT
>NC_029774.3:15127412-15128127 GCF_000817695.3 Arachis duranensis | reverse complement strand
TGTGTACCCAGAGAAGAAGCACAAAGGATCCTGTGGCATTGCCATGGATCTCAGTATGGGGGACATTTTGGAAGTGAGCGAACAGCCATTAAGGTCCTCCAATGTGGCTTCTACTGGCCTACTCTCTATAGAGATGCCTGAGAGTTTGTGCGTAACTGTGACAGCTGCCAAAGAGCTGGCAACTTGCCTCACGGATACGCCATGCCTCAACAAGGTATCTTAGAGA
Organism: Arachis duranensis; assembly: GCF_000817695.3. Taxonomy (NCBI): domain Eukaryota; kingdom Viridiplantae; phylum Streptophyta; class Magnoliopsida; order Fabales; family Fabaceae; genus Arachis; species Arachis duranensis. The sequence goes on along the minus strand of NC_029774.3, from coordinate 15,127,901 downwards.
TTGAGTTGTTTGATGTATGGGGAATTGACTTTATGGGTCCATTTCCACCATCATACTCAAACACTTACATTCTGGTGGCAGTGGACTATGTATCTAAATGGGTAGAAGCAATTGCTACACCCACTAACGATACTAAGACAGTGTTGAAATTCCTCCAGAAACACATCTTCAGCAGATTTGGTGTTCCCAGAGTCATAATCAGTGACGGGGGTACTCATTTCTGCAATAAACAGCTTTACTCTGCTATGGTCCGATATGAAATCAGCCACAAAGTGGCTACCCCGTATCATCCACAGACAAATGGGCAAGCTGAAGTATCTAACAGAGAGCTAAAAAGAATCCTAGAACGGACTGTGATAGCCCGAAGAAAGGATTGGGCAAAGAGCTTGGATGATGCTCTGTGGGCAAACAGAACAGCATTCAAGACTCCAATAGGAACCTCACCATACCAACTTGTGTATGGCAAGGCCTGTCATCTGCCCGTGGAAC
>NC_029774.3:15126366-15127201 GCF_000817695.3 Arachis duranensis | reverse complement strand
TTAATGGACAGAGAATCAAGCATTATCTTGAAGGCAATTTTGAGCATGAATGCTCAAAACTGAGACTTGAGTGATTCTCAGTGAAGGTCCAGCTAAAGACAATAAAGAAGCGCTTGCTGGGAGGCAACCCAGTGATTAGCAGGGTATCTGTTCTGTTTAATCAAGATTTGATACATATTCTAAAAGGGCAATTATCAAAATTGAAGGAATTCACAGAGTTACAGAAGGATTCAGTGCAAAAAGCAGAGAAAAAGAGCTTGCTGGCGAAAAAATGCCAGTACGGGGTACTTTGGGCGTTAAACGCCAGAATGGGCACCATTCTGGGCGTTAAACGCCAGTAAAGGTGCCATTTTGGGCGTTAAACGCCAGAATGGGCACCATTCTGGGCGTTTAACGCCAGGTGTGCAGCATCCTGGGCGTTTAGCAAAACGCCCAGTGATAAAGGGATTTCTGGCGTTTAACGCCAGGCAGGGTACCTGGCTGGGCGTTAAACGCCCAAATTGGCCAACAAATGGGCGTTAAACGCCAGAATGGATACCACTCTAGGCGTTTAACGCCAGAAAGGCAGGGGGAGGAGATTTTGTTTTCCACCTCAAATTTTTTTCAAACTTTCTTGTTTTGATCCATATTTTTCTGCATAAACACATTACAAACTTTCATCATTCACCTTCCAATTTCAAAAATTAAAATCTTCCTCAAATCTATTTCAAATCCTTTCCTAGGCTCTTTCAAAAACTCAATTATCTCCTCAAATTTTTTCCATATCTTCTCAAATCTCCCTTAAATCTTCGAAAATCTCTCCTCCTCTCCTATTTAAACACGTTCGGCCACCCCC
>NC_029774.3:15117808-15118628 GCF_000817695.3 Arachis duranensis | reverse complement strand
TGCTGGGGCGTCCTTCCCTTCTACTGAGATCTCTGAGACTTTCCCAGATGAGCAACTATTTGCCATCCAGGAAGCTCCATGGTTTGCAGATATTGCAAATCATAAAGCTGTGAGGTTCATACCACAGGAGTACAACAGAGTGCAAAGAAAGAAATTAATTTCAGATGCCAAGTACTACCTATGGGATGAGCCATATCTCTTTAAGAGATGTGCAGACGGAATGATCCGCAGATGTGTACCCAGAGAAGAAGCACAAAGGATCCTGTGGCATTGCCATGGATCTCAGTATGGGGAACATTTTGGAAGTGAGCGAACAGCCACTAAGGTCTTCCAATGTGGCTTCTACTGGCCTACTCTCTATAGAGATGCCCGAGAGTTTGTGCGTAACTGTGACAGCTGCCAAAGAGCTGGCAACTTGCCTCATGGATACGCCATGCCTCAACAAGGGATCTTAGAGATTGAGTTGTTTGATGTATGGGGAATTGACTTTATGGGTCCATTCCCACCATCATACTTAAACACATACATTCTGGTGGCAGTGGACTATGTATCTAAATAGGTAGAAGCAATTGCTACACCCACTAATGATACTAAGACAGTGCTGAAATTCCTCCAGAAACACATCTTCAGCAGATTTGGTGTTCCCAGAGTCATAATCAGTGACGGGGGTACTCATTTCTGCAATAAACAGCTTTACTCTGCTATGGTCTGATATGGAATCAGCCACAAAGTGCCTACCCTGTATCATCCACAGACAAATGGGCAAGCTGAAGTCTCTAACAGAGAGCTAAAAAGAATCCTAGAACGGACTGTGATAGCC
>NC_029774.3:15117042-15117691 GCF_000817695.3 Arachis duranensis | reverse complement strand
AGGGTCCGTATGTGATTACAGGAGTGTCACCATATGGATATGTTGAGCTTCAGGATACTGATTCTAACAAAAAGTTCATTGTTAATGGACAGAGGATCAAGCATTATCTTGAAAGCAATTTTGAGCGAGAATGCTCAAAACTGAGACTTGAGTGATTCTCAGTGAAGGTCCAGCTAAAGACAATAAAGAAGCGCTTGCTGGGAGGCAACCCAGTGATTAGCAAGGTATCTGTTCTGTTTAATCAAGGTTTGATACATATTCTAAAAGGGCAATTATCAAAATTAAAGGAATTCACAGAGTTACAGAAGGATTCATTGCAAAAAGCAGAGAAAAAGAGCTTGCTGGCGAAAAAATGCCAGTAAGGGGTACTTTGGGCGTTAAACGCCAGAATGGGCACCATTCTGGGCGTTAAACGCCAGTAAAGGTGCCATTTTGGGCGTTAAACGCCAGAATGGGCACCATTCTGGGCGTTTAACGCCAGGTGTGCAGCATCCTGGGCATTTAGCAAAACGCCCAGTGATAAAGGGATTTCTGGCGTTTAACGCCAGCCAGGTACCCTAGGCGTTTAAACGCCAGAAAGGCAGGGGGAGGAGATTTTGTTTTCCACCTCAAATTTTTTTCAAACTTTCTTGTTTTGATCCATATTTTT
>NC_029774.3:15116131-15116765 GCF_000817695.3 Arachis duranensis | reverse complement strand
CTCTCTCCCCTCTTTGCCTTCTTTTGCTTGAGGACAAGCAAACCTCTAAGTTTGGTGTGCTTTCCGTGATCACTAGGCCAAGATTTACCAAGATCATGGCTCCTAGAGGAAGACAAACCAATTTAAGAGGCAAGAAAGAGAATAATCCAAAGGATGTCTGGAGTCAAGAGAAGTTCTTAACCAAAGAACATGCAGACCATTACCACAAAATAATGGGTCTGAGGTCAATGATTCTTGAAGTCAAATTCAATCTGAAAGAAGATGAATATCCGGAGATCCAAGAGCGAATTCGAAACAGAGGATGGGAAGTTCTAACCAACCCTAAGACAAAGGTTAGGAGAAATATGGTTCAGGAATTCTACTCAAATCTGTGGCTGACAGATAAGCAGAGAATGACTGGAACTGCTTTTCATACCTACAGAACCATGGTCAGAGGGAGAATTATTTACTTCCATCTGGACAAAATAAGAGAGGTCTTCAAATTACCTCAACTGCAAGATGATCCTGAATCCTTTAAAAGGAGGATGGTAAGAGCAGATAAAGGGTTGGATCAAGTTCTAGAGGACATATGCCTCCCTGGAACTAAGTGGATAACCAATTCAAAAGGTGTCCCAAACCAACTCAAGAGGGGAGA
>NC_029774.3:15114923-15115758 GCF_000817695.3 Arachis duranensis | reverse complement strand
GAGGAAGAACAAGCCGCCATCACTAAGGTGGACCCGTTCTTTAATCTCCTTGTTCTTTATTTTTCCTGTTTTTCGAATTTTCATGCTTATGTTTATCTATGTTTGTGTCTTGTGATCATTAGTGTCTTAGTGTCTATGCCTTAAAGTTATGAATGTCCTATGAATCCATCACCTTTCTTAAATGAAAACTGTTTTTATTACAAAAGAACAAGAAGTACAGGATTTCGAAATTTATCATTGAAACTAGTTGAATTAGTTTGATGTGGTGACAATACTTTTTGTTTTCTGAATGAATGCTTGAACAGTGCATATGTCTTTTGAATTTGTAGTTTTAAGAATGTTAAAATTGTTAGCTCTTGAAAGAATGATGGAAAAAGAGAAGTGTTATTGAGGATCTGAAAAATCATCAAATTGATTCTTGAAGCAAAAAAAAAACGAAAAAAAGAGGAAAAAGAAAAAGAAAAAAAATAATAATAAAGTTGTGATCCAAGGCAAAAAGAGGGTGCTTAAGAACCCTGGACACCTCTAATTGGGGACTTTAGCAAAGCTGAGTCACAATCTGAAAAGGTTCACCCAAGTATGTGTCTGTGGCATATATGTATCTGGTGGTAATACTGGAAGACAGAGTGCTTTGGGCCATAGCCAAGACTCATAAAGTAGCTATGTTCAAGAATCATCATTCTTAACTAGGAGAATCAATTACACTATCTGAGTTCTAAGTCCCTATGGATGCCAATCATTCTAAACTTCAAATGATAAAGTAAGATGCCAAAACTGTTCAGAAGCAAAAAGCTACTAGTCCCGCTCATCTAATTGGAGCTAAGTTTCTTTGATA
>NC_029774.3:15114642-15114823 GCF_000817695.3 Arachis duranensis | reverse complement strand
AGATTCCTAAACCTGGATGCTAAGTTAGCTGGTGAAAAGAGATTACTCCAGCTAAATGAGCTAGATGAGTTTAGACTCAGTTCCTTTGAAAATGCAAAGATTTATAAGGAAAAGGCAAAGAAGTGGCATGACAAGAAATTGTCATCCAGAGTCTTTGAGCCAGGACAAAAAGTTCTGCTCT
>NC_029774.3:15110173-15114376 GCF_000817695.3 Arachis duranensis | reverse complement strand
GAAAAAATGCCAGTAAGGGGTACTTTGGGCGTTAAACGCCAGAATGGGCACCATTCTGGGCGTTTAACGCCAGGTGTGCAGCATCCTGGGCGTTTAGCAAAACGCCCAGTGATAAAGGGATTTCTGGCGTTTAACGCCAGCCAGGGTACCTGGCTGGGCGTTAAACGCCCAAATTGGCCAACAAATGAGCGTTAAACGCCAGAATGGATACCACTCTGGGCGTGTAACGCCAGAAAGGCAGGGGGAGGAGATTTTGTTTTCCACCTCAAATTTTTTTCAAACTTTCTTGTTTTGATCCATATTTTTCTGCATAAACACATTACAGATTTCATCATTCACCTTCCAATTTCAAAAATTAAAATCTTCTTCAAATCTATTTCAAATCCTTTCCTAGGCTCTTTCAAAAACTCAATTATCTCCTCAAATTTTTTCCATATCTTCTCAAATCTCCCTCAAATTTTCAAAAATCTCTCCTCCTCTCCTATTTAAACACGTTCGGCCACTCTCTTTCCCCACACCATTCGAATTTGCTCTCCTCCTCTCTCCCCTCTTTGCCTTCTTTTGCTTGAGGACAAGCAAACCTCTAAGTTTGGTGTGCTTTCCGTGATCACTAGGCCAAGATTTACCAAGATCATGGCTCCTAGAGGAAGCCAAACCAATTCAAGAGGCAAGAAAGAGAATAATCCAAAGGATGTCTGGAGTCAAGAGAAGTTCTTAACCAAAGAACATGCAGACCATTACCACAAAATAATAGGTCTGAGATCAGTGATCCTAGAAGTCAAATTCGATCTGAAAGAAGATGAATATCCGGGGATCCAAGAGCAAATTCGAAACAGAGGATGGGAAGTTCTAACCAACCCTAAGACTCCCAAACCAACTCAAGAGGGGATGCCTCAAACCAATTGCAAGAGGTTGGCTAGACTTTATTGGGCGTTCCATACTGCCCACTAGCAACCGTTCTGAGGTCACTATCAAGAGAGCAGTGATGATTCATTGCATTATGCTTGGAAAATAAGTGGAGGTTCATCATGTGATTGCTTGTGAGATCTACACAATTGCAAATAAGAATTCCACTGAAGCCAAACTGGCTTACCCAAGCTTGATCTCCTTGCTCTGTAAAGAGGCTGGGGTGAAGATGGGAGTAGATGAATTCATACCCATTGAACATCCAATCACCAAGAAGTCAATGGAAGGACAAATGCAAGACAACTCTATCAAAAAGAGGGCGCAAGAGTTCCTCCCTGAATTTCCTAAAATTGACTACTGGGCCAGCATAGAAGCATCTATCACCAAGCTGCAAGAAACTATGGAGCAACTTAAGGAAGAACAGCAGAATCAGAACTGCATGCTCTGCAAATTGCTGAAGGAACAAGAGAAGCAGGGGCGTGAAATTCAAGAGTTGAAACGCCAAAAGTTCTCCCCTCAAATTGAGGGAGAATCCACTTCTCAAAATCAAGGTTGTTGAGTCCTAACTCTGTGATAACCTCTATCATTAGGAGCTTATTTAAATTTTTGCTTTCTATTACTACTAGTCTTATCTTACATCTATTTCTGAGTCTTGTTCTTAATTCATGATTAATAAAATTTAGAGTTCATGTCTTAAAGCTATGAATGTCCTATGAATCCATCACCTCTCTTGAATGAAAAATGTTCTTAATTGAAAAAAAAAAGAATTGCATGAATTTTGAATTTTATAACAGTTTAATTATTTTGATGTGGTGGCAATACTTTGACTTCTGAATGTATGCTTGAACAGTGCATATGTCTTTTGAATTTGTAGTTTTAAGAATGTTAAAATTATTGGCTCTTGAAAGAATGATGGAAAAAGAGAAGTGTTATTGAGGATCTGAAAAATCATCAAATTGATTCTTGAAGCAAAAAAGAATGAAAAAAAAAAAGAGGAAAAAGAAAAAGAAAAAAAAATAATAAAGTTGTGATCCAAGGCAAAAAGAGTGTGCTTAAGAACCCTGGACATCTCTAATTGGGGACTTTAGCAAAGCTGAGTCACAATCTGAAAAGGTTCACCCATGTATGTGTCTGTGGCATATATGTATCTGGTGGTAATACTGGAAGACAGAGTGCTTTGGGCCACAGCCAAGACTCATAAAGTAGCTATGTTCAAGAATCATCATTCTTAACTAGGAGAATCAATTACACTATCCAGATTCTGAGTTTCTATAGAAGCCGATCATTCTGAACTTCAAAGGATAAAGTGAGATACCAAAACTGTTCAGAGGCAAAAAGCTAAAAGCCCCGCTCATCTAATTAATACTGATCTTCATGTCTGAAATTGAGGGTCCTGAGCAAAAATCTGATTCAGAGGCTGAAAAGGACTGCAGATGCTGTTGGATTCTGACCTCCCTGCATTCTAAGTGGATTTTCTGGAGCTACAAAAGCCCAATTGGCGCGCTCTCAACGGCGTTGGAAATTAGACATTCTGGGCTTTCCAGAAATGTATAATAGTTCATACTTTGCCCAAGAGTTGATGGCCCAACCCGGCGTTGCAAATCAGCTTCAGAATTCCCAGCGTTTAACGCCGGAACTGGCATAAAAATTGGAGCTAAACGCCCAAATTGGCATAAAAGCTGGCGTTTAACTCTAGAAGAAGTCTCTACAGATGAAAGCTTCAATGCTCAGCCTAAGCACACACTAAGTGGACCCAGAAGTGGATTTTTACGTCATTTACTCATTTTTGTTTACCCTAGGTTACTAGTTCACTATTAATAGGATCTTTTGACATTGTATCTACACCTTATGACACTTTACACGTTTCTCATTGTATCTTCTACAGCATGAGTCTCTAAACCCCATGGTTGGGGGTGAGGAGCTCTGCTGTGTCTTGATGGATTAATGCAATTACTACTGTTTTTCATTCAATCATGCTTGCTTCTATTCTAAGATATCACTTGTTCCTAAACCTGATGAATGTGATGATCCGTGACATTCATCATCATTCTCACCTATGAACGTGTGCCTGACAACCACCTCCGTTCTACCTTAGGTTGAGTAGATATCTCTTGGATTCCTTAATCAGAATCTTCGTGGTATAAGCTAGAATTGATGGCGGCATTCAAGGGAATCCGGAAGGTCTAAACCTTGTCTATGGTATTCTGAGTAGGATTCAAAGATTGAATGACTGTGACGAGTTTCAAACTCCTGAAGGCTGGGCGTTAGTGACAGACGCAAAAGAATCACTGGATTCTATTCCAGCCTGATTGAGAACCGACAGATGATTAGCCGTGCTGTGACAGAGCGCGTTGAACATTTTCACTGAGAGGATGGGAGGTAGCCATTGACAATGGTGAAACCCTACATACAGCTTGCCATAGAAGGAGTCTTGCGTGCTTGAAGAAGAAGACAGTAGGAAAGCAGAGATTCAAAAGATAGAGCATCTCCAAAACCTCAACCTGTTCTCCATTACTGCAAAACAAGTACTTATTTCATGTTCTTTTACTTTTTACAATTAATCCTGATAATTATTGATATTCTAACTAAGAGTTACAAGATAACCATAGCTTGCTTCAAGCCGACAATCTCCGTGGGATCGACCCTTACTCACGTAAGGTATTACTTGGACGACCCAGTGCACTTGCTGGTTAGTTGTTCGGGATTCCAAAAGTGTGATTGCAATTTCGTGCACCAGCGCCCAATGGAAGAGAGATTCAAGAGGAAAGCCAGTTCAATTGAGAAGGCATGACCTCAAGCCCGTACTAGGGGATGGTTGGAGTTTATCCAACGCTCAATCATTCCCACTAGCAACTGGTCTGAAGTTACTCTAGACCAGGCCATCATGATTCATAGCATCATGATTGGAGAGGAAGTAGAAGTTCATGAGGTTATAGCCCAAGAACTTTATAAGGTGGTGGACAAGTCCTCTACCTTGGCAAGGTTAGCCTTTCCACATCTCATTTGTCACCTCTGTTATTCAGTTGGAATTGACATAGAGGGAGACATCCCCATTGATAAAGACAAGCCCATCACTAAGAAAAGGATGGAGCAAACAAGAGATCCCACTCATCATGAAATCCCTGAGATGCCTCAAGGGATGCACCTTCCTCCACAAAACTATTGGGAGCAAATCAACACCTCCCTAGGAGAATTAAGTTCCAACATGGGACAACTAAGGGTGGAGCACCAAGAACATTCCATCCTCCTCCATGAAATTAAAGAAGATCAAAGAATCATGAGAGAGGAGCAACAAAG
>NC_029774.3:15043133-15110086 GCF_000817695.3 Arachis duranensis | reverse complement strand
CTTTGATGTGGTGGCAATACTTTTGTTTTCTGAATGTATGCTTGAACAGTGCATATGTCTTTTGAATTTGTGGTTCATGAATGTTGGCTCTTGAAAGAATGATGAAAAAGGAGACATGTTGCTGAGGATCTGAAAAATCATAAAAATGATTCTTGAAGTAAGAAAAAGCAGTGAATACAAAAAAAAAGGAGAAAAACGGAAAAAAAAAGAAAGAGAAAAAGAAAAAGAATGAAATAAAGTTGTGATCCAAGGCAAAAAGAGTGTGCTTAAGAACCCTGGATACCTCTAATTGGGGACTCTAGCAAAGCTGAGTCACAATCTGAAAAGGTTCACCCAATTATGTGTCTGTGGCATGTATGTATTGAAAAGGTTCACCCAGTCATGTGTCTGTGGTATTTGTGTATCCAGTGGTAATACTGGAAGACAAAGTGCTTTGGGCCACGGCCAAGACTCATAAAGTAGCTGTGTTCAAGAATCATCATACTTAACTAGGAGAATCAATAACACTATCTGGATTCTGAGTTCCTATAGAAGCCAATCATTCTGAATTTCAAAGGATAGAGTGAGATGCCAAAACTATTCAGAGGCAAAAACCTAAAAGCCCCGCTCATCTTATTAATACTGATCTTCATCGATGTTTTTGGAATTCATTGCATATTCTCTTCTCTTTATCTTATTTGATTTCCAGTTGCTTGGGGACAAGCAACAATTTAAGTTTGGTGTTGTGATGAGCGGATAATTTGTACACTTTTTGGCATTGTTTTTAGTATGTTTTTAGTATGTTTTAGTTAGTTTTTAGTATATTTCTATTAGTTTTTAGTTAAAATTCATTTTTCTGGACTTTACTATGAGTTTGTGTGTTTTTCTGTGATTTCAGGTATTTTCTGGGTGAAATTGAGGGACTTGAGCAAAAATCTGATTCAGAGGCTGAAAAGGACTGCAAATGCTGTTGGATTCTGACCTCCCTGTACTCGAAGTGGATTTTTGGGAGCTACAGAAGCCCAATTGGCGCGCTTTTAACGGAGTTGGAAAGTAGACATCCTGGGCTTTCCAGCAATGTATAATAGTCCATACTTTGCCCGAGATTTGATGGCCCAAACCGGCATCCCAAATCAGCTCAAAATTGCCCAGCGTTAAACGCCAGAACTGGCACAAGAATGGGAGTTAAACGCCCAAACTGGCACAAAAGCTGGCGTTTAACTCCAAGAGAAGTCTCTACACGAAAATGCTTCAATGCTCAGACCAAGCACACACCAAGTGGGCCCGAAAGTGGATTTTTATGTCATTACTCATCTCTGTAAACCCTAGGCTATTAGTTCTCTACAAATAGGACCTTTTGCTATTGTATTTTCATCTTTGGATCACTTTGGATCTTTGGATCTTGGGATCACTTTAGATCCTTTGATCATCTTTGGACGTCTAGTTCTTAGATCATGGGAGGCTGGCCATTCGGCCATGCCTAGACCTTGTTCTTATGTATTTTCAACGGTGGAGTTTCTACACACCATAGATTAAGGTGTGGAGCTCTGCTGTACCTCGAGTATTAATGCAATTACTATTATTCTTCTATTCAATTCTATTAATGCAATTACTATTGTTCTTCTATTCAATTCAGCTTATTCTTGTTCTAAGATATTCATTTGCACCCAAGAACATGATGAATGTGATGATTATGTGACGCTCATCATCATTCTCACTTATGAACGCGTGCCTGACAACCACTTCCGTTCTACAAGCAAACAAGGCTTGAATGTTTATCACTTGGATCCCTTGAACAAAATCTTCGTGGTATAAGCTAGAATTGATGGCGGCATTCAAGAGAATCCAGAAGGTCTAAACCTTGTCTGTGGTATTCTGAGTAGGATTCAATGATTGAATGACTGTGACAAGCTTCAGACTCCTGAAGGCTGGGCGTTAGTGACAGACGCAAAAGAATCACTGGATTCTATTCCAACCAGATTGAGAACCGACTGATGATTAGCCGTGCCGTGACAGGGTGCGTTGAACATTTTCACTGAGAGGATGGGAGGTAGCCACTGACAACGGTGAAACCCTACATACAGCTTGCCATGGAAAGGAGTAAGAAGGATTGGATGAAGACAGTAGGAAAGCAGAGAGATGGAAGGGACAAAGCATCTCCATACACTTATCTGAAATTCTTACCAATGAATTACATAAGTATCTCTATCTTTATCTTTATGTTTTATTCGTATATCATCCATAACCATTTGAATCTGCCTGACTGAGATTTACAAGGTGACCATAGCTTGCTTCATACCAACAATCTCCGTGGGATCGACCCTTACTCGCATAAGGTTTATTACTTGGACGACCCAGTACACTTGCTGGTTAGTTGTGCGAAGTTGTGATAAATAGTTGATATTGCAATTGAGCGTACCATGTTGATGGTGCCATTGATGATCACAATTTCGTGCACCACTAACCATTGGACTGTCCCTCTGTCGTGCATCCCCAACTCAAGTTATTCTCGATCATCATCATGATCATAATCATAATCATACAACACCCACAATGGTGTGTATCCATACAACAACCACACTGGTGTTTATCCACGGGGGCGAGCTCATCCGAAACTTTCACAGTGGTATATGGTCAGCAGAGTATCAAGTCTCCACCTCGAGCACGTGGTGGCTAGCCACTGCTTTCATCCAGGGAAACTCATATCTCAGATAGTGGAAGTGCAACATTCACATTTCATTCAATAGTATATATGCATTTATACTCAGCCATAATCAATAATGGCTCCACCGTAACCCGGCAATAACTCAGCCATCTGGCTCACAGTTCAATCCAGAACTAGCCAATTGATCAACATGGCTCCGTCGTAACCCGACAATAACTCAACCATCCGGCTCACAGTCAATCCAGAACTAGCCAATTTATCAACATATACAGCCCTTCAGCTTATGGCACATAACGCACTTCCACCGCCATCCTCCGTATCTCATACAATCATCCTTGACCATCATTGATCATAAATTTTTCCCTTGCTCCGTTCACAAGTTATCACATCCCCTAGCTCCATTCTCATTGCTAGGCATATCATAATGATTTAATACACAAGGGGGAGATCGGAGGCTTAGAAGTATGAAATTTGGCTTTTAAAACTCAAAAATAAACTTTGGGATGAAAACGGGTCCACGCGTATGCGTCCTCCACGCGCACGTAGGGATGGCCACAAAGTTCATCGACGCGTATGTGTCGCCCACTCACACACGTGGATGGAGAAAATAGCCAAGTGACGCATACGCGTCAGCCACGCATATGTGTGGATGCGTTTGTGTCCCACACACAAAACTGACACAACTTTGGCACAACTCTCGGAAAAAATGACTGGGCATTGGGTGCAGCATATCGACACGCACACATGGTCCACGTGCATGCGTGGATGGTGCCTTTTCAAAAAATGACGCGTGCGCGTCAGTCACGCCTACACGTGGGGGGCATTCTGTTAAAAGCTGCAAAATTCACAGATTAAACCCCCGATCTTCCAACGGACATAACTTCTTCATTTTAAATCATTTTTCGCCCGTTCTTCGAACGACATGAACATCTCGAATCCAATTTCATTTCTAAATAAGTTTGGCACAAAAAGCAGATCTGAAGTCTAAGTTATGTCCCGTCAAAGTATGCCCAAAAACCATATTTTCATACAAAACCACAAAGTGCCAATTTCAAAATAAGTCATTTTCAACCCTTTTCAAAATCAACCAAAACATGCCAATTTCAACCCATTTTGAAATCAATCAAAATATATCAAAATCAACATCAAGCCTCCTCAACTCATACATTAACACTTTACCACAATTCACAAAAATACCATTCCATCATTTTAACCCACTTCACCCAAGGGGCTTAAACTCAAACACATTTACATATCATATACTCTTCCTCATGCCAATTTCCAACAACACCAATTCCAATCAACCATCATTATACATAATCAATATCATACTCACCATCACATGGTTTCACCCACAAATCAACCTTAATCATTCATCAAGCATATATCACAACATGCATATCTCTTATGCATTATACCATCAAGGCATCAATAATCATAATCACATATTCAATATCTAAAATTCATCCAATCACTTGTGTCATCACACAATGCACACATCAACTAACCTTCCTTATCTCTTTCCGGCCTCCAGCCCAAAATTCACGGCCTCCGACCCAAATTCACACTTTAATTGCATAATCCACAAACCAATACTCATTATCCAATTCATCATATTCTCAACACACCAAACACACAATTTCACACAATTCTCAACCCAATTATTAATTCACACTACATATCAATTATGCATATTAGCACCAACCATTCACACAATCCAAACTTAATCCTAGGGGCATCTAGCCTAGAAATTATCATCACACCACATTGTACTTAAATGAAACTTAAACCGTACCTCTTGTAGCCAAACCAATTGAGCCTCTTCTTTAAAAGTCTCTATCAACCTTAGTTCCAAGCCTCACCAAGGCTCCCCAAGCAATATCAATCTCCCAATTGTGCACCAAAGTCACCAAATACACTAACATAACCAATTTCACATATATACATTAACCTAGTGTTCATGAAATTGATAAATCACATGGGTTTGAGTACTTCTTACCTTAACCCACTGAAGTTTATGATGAATATCACCCATGGCTCATACTAGAGCACTCCTAAACAACCAAAATCATAAGGTTTTCTCAAAACCCAAACCAAATTTGAATTTAAAAAAAAAAACTAGGTAGAGGAAAGCGGGTTACTCACACAAAATTTAGATAGAATTATAGAGGATGAGAAGAGCGATGTCTAGCCGCAAACGGCTTGTCAATCGGAGCTCCATAGCTCAAGTTATGGTGATTTAAAGATTAAAGAGAGTTAGGTTTTCTCTCTTCTCTTCTCTCTTCTCAATTCAGCGCCCCTCTTCATGTTTTTAGGGTAAATGAGTTGAAATGCTCATAAATAATGTTTTATATGTTGGGTCTTGGGCCCACTTAGGCCCGGTTCACTTATTTTTGTCCGTTGGCCCAAGTTTGAGCCAAAACCTTTAAGATTAGCGCTCCAAATCACATTTTAAATATTTCTACCTTCCCTAATTAAAATTACTCATTTCTTAACCTTATTTATTTATAATCAATTTTCTCAACTGTAGTACTAGATAGATCTCAGCCGGTACTGCCGGTCAAAATTCTAGTGCATGTCTTCACGCAGAAAACTATGTTTTCCGACTTAGAAAAATTCACTGAATCCAAATATCATATTTAAATGATCAAATTCCAATTGTTAAATCTTCTAACCATATTCTCTCCTATTTAATTTATTATTTAATTAATTACGGTTAGACCGGGTTTTACAAGAACAACACGTTTCGACTAATTTCTATTAACAAACAGAATACACATTATAAGCAAATAAAATCAAGACTGATTACTGACGAAACTCAGATTACCTTTTTTCGCATCCGAATGCTATTTAGCAAATCAAACTCAGAACACGTTCTTCCCTTTCAAGAACCAGTGAATCATTAGTCTTGCCACTTACTACACGTTATCATATTACCATAAGTATAAACCTACCTAACCACATCAAAATCTCGACACACACAGCATCATGGCACTAATATGAGTAATCAATAATTATTCACGTCTTGTCAGCTTAGAAGAGGAACTAATTTTGTGCAATTTTTAAAAAACCAACTATCAATCATAATGTAAAAAGTCATTCAATGACACAATCAACCACTATAACAAACAGGCAAACAACGAAACACCAAGTGAAATAATTATCCGGCTAAGTAAACAATCATTGTCAAACATCCACAGTCAAAATGTACCATACTAACAACGTAAAGGTGTGAATTATTAGCATAACACAGTTTTATTTTGGATTAAAAACACAAACAAATATTACCAACTGAATTCCATAATCTTATATGCATAATTTTTTGCTAAAATTATAATTAGGCTTCCATAGCATTCATAACCAAAATAATACGTCACGAAAAAAACAACTACAAAAGGCCTTCTCATGTTTGTCTCACAGTGGCTTACATAGTCATACATCCTAGATGGATAGAATTTCAAACTAAATCACATGAAACACAAACACATGAATTAAAGTATTCTAAAAAATGGTCACTAAACTCAAACAAATTTCAAATATTACCAGACATGTTCTAAGGGAAAAAAATTGGAACTCACAACGGTATAACAAGAGTAGTGAGCAAGGTGAGTAATTAAGTAAACAACCAAAAATCAGGTATAATAATCTTCCTACAAAGAAAGCAGTCAAAATTGAGCATCCAATGTCAAGAGGTAACAAAATAAGCAAGTAATAATGCGTAGAAAAAGCATATTACACTTTCAACTCTGATTAAAAATCTAACAACCAACCCCAACCCAGCTCGAAAACTTTATATACAAATAGGTGTTACCACATTATAATTTGGATTGCAGGTTATTTTGAAACTAAACAAATGAAACCACTTAAACCATATTTTTACAAAATCAAACATACCTAATAGGTAAATTGAATGACAATTCATATGTGACAGAAAGGTAGGTGAACTAACAGAAGCAAAAATTTGTCACAAGACTCAAACAAATTTCACATCCGTGTTAGAAATTTCAACCATCTATTCGCATAGTGAAATAACCATCCATTTTTCAATGCATAAACAACTCATATTGAAACAAATTTAAAAAACGTGCTTGAAACCAATCGGTGACTTCCTACTGCCCGGGGATAGAACATACTTGAATTCAGTCAACCATTTAAAAATAAGATGACAAAAAGAAGCTATTCATCAACATTAACCTGTCACTATGCTTATCAACACTCATGGAAGTCAAACAGATTCAGCAATGAGTACAAGCAGCAGAACCGTTCAAATAAATCATCACCTAAAAAATTTTCTGAACATCTAATCAGTAAAAAAAATATAGCCTTAAACTGACCTTTGAAGGCTACGAACAGGGACATAGAACGCTGGCGACTGGGTTGTTAGCGAAATACGAGCATGCGGCGCAAACAAGATCGGGTTGACAGCATGCAACGACAGCGTGTGATGTAGGTTGGCGACTATGTAACGGAAGGTCTCCTACACGATGACGGACGCTCGGTGGCTGCACCAGGGAGGTGATATGGATGACGGCAGCAACGGAGAGACCATATGGATGGATGGAAGCTGGTGGCGAGAAGCTGTTCGGTTCCAATGGCTGTTCACGTTGCAGCAAGCTTGGTGGCAGTTGGTAATGGAGTGCCGGCGGTGAGTGCTCTCCTCGATCAGTTTTGGCGGTAGGGGAAATGTTTTAACTGTTAGGTCAAAAAGGGGGTAGATGATTAGCGTTGTAAAAAATTAGGATGGTTAAAATTGGGATTTGGGGGCAAAATTAGGGTGTAATATGTTTTAGTTGAATTGGGCTAATTTTAGGCCCCGTTATTCATGTTGTTCAAGAAAGTCATTGGTTACCTAGCATAACCCTATTTTGTGTATAGTGTAAACGAAATAAGAAATACGAAGTAATTTTGTAAAATGCTGCAAATTATTTATATCATAAATAATACATTTATTTAATTTATATATAAAAAAACCTAAAATAAATAGATAGATAAAAATCACTTAAATGACTAAAAATAAACGGAGTGTTTTTAATGCAAGAGAAGAGAGTCGAATATTTTGCCATAATCAAGAATAACTGGTCGATGGGTTAGTGTTTTACTTGATTTTGGTTTCTCTATCTATCGAAGTGATTTTCGATCATTATACACTTCAATTATTTGTTCAAGATATAAAATCTGTGAGTAAAATTACTTTTCTTATGGGTATCGGCTAAAGAAATGCATCAAGGAAGATATAGATTATAATCAAATTATTGCATAACAAATGTCGAAATATATATATGATCATAAATAATAGGCCAGTTATGCTGTGTTAGTTTTGGCGATAAAAGTTGACGGACGCTCGGTGGCTGCACCAGGGAGGTGCTACGGATGACGGCAGCAACGGAGAGACCATATGGATGGATGGAAGCTGGTGGCGAGAAGCTGTTCGGTTCCAATGGCTGTTCACGTTGCAGCAAGCTTGGTGGCGGTTGGTAATAGAGTGCCGGCGGTGAGTGCTCTCCTCGATCAGTTTTGGCGGTAGGGGAAATGTTTTGACTGTTAGGTCAAAAAGGGGGTAGATGATTAGGGTTGTAAAAAATTAGGATGGTTAAAATTGGGATTTGGGGGCAAAATTAGGGTGTAATATGTTTTAGTTGAATTGGGCTAATTTTAGGCCCCGTTATTCATGTTGTTCAAGAAAGTCATTGGTTACCTAGCATAACCTTATTTTGTGTATAGTGTAAACGAAATAAGCAATACGAAGTAATTTCGTAAAATGCTGCAAATTATTTATATCATAAATAATACATTTATTTAATTTATATATAAAAAAACCTAAAATAAATAGATAGATAGGTATTCAAAAATGTGTCCAAGGAAAAATAATAGGGCAGGAAAATCCGAATATTTTGCCATAATCAAGAATAACTGGTCGATGGGTTAGTGTTTTACTTGATTTTGGTTTCTCTATCTATCGAAGTGATTTTCGATCATTATACACTTCAATTATTTGTTCAAGATATAAAATCTGTGAGTAAAATTACTTTTCTTATGGGTATCGGCTAAAGAAATGCATCAAGGAAGATATAGATTATAATCAAATTATTGCATAACAAATGTCGAAATATATATATGATCATAAATAATAGGCCAGTTATGCTGTGTTAGTTTTGGCGATAAAAGTTCATATATAAAAAACAATTTATTAAGGGTATAAAATGTTATTTCCCTTTTATCTTTTCGGAATATTTGGAGGCTAATATTTTTAGTGAAAAAAGTAAGGAGTTAATTAATATTGATTAGATAGGTTTTTGTGGAGATTGAACGGTGTATAGCTCGTCTGCCGGTGAATACTTGTAAGCTCTCCGTCTAGATGAGGTATACGTCAGCAATAAGAGAATAGGGGGTTGGGTACCTGCAAAAGACAATCTGACGCTCAAGTCAGTAAGTGTTTAAGAGGTATATAATAATTCTATAAATATAGAATGTTAGACGAGAAATAGAACTTATCACGTGTGTATCTTTATAATAATTCTATGACTATAAAATCTAAGACATGAAAATATAACTTATCATGTGTTGTGTGTCGAGATATAGAAATTGGTGTCTTTTATTGGCATAGAGTTGATGAGTAGAGTTGATGGTATGACCGTTAATCATTAAAATGGAAATGATGGTCATTAAGTCGATAATGAAGGTGTCAGTTACAAGCAAAGAATGAATGATAGTTAACGCCGAGTTATAATTCATAATGCACAATAAAGACCGAGTTATAAGGTGATGGATCACAGCCTCCAAGCTTTGTCTGTCGATCATATGATCCGGGCTAAGCTTAGAAAATAAAATGAGTTATAACTCGGTTAAAAGATAAGTGAATAATGATATGGTGCACCCCTAAGCTTAGTCGGGTTATTATGTCGACACTTATTTGAAAAATAATTTAGTGGAAAGAGTTATTCAATCAAGATAGTTGTGTGGGAAATACTTTTCTACTTAAGAACAATTTTAGCATTTGATTGTATGTGAACTGAAAAGTTCAGAAATAGATATCCATTGACGGAATCGATTGTATGATCCGAGGATATAATGGTTAATTGTCTTGAAAATTTTTCCAGTCCACAACAGCTTATTGGTGAATTTCTTGCTCAAAGCAATCAGTTATTAAATATTTACAATTTATAGTGAAGGTCTAACATGAATAAGATAAATTGAGAAAATGAATATGTACAAAGTCACAACATATATTGAATAGTATATATTGTAAAAGTAAAAAAGTTCAAATTAGAAAAATATACCTTAAAAGTTGATAATTGTAGAGAAGAAGACGACATATATGAATGTCATACATGTCAAATATGAATATCTGAATTTTGTTTTGTAGGACATGCTTTCATTTGATAATAAAGCAATAAGATAACAGTCATTGAATAATACATTTAGTATAATGTTTTTAGCAGTTAAAGTATGACGAGAAATATTTCTCGTGCAATAATAGTAAATTTTGAATGTTTGCACGTATTTTTGCTTAACTTTTTGTATTAAATCAATAGTAACATAAAAATTAATAAAATAAATAGTGCAACAGTTATATTTTGCTAGAGACTAAAGAATATATAATCAATCAAATGACATAGAGCTATTAGGATTATTTTTGAACAATTCAATTTTGAATTTAAGTTCATGCAAAAATGCATTTTAATTTATAACTGTAGTAGGAAGAAAGAATGAAGTATTGATAATAAAATAAATAATAGAGATTGAATTAATATAGTGTTATTGAAAAATTTCATTATGAGTTTTGAAAGAATTCAATTACATTCGAGACTTAGACTGATCTAATTGTATAAATGATAATAAAAATAAATAAATAAATATAATTCATGAAAAAAAATTAGCATGATGGTATGGAAATTATAATGCGATAATGATATGTTTGGAACTTTTTCATGTGTGATGAATGAATTCATATATAAATTGAAATTAAAAAAGTGCTAAAGAAATAAATAACAAATAATGTTCATTCTTTTGATTTGATGTTATAGATGATCAAATTTTAAGAATGAATTTTGAAAAAATTCAATAGATTTGCAGATATTAATTTTGGAGTATAGAGAGTAAAACATATTCGACAAGTGTGACACATGGAAAAGAATAGCTAATGCAAAGAATGAATCATGATACGTTTGGATTTAAAATGACAATAATATATGGGGAGAGATTTTATCCACACTCTCATGACAATAGCTAAGGAAAATGTAAGAGATGAAGCTACTATGTAGTAGATGATCCCAAGAGCTGAAAACAAAATTATAAGCGACTATATAGCAGGTTTTGTACTCTTTTCGGTTTTGGTCAAGAATAAAAAAGATAGAACATGGGAAGTAATTAAAGAATATGAAATTAAAGAAATTTTGTTGGTGACATACATTTATTTAAATTTTTAGGAGTTTGAAGTGCATATTTTTAGGTTTCGAATTATTGATAGAAAGTATAACAAATTAAAGATTAGTGTCAACAGTCATTTCATTATTCTAAATGAATTGTTTGTAAAATCCTCAATGAATATTATTTGGCCTTATGAAAGTGAGTTTTGAATAAAGGTTGAGAAAAAAAACACTACTAGAAAACTAGTTATTACAGACAGCTGACATATTTTATCCCACGAAAATACAGACAGAATTTGCGAGGAATTTTTTGTCAGAAACAAAAAAATGAATTATCATAAATTACAGACAAAAAAGCGAATCCGTCGATAATTCTATCGGAAAAATTATTTTTTTCGTGGGAAATGGTTACTGACGGAAAATCCGTCTGTAATTAAATGGACAAAAATGCTACGTTTTATTAAATTATTACAGACAAAAAATCTGTCTGTAATTTAAAATATTCTGTCGAAAATATTAAGTTAACCCTAACTAAGACCCTACCCTCTCGAGCTCCATTCACACTCCACACAAGTGAAGAGCTTCTTCCTCTCTCTGTCCACGCTCTCTCCATCGCACAAGCTTCTTTCACCGCTGCCGCTGCTGCTCGCGACGCAGATCTCATCACTGACCTCAGCAATGGCCATTCGTTGGTCATCCTAATCCACCGGTTTAGGAATCATCGCACTCATCCTAATTCAAATTGGTATGGTTTTGCATCGCTTTCAATTTTTGAATTTTTCTCGTTTGAATCTTCTCACTCTCTGCAGGAATCTTCTCAACTTTTGTGGCTCCAATATGCAATGTGGGAAGAATCTTCTCACTCTCTGAAGGGTATCACACGTACACAAAATAGGTCACTTCATCTCTTCATCGGTCTCTATCTTTCAATTTTTCGCTAATTTGAATTTCCTAGTTAATACTAGTTTGGAATTGATACACCACTATTTCGTGGTACATCTTGTACTTAATTGAGTGGAATTTATCCACTAAACTCACTTATTCATTGAATTCGCATGATTTACAATTTCCTCCCTGATTTTGTACTATGATTGAAAACATATTTCTTTGGTCTTAATTTGCTAATTTTAATCCTTTATTACCATTCGATGCCGTAATCTGTGTGTTGAGTATTTTTAGGCTTTATAGGGCAGGAATGGCTTAGAAAACAGGAAGGAAACATGCAAAAGTAGAAGGAACACGCGAAAATGAAGTTTTGAAGGAAATGGCAGCGACACGCATGCATGGACGACGCGGACGCATGACTCGCGCAGAACCCAAGCGACGTGCACGCGTGCACGATGCGGACGCATGCTTAGCGCAAAGCACGAGCGACGCGTACGCGTAACTAACGCGTACGCGTGACAAGAAAAATTTTCAAATGACGCGCACGCGTGACCCACGCACACGCGTGACGGACGCCACGTGCAGAAAGTTGCAGAATTTGCCTTTAGCAATTTCTGGACCCTTTTTCGGCCCAAATCCAAGCCCAGAAAACACAGATTAGAAGCTATAAAGTGGGAGAATGCATCCATTCATCGGAGACAACATTCATTATTCACAATTTTTGTTTTAGATGTAGTTTTTCTAGAGAGAGAGGCTCTCTCCTCTCTCTTAGTTTTTAGGATTTAGGATTTCTCTTAGGTTAGGTTTACTTCTTCTTTATTCCAGGTTCAATGTTCCAGATTTATGATTGCTTTCTTTTATTTATGATATAAATAATTTGGATTTTTTCCCCTTTGGCTTTGGTTGAGTAATTGGTGACACTTGAATTATCAAACTCAACTGTTGATTGAAAATTGGAATTTGCTGATTGATTTGGATTCCTCTAACGCTAGTCTTTCCATAGGAGTTGACTAGGATTTGAGGAATCAAACTGATTAGTCCACTTGACTTTCCTTTATTCAGTAAGGGTTAACTAAGTGGGAGCAATAAACAATTCTCATCACAACTGATAAGGATAACTAGGATGGGATTTCCAGTTCTCTTACCTTGTCAAGAGTTTTTCTAGTTATTAATTTATTTTCTTGCCATCTAAATTCCTTGTTCAAACCTTTCAAAAAACCCAAAAGATACTTTTTCATAACCAATAATAAATCATACCTCCCTGCAATTCCTTGAGAGACGACCCGAGGTTTAAATACTTCGGTCATAAATTTTACTGGTTTGCTTTAGTGACAAACAAGTTTTTTTGTACGAAAGGATTTTTGTTGATTTAGAAGTTATACTTTCAACGAGAGCTTATTTGTAAAATTCTAGACCACGCAAGAATCTGATCGTCAAAATGGTGCCGTTGCCGGGGAATTGCAAACGTGTGCCTTATTATTGGTTATTGTAAATATTTGCTTTTACTTGTTTATTTGTTTTTTGTTTTTATTTTTAATTTTTATTAGCCACTATGAATTCTCACCCCTCTGGTTTCAAGTTTGGTTCTAATGTTGTTGTAAGAAAGGGAAGCTATAATGAGAACAGGCATCAAGGTTGGAAAAATCAAAGATAGGAAGAGCCACAAGGATTTGATCAACCCTCTTGGCAACAACCCCCTCCAACGCGCTATAACCAACAACCATTCTATGATGCATACCAATACAATAGTTATGGTGGACCTTCTCGTGACAACCAACCTCCACCAAATTACTATGGTCAAGAGCCATTCCGAGGTGCGTACCAAGATGATAGATATAGTGGATCTCCTTGTAGTTACCAACAAGGCCCACCATATGCTTATGAACCGCCTTCCCAACATACCTTTGAACCACCATACTCACAAGCCCCCTACAACCAAACACCTCCATATGACCCTAACCCTTATCCACCACACCAACCACAATACGAACCATATGAACCATACATAGAACCACCACCTCAATACACACCATCTCCATATCCTTACAAAGAAGAACCAACTTCCTACCATGCACCCTTTCTCCAAAATAATGAACCCTCCTATCCACTCCAACCTCCACTGGATGACCACACCCTTGGTGTTATTTACCAAGGGCAAACAGAGCTTCATACCACACTTGCCTCTATCACTAGTCTAGCATCTACACTCCAAAATCTTATATCCCGCATGGACCAACCCTCTACCTCCAATACTCAACCCTCAAGCTCTAGTACACCACTACCCTCTATGGAAGAACACCCACATCTATCAACCCAAGAGCAACACGATCCCAATTATGCTAGTGACATGGAACAAGAGAGAAGGGATCGTCTTAGGGACGCGATAGATGGGTTACACGTGGCCCTATTTCCAGAGGAGCAAGAAGAAGCCCAAAATGTGGAGGTAGGAGAGACCCTTGAAGATGAAGGAGTAGTTGAAGGGAGTTGTCATAGAAAGAAAATCATCAAGGAAGAGTACGATTTTATGCTAAAACAACTGGAGGAAGCCGTAATTATTGAAAAAGAAGAAATGGTTGAAGACTTAGGAGATGCTGAACCTCCATGGGAAAGTCAAGTTATAGAGCCTCCTTCAAAGACGTTTAAAATTGATGTTGAGAAGGGTGTACAACCTCCAAGGCATAGCCTGGTTGAAGACTTTGAAGAGGTTGATCAAGAGATGGACTCAATCATTAATGAATCCTTATCTACAATTGAATCCTCTCCCATTAGACTTGACATAGAGATTAAAGGAGAAGAAGCACAACCTCCCATGCCCTTGGTAGGTAATGAAGAAGAGATTGAATTGGAAGAAAGCTACCAAGAGGAAGAAATTGAAGAAGCTTGTAAAGAGGTAGAAGTTGTCAAGGGAGAGCACAAGGGAATGGAGCTTGAAATCACCTTGTGAAAGCTATTGGAGACCTCTCCCTCAAAGCCATTACCATCCAATACAACATTCAAGTGGGTAAAACTCCTATCCTTGACATTTACTTTTCCACTTGAATATGGTTTACTTGAGACAGATGGTCAGCTTAGAGCTCTTTGTGGCTTTAAGAGTAAGAGGAAAATGGTTAGTAGTTGGCAACACAATCCTAGGTTTGTTGTGGTTAGGAGCTCAAAATCTAAATGCAAGGGTTGGTGTAGAGCTCGAATGAATGAGTCTAGGAAGTTGTTTGGATGCCTTAGTGAGAATTTGAATTGCTTGCCACCCGGTTGGAACAATGATGATCAACAAGAAGACAGGTGCAAAAGCAAGGTTTGGGACCCCAAAATTCAGTCTAGCAATCAACATTCTTGGGGCCTTGTCACTTACTTTAACTTGCTTGAAGGCTCTTTGTTCTAGTTTGGGATCCCGGAGGCCATTGGAATTACAAACATTGGTCGAGATTCCTGGATGAGTTCAAGCACAAGCCTCCATGACAATGAGCTCACCAAATGTCCAACTTAAGGACTTAAACCAAAAGTGCTAGGTTGGAGACAACCCACCATGGTATAATCGTTCT
Source organism: Arachis duranensis (assembly GCF_000817695.3). Classification (NCBI taxonomy): domain Eukaryota; kingdom Viridiplantae; phylum Streptophyta; class Magnoliopsida; order Fabales; family Fabaceae; genus Arachis; species Arachis duranensis. The sequence goes on along the minus strand of NC_029774.3, from coordinate 15,094,652 downwards.
TTTTTGTTCTTAGTCATTTTTCATTTTATTTTTATTAGTGTTCATTCACAAATTCTACATATTCATCTACATTCTGCATTTTGCATTCTGCATATAAAATAAAATAAAAAAGGGGGATCGACGCGCAAGTGTCTACGACGCGCACGCGTCGTTTGTATATGCACAACCAAACAGAGAGTTGCGTGAGAGACGCGCAGGAAGGGTGCGTGGCACACAAGCCACCACACGCATACGTGTCCCCTACAAAAAGTTCAACCCACACGTAAGCGTCAGCGACGCGTACGCGTGGGCATGAAAATCGGTGTAAAAAGTGTTGAACAGAGAGTTGTGATGGTCTGGCGCTGGTACTGTGCTAGAGGCACATCACCCACGCGTACGTGTCCCTGACGCGTGTGCATCCTTTCACTTCCAGACCACCCACGCGTACGCGTCACATGGTTAATGCAGTTTTCACGCGCACGCGTGCCCTCCGCGTGCGCGTCGCGTCCCTTTCTCATCCCCTTCTCCTTTCTTCTCTCCTTTCTTCTTCTTTCTTCCTTCTTTCTTTCTTTCTTCTTCTTCATTCCTTTAACCTCTCATCCTTATTCTCTTTTATTCTATTTTACTTAACTTATTTACATACTTTCATTCATTGCATTTTAATTTTGTGCATGTTTTTATTTTTTCCATTGGTGTTAAATTTTCTTATTCAACTGTTGCACCTTTTCTTGAATTATTCTAGTGCTTCATGACTTGTTTTATTCTGATTGGGTATTATTATTCATAAGTCAATGCTAATTTTTATGATCCTAGTATTTCTTTTGCATTGACATGAACTTATACTATCTTGCATTATCCACACTATCTTCCCCTTTGTTACAATTTTTGCACTACTAATATGTCGTTTGCTTCTACTGTCTTCTCTCATGCATGTTGTAGCCACCATGTAATTGAGACCCGCATTATTTGGCATTAACCCACCCATACTTTATTTGTTTTCTTATCTTTATTTTTGGGTTACTTCTCTTCCTTTTCGTCTTCTTTCAGGTTGGCCACCAAAGAAGGGAAAGGGAAAGCTTCTCAATGGGGCAACCGACAAGTCCATCTGCACAATCTTTGGAGAAAAGCATCAGTTGGAGCCACCCGTCCACTTGCACATCTTAGCATGCACCGAGGACGGTGTAATCTTTAAGTGTGGGGAGGTCGATACCGATCTCCGTGGGTTAGTCACTTTCTTCTCAACACCAATTTTTATTTTTTTTTTGTTAATTCATTGTTGTATTTACATATTTGATTGCATGTTTGCTTGATTTTGTGCATATTTTACCACTGCTTGGTTAAAGTAATAAATTTCTTTTCAAGACTCTATTTTATAATATTTCACTAATTTAAATTGAAATTTTTTTTGTTAAACTTGTTTGAAGGAATTTTATTTTAGAACATGGTTTAAAGCTCGAACACACAAAAATCAGTGAGCTTTTGAGCCTATTTGATTAGTTGCATTTTATCAACCAATATTTTATTTTGGTGTGTGTTGTTCTATCTAAAATTGTGATCTTTGTCTTGCTTAATTCTATATTTCCATTGTTTGATGTATGCATATACTTATATGATTGAGGCCTTGTTTCACTTAGCTTACATACACATATGGCCTTACCCTTTCATTATCATTTGCAAACCAATGTTGAGCCTATTTTACCCCTTGTCCTTTACTTTAGCTCATCACTAACTCTAAGCAAAAAACAATAATATACTTAATTTGAATCCTTGATTAGCTTAGACTATTGAAAGTGCTCATGAATTAAGTGTAGAAAAAGTAGGTTTGGAAACGTTTAGTTTGGGAATCGAGTATGTTAGACTTTGTGTGAAAATATGAAAAATGTTAGAACATGTTTATGCATTCAATACCTTAATCATATGCATTGAAAAAAGAAAGAAAAAAATAGATTAAGAAAAGAAAAATAGAAAAAGAAAAAAAAGGAAAAAAAGAAAAGAAAAAAGAGCAAATAATAAAAAGGGGACAAAATGCCCCAAAAATGGTGATAGCAATGCATATGTACTGTACTCAAATAGGATGCTTGAATATGTGGAAAACATGGTTAATGGACAGTTAGGTTTTGTATTTTGATCACATGGATTGTCTTAAGCTAGGTGGGAAGTTTAGGTTAATTAAGGATTCAGACTTTAGTCCACTTGACCAAATACAATCCTACCTTTACTTTAACCCCATTACAACCCTCAAAAGACCTCTTGATTTGTGTATTTGTGCATTAAATTTCTGTTGATTGTTAGATGAAGAGCAAGTCTTAGAAAGCAAGGTTAGTAGAGAATTGAGAGAATCAAACCTTAAACACTTGAGCGATTAAAGTGTATATACTTCCAAGGAGGGTTCGATGCTCGATTCCTTATTCCCAGCTTTCATGAGCTATTTTCTTTTGCAAGTCCACTTGTACTTTATTTTGTGATTTGAATTAGTGAAATCTAGTTCATATTTGTTCTTGAAGGATTTGTGTACTTTTAACCAAGTAGGTAGAAACATTTTGTATGTAGTTGCATTCATATAGATTGGTTGAATTTCATACTTTCCACCATTCATCTTCACTCTTATAGCTTCTCTTGAGCTTAGCATGAAGACATGCTAATGTTTAAGTGTGGGGAGATTTGATGCACCACTACTATTTCGTGGCACATCTTGTACTTAATTGAGTGGATTTTATCCACTAAACTCACTTATTCATTGAATTCGCATGTTTTACATTTTCCTCCCTGATTTTGTGCTATGATTGAAAACATGTTTCTTTGGTCTTAATTTGCTAATTTTAATACTTTCGATGCCGTGATCCGTGTGTTGAGTATTTTCAGACTTTATAGGGCAGGAATGTCTTAGAGGACAGGAAGGAAACATGCAAAAGTGGAAGGAACGCGCAAAAATAAAGTTTTAAAAGAAATGGCAGCAACGCGCACGCATGGACGACGCGGACGCGTGACTTGCGCAGAACCCAAGCGATGCGCACGCGTGGATGACGCAGACGCATGCCTAGCGCAAAGTATGAGCGACGCATGCGCGTGACTGACGCGTACACGTGACAAGAAAAACTTCCAAATGACGCGCACACGTGACCCACGCGCACGCGTGACGGATGCCACGTGCAGAAAGTTACAGAATTCGCCCCTGGCGATTTCTAGACCCTTTTTCGGCCCAAATCCAAGCCCAGAAAATACAGATTAGAGGCTATAGAGTGGGGGAATGCATCCATTCATCGGAGACAACATTCATTATTCACAATTTTAGTTTTAGATGTAGTTTTTCTAGAGAGAGAGGCTCTCTCCTTTCTCTTAGTTTTTCGGATTTAGGATTTCTCTTAGGTTATGTTTACTTCTTCTTCATTCCAGGTTCAATGTTCTTTTACTTTGGTTTCTCTTCTATTTTTATTTATTCTATTACTTTGATTTATGAATTCTCATGTTAGATTTGATTTTATATTTAATATAATTTGAGGTATTTCAGATTTATGATTGCTTTCTTTTATTTATGATATAAATAATTTGGATTTCTCCCCCTTTGGCTTTGGTTGAGTAATTGGTGACACTTGAGTTATCAAGCTCAGCTGTTGATTGAAAATTGGAATTTGCTGATTGATTTGGATTCCTCTAACGCTAGTCTTTCCATAGGAGTTGACTATGATTTGAGGAATCAAACTGATTAGTCCACTTGACTTTCCTTTATTTATTAAGGGTTAACTAAGTGGGAGCAATAAACAATTCTCATCACAACTGATAAGGATAACTAGGATGGGATTTCCAGTTCTCTTAACTTGCCAAGAGTTTTTCTAGTTATTAATTTATTTTCTTGCCATCTAAATTCCTTGTTCAAACCTTTCCAAAAATCCAAAAGATACTTTTCCATAACCAATAATAAATCATACCTCCCTGCAATTCCTTGAGAGATGACCCGAGGTTTAAATACTTCGGTTATAAATTTTACTGGGTTTGCTTTAGTGACAAACAAGTTTTTTTGCACGAAAGGATTTTTGTTGGTTTAGAAGCTATACTTTCAACGAGAGCTTATTTGTAAAATTCTAGACCACGCAAGAATCCGATCGTCAGGAATCATCAATTTCAACTTTCTGCTATCAATTTAATTAAGTTAATTCTAGTTTGGGTAATCATTTACTTCAGTTATAAATTTTACTGGGTTTGTTTTAGTGACAAACAAGTTTTTTTGCACAAAAGGATTTTTGTTGGTTTAGAAGCTATACTTTCAACGAGAGCTTATTTGTAAAATTCTAGACCACGCAAGAATTCGATCGTCAGGAATCATCAAATTTAACTTTCTGCTATCAATTTAATTCAGTTAATTCTAGTTTGGGTAATCATTTACTTCATCAGTTTATTGCCATTGCCATTTTCAATATCTGATCTGTTTGTGTGAGAAGTGAATATGGTGGATAGTATTTTAATTTTATTTTGATATTATTGGATATTAAGGAAATCATTTGTAAGTGTATAACAGTATTTGTTTGATTTTTTTTTGTTTCATCTTGCTTTGGTTTAGTGCATTATCTACTACATGATGGGTTCAAATGCTAGAAATGGTGGTGCTTGATTCACTAGTTTTGATTTACCTTGTGCCTTCTGATTTGCACTCTAGATTGTTTGTTTTTGTGTCAAAGTTTATGTACAAAGAATGAATGATGATGATGATGTGGGCTCTGAGTAAATTTGTGGGTCATAATTTATGGGGTAAAAAACACATATATGACAAAGGGAGATTGATATTACGTAAATCAGCCAAACAAGAATCTCATTCATCAATCAACCAGAGTGCACTATAATATAATTCGAATCAATTAAATTCGAATTATATTTCTTCATAATTCGAATCAACGTAGATCGAATTATGACCAACCCAAGCGTACAAGTAGTTCGAATCAAGTAGGGTCGAATTAGACAACCATAATTCGAATTTAGTCAATTTGAATTACATGCATCACGTGACAAGGGGAAGTTCAAATCATATTGATTCGAATTACTCTCTTTTCGTAACAAATTCTAATAAAATTTTTTAATGAATTTATTTAAATTATACTACAAAAAATATTTTATTCTATGAAAAATAATTTTAAAAAATGGCTTAAAAATATTTTTAAATTATTTTGCATACAATAAAATATTTTTTGTGGTATAATTTAAATAAATTTATTAAAAAATATTTATGAGCTATTAAGAATGGGCAGAAGAGTATTGTATAAAATTCGAATTGCTCACCGTATAATTTGAATAAGGCTTGGTTTGGTAAAGCTTTTACTTTTTAAGAGTAGCTCATGAAAGCTGTTTTTTAAAAGACAACTTTTTAAAAGTTACAGCACTTGCGTTTGGTAAAATCACGTTAAAAATAGCTTTTAATAAGCACAAGTACTATAATTGTGTTTGGTAAAACAACTTTTAAAAATTAAAAAAATTATAATAAACATATTTATAACGAAGAATAATATTTTTTTCAAATTTTAGAGACCAATAATTTAAATATTTATTTGATTTACTCTCTATATTAATATAAATAGAGTTATCATTAGTCAATAATAAAACTTGTACTGATACGTCTATTACCCATTTATATATATTGACTCACTTATACAAATCACAAAAAATGAGACACATATCTCAAATAAAATTATATGAAGATTGTGTTAGAATTTGTGAAGGTTAGGTTGAGAAATTAGAAATATATGAGGATTCCAATGGCAATATAATGACAGGAAATATGTGTGAAAAATAAATAAAATATATTTTTTAATTATTTTGTATGGAATAAAATATTTTCTTTAATTTCTAAATTATTATTGACTATGTAGAGTACTTTATTTAAAATTAATATTTTAAAAAAGTCTCGTAATTAAATATTTTGTTAGCTTTTTTTAATGCATGAAATTTTTTTAATAATTTTTTTAATAAATTATTAATTTTTTTAATAAATCAGGGTGTAATTCGAATCATCTTGATTCGAATAACTGTATGTGTGTAATTCGAATCAGGTTTATTCGAATTAGTGTGTGTGCGTGTGTGTATAATTCGAATCAATATGATTCGAATTATATGTAAATCGAATTCGAATTGAGTAGATTCGAATTATATAAAAATGACTATTGGTAGATTCATGAAGTAGATTTTCATTTGGCTTATTTGTGTAAATTTTTTCTTCTCTTGATTTAATATAGTGATTAGCCCTAATTTATGCTTTTTTAATCTGTTGCTGTTGATGCTTTTCTTTTCTTTTTTTTTCACTTTTATTTTTTTTCTTTTGCCGTTATTCCATCCTATGTAAATATATTAACGCATGCAAGAAAATCTGCCTAAGTACATAATAAGATCTCAATTGTAGAGACTAATGATTCATTTTCTAGCACCTTGTTTGGTAATTTAGTTCTTCAGTTTATAATATGTTCAATCTTTGTTTGTGTATATCTTGTTTTGATAACGCGTGCCGTAAAATTCTCAAAATTAGTAAATAACTAGTTAATAAATTAATTATTAATAAAAAATTAGAAAATAAAATTTTATAGTTTAATAAGGTAAAATTAATTAAAACATGAATTTTGACAATAATTTTAAAAAATTTCGTCCAAAATAAAGCCGAACCGAGTACGTATTGGGCTTAAGGCCCAACCCAATACCCATTTAAGGGAAGAACACAGCCATTTCTCCCTTAAACATAAGGGAAGCACGCTGAAAACTTTGAAAACTTTGGGAAAAGGGGGAAACAAGAACCCTAACCCACTCTTGATTTCAATCTTCAATAACTTTCAATTCGGAGCTCCGATTAACGAGTCGTCAGCGATCACGCGTTCATCTCAGAATTCTCTACAAAGCCCACTAACCAATTTGGTAAGAAATCTAATTTTTCTTACCCGAATTTTCCCTCTTCAATTTCAAATTTATGAGATTTTTGTATTGAGGATTATGTTATTTTGATCTCTTAGGACCGAATTAGCTTGCGGAAATTGTTGGGTTCTGTTCATTTGAACCATGGATGAGGTAAGAAACTCCTAATTTTTGGTGAATTTCCAATTTAGTGAACTCTACGTTGATTATAGTAATAATATGTGATATTAGATTGAATTTGAATATTAGTTGGAGTCAATTGATGATGTGGAGCAAGTAATGCTGAGTTGAACTTGCTTGATTGAGAATTTGGAGCTTGGAGCTTGTGGTGAGAAGGAATTTTGAAGGATTTTGTGGCTTAGGGAGAAATCGGCTAAGGTATGCTTTTGGTTTCTCTTATTTAATATATAATGTCTTGTGAAAACTTAGGCTAGATGACCTAGGATAAGTTGGATTGAGAATGTTGTATTTGATTGGTAGTTTAGTTGACAATGTATGTTTGATTTGTTGAGGCATGATAAATTCATTGGTTTTGTGACATGAATATAGTTGATGATGGTGGAAAGATGATATTTGAAGTGTATGATGATGTAGGTATTGATGAGTATGTATATTGTTATATTGAACTTGAATTGTTGGATATGATCATCATGATGTATATTAAAGATATTGCGTTAAACATGGGTTGTTGGATTCAAAACTTGATGGAGATGGTAAATTAGTGTATTGAGGAATGATGTGGTGTAGTTGAGTTCGGTTTTGAGCCACTATGGTAAGATTTGGTAAGTTTTAAAGGGGTTGGGGTTGAAATATTTTGGAAGTTGAGGTTTGGTAAAATTCTGCATAATCTATTTTCTGGCAGCAGCTTCGGACGCTTTTTCGGAACGATCTAACCATCACAATTGGATAAAATTAATTTTTCTTTAATCTCTGTAATGTGTAGATCAATCCTATAAAATTTGGGTAAAGTTTAATGGTTGGATTAGGAGATATAAAGTTTTGAAGTTTGTTACTTTAAAGCTGATCTTCTGCTGCTGCATAATCAAACCAGCAACTTTCCAAGCTTATATCTCCCAATCCTGACCATAATTTTGAGTGGAACTAAAATGACATTGATACTGGGACTATTTTCTTGTTTGTGTAGAAATTTCATACTTTCATAAGTTGTTTTGAAGAAGTTGTGCTTGTTTTAAAAGTAGAGCTCTTAGCTGTTTTGACAGCGAAACCAGTTTTTGAAAGCAAACTTGTAATATGTATAACTCTCTCTAAAAAATGATTTTTCTATGGGACTTTAACTGATTTAAAGCTCTATAAGTCTGTTTTATTTTTGGAAAATTTCAGATATATCAAGTAAAAATATTATTTTTGGTGAATTTTCTAAGAATAGGATAGCTTGCTATCTTAGTGCAGAGCTTTCAAACTTGAAACCAATTTTTGCAAGAGAAAATGACTTTCTTTTTTATTTTAAATCAACATAACTATCTCAAATGGGTTTGGATTTCTAGGATACTTTCGTTTTGAGTCTAGAGACAGAGAATTAGGCTTGTAATTTTCTGTGGACGAATTTTTGGATAAAATAAAGTGTGCGAAAAGGATGATGATGTTATGAATGATGACAAAATTCATAATCAATCACTGATAATGAATGAATGAATGAATATGATAAATAAAGTTGAAATGAGATTGTTGTTGATGAGTTATAATTGATAATAAGAATTGAGATTGAATGAATATATGTTTAAGATACATGGGCAATAGCAAGGATTATGGTTTGTCCCGCTTGCTCCAGGTCAATGCTTGAGATATCTGGGTAGTAGAAAGGATAGTAGTTCGTCCTGCTTGCTCCAGGTCAGAGATTGTGATGCCTAGATAGTAGCAGCAGTAGTGGTTATTTCACTCACTCCAGGTTGAGCTTTTAAACACCCGCCTGGATAGTAGCCGCAGTAGTGGTTATTCCACTAGCTCTGGGTTGACTGGGTAGTAGCAAGGGGGTTGTAGCTCAAACCCACTTGCTCCGTGATGGGTGTTTTAGTCCATAGTTAGCTACCAGGACATGTCAGGTCGGCTATATAACCGACAGATGATATCATCAGCCATAGGACAGGCATACATCATATGCATTTTGTTTGAATTGTTTGTTTGTGCATTAATTGGGATTGCCTAAGTGATTATAATATGCTATTTGTTATATTTGCTATATGTATTACTTGTATTCTACATGTGTTTGCCTTTGTCTGCTTATTTGTCTTTGTAATTTCATTAGAGATGGAGGAACAGAGGAAAGACAGAGAAGTTAGGGATTTTGTTAGGCTTAAGACTTGGTTAAGTTAGGAATCCTTAGAAAACCACTTTGACTTATGGCTTCTACTTTAGTCTTTAAGTTTTATAATCTGAATGTTGGCACTCTAAGATTGCCTCTGGCATTTTCAAGACCTTATATCTTATATATGCAGGTACTTTTACCATACTGAGAATCCCCGGTTCTCATCCCATACGATATTTGTATTTTTCAGATGTAGGTCGAGAGGCACCTCGGTTGGCGTCTGGAACTTCTGCAGCGAAGTGAATTCATTTTGGGATTTTACTTTTGGTCTTTTGCCATATGTGTATAGACTCTACTCATATATATACTTGTATTATTTTGCACCTTTTAGAGGTTTATGGAAAACTATGATTGATTATATATGTATTTTGGGTTTTGGGTTATGTATATATATGTATGTAAATATTCTCCCGCCAACTTTAGCTTTATAAGCTGAGTCAGGAGCTTGTTATTTTGTATTTTTGACCCTCTGTTCTTACTTTTATTATATATGTTTGAGAACTCTAGTTTTTTTCGTACATAAGTAATTTCTTTCCTAAGCGTTGCACTTTTATTTTGCGATTTTGTTCTTACCAATTCTTCAAGGCTCCTAGTATACTACATTCTTTCAACTATTATATATATTAATATTTTATTTTAGAGGTCGTAGCACCTCGCCACCTTAGTTTTACATCCTAAGTGTAAAGCTCTGTGTGGTAGAGTATTACATGTGCAATTATTGTTTGGAGATTGAGGCCACTTTCACCTTTGATTTTTTACGTTGATTTTGGAATTTGCTTCTAATGTGTTTTGTTTAACTTATAATATTTTTTGTTTGTTAATTTATGCCAATGCTCCTCGACATGATCCTCTCTACCTTCATTAATCTCTGATTGCTGTTCCATTTTCCCAGCATTTTCCATTAGTCTCTGAAATAGATACCCACACTTTGATAACTCCTCAAAGTAATATAAGCATTCCATTTGGTGTGAGCACTGCTTTGTTATAGCTTCTAGATTAGGTGTGATGTTGATATTATGTCCTAGCTGTTATGCTTATGTTTTGTGGTTTTTGCACACAATTTCGTAATGGTTCCACTTGGTACTAGGTATCTGATGTTCGGCTGCTGCCTTCTCTATAGCCGCTTCTGTTGTTTTTGTTTGGAGTAACCAACGAGGATTACTCAACTTTGCCTTCTCTTATTCTCATAGATTATCAAAAATTTTTTTTCCCCTCTTCTGAGCAAGATGATGAAGGAAGTGGATAGAAAATGGAAAGCTTTTATTTTGTGTATGCCTATTATCTCAAGTTCTCAACAAGTGTTAAGCCTACAAAGTTCATTGAACAACCCTCCTCCTCAGCCTCCATAGCCTCAGAGTACTCTTGACCTGGCACCTGCATTAGCAGAACTTGTAAAGAGACAACAAGACTTTATGCAGGAGACCAAAGCCTCCATAAGGAATATGGAAACACGGTTGAACCAGGCAGAGCAGCACTTGTCTGCACAAATAAGAGAGGAGTGCCAAGCCATCCAATTACGAAGTGGAAGGACACTAAACCACAAACCCCAGAGACATAAGAGGTAGGGAGCAGAGCTGGCAGAAGATGAACAAGTTGTAGTTCAAGGCACTCATGATAGCACTGAACGCCCAGAAGGGGGAAGTCAGGGCGTCCAACGCCTAGAAGGGGGCAGCGTAGGCATTGAACGCCAGTCCAAGGAAGGCCAGACACATGTAAATGCTGAGAACACCTCTCCTAAGCAAGCTGGTAGCCCTTCTTTAGGCACTATAAACACTCACCCTCCACCAGTCATGGCCCTTGAGTACAAGGCCAAGTTACCATACCCTTAAAAAATCCAAAAAGCAAAAAAGGATAAGCAATTTGCCAAATTCTTAGAAGCTTTCAAGAAGATGGAAATCAAAATCCCTTTGCAGAGGCTCTTGAACAAATTCCTTCATATGCTAAGTTCATGAAGGAAATACTGAATAACAAGAGGGATTAGAGGGAAGTAGAGACAATGGGGCTTACTAAGGAGTGTAGTGTGGTCATTCAGAGGAACCTTCCTTAGAAACTTTAGAGACCCCCTAACACTCTTCCCAGAGACACAGAGGTGAATCCAAGAGAAGAGTGTCAGGCCCTTATTAGTACCAAGGAGGCTAAGCCTAAGGGGGTACACACTGTTGAGGAACTAAATGAAGAAGAGGCTCAAGAAGAGGCTGGAAGTACACTGTTGCACATCCCTCTTATGGGAAGAAAGCCGAAGTACCACACCCTTAGAAGCTTCAAAAGGAGACCAAGGTTGAGCACTGCTCACAGTCCTTAGAAGGCTTTAAGAAGTTACATATCAATATTTCTTTTGCTGAAGTTTTGGAGCAATGGTCTCTCTTTACTGGAAGAAACCTCTCTGATGCTGAGAGAGGCAAATTGATGTTGAGGTTACAGAAAGATTACATTATTATTAAGGCCCTTAAACCTCCACTACCCCCTGACAAATGAGGTACTTCCATGCAGAGTACAATACTGAAGTCTTCTCTTTTGGTGAAAACTCATACAGTTTCCCCAGACATCAAACCTAAGTTTGGTATTGGGCAATCACCACCCACCAAAGAGAGGTCTCAAGAGGAAGATGCATAGGGTATGGAGAAACAATACACCCCTACCCTAACAAGCAAGGAGAATCAAGCTGATAACAATAAAAAGGGCTTGTTAGGAGGAATTCAAATCCAAAAGCACTAATCCTCTCCTCTTTTCCCCTGGAGTTATTATTTATGTTAACCAACTGGAAGAAAAGGAAGAAAGTAAACAATCAAGTGTCAAGCTAATGACATTAAAGAAGCGCTTGTTGGGAGGCATAACCCAACCATGAGTAGAGTACTATTGTTTCTGTTTCTTTTATTTTTGCTTTCTTTTTAGTTGATTTCCATAGTTTTCCTTGTTTTCTTTTTACGTTTGTGATCATGTGCAGTATTTACAACAATGTGCATTGAACGCCAGACAAGGAGGATGCTGGGCATTCAATGCCCAAACAGGAGAGCAAGTCTGGCGTTGAACGCCAGAACAGGAACAAATTTGGGCATCCAACACCCATGAAGAAGCATGCGCTGGCATTGAACGCCAGTAATGGAGGGAATTGGGCATTCAACGCCCACTAAGGAATACTTCTTGGCATTGAACGCCAGAATAAGGAAGAGCTGGGCGTCCAACGCCCAAGCAAGGGCAGGAGGCAACTCAAGCTTTGAAGCCTTCTCAGCCAGTAGGTCCCACACAAACTCCACCTACTCCACTTACCCCACCTGCCCCATAAGGGAGCAGTAAGGACTACATTTTTTTTGCTTGGGGACAAGCAAACTTTTTAAGTTTGGTGTTGCAGAGCAAGCTCTAGATATATCACCAGCAGCCACTATAACTAAGGTGGTCAAGTTTCATTATTCCTTCCTTTTATTTCTTGTTTTCTATTTTAGTGCATGATCATATCTAGTATTTTGTTCTTTTCTAGTTATGTCTTCTTTAGTTTTGTTCTGGCTATATGATATCCACTGTATCTCTCACCATGCTTAAAAAAAATTATTTGAAAAAAAAAGTGAGATACATAATTTTGAGTTATATAATAAGAATGGTCCAATTATTTGATGTAGTGGCCTTGCATTTACTTTCTGAATCCATGAATTAGCAGTGTATATTTGATGTTGAGGTTAAGTGTATTGGCTCTTGAAAGAATAATGAAAAAGGAGAAGTATTATTGATAATCTAAAAAATCCAAAAAAAAAATATTCTTGAAGCAAGAAAAAGTACCAAAAAGAAAAAGAAAAAAAGAAAAAGCGAAAAAAAACAAAAGAAAAAGAAAAAGCCAAAAACTTTTAAAACCAAAAGGCAAGAGCAAGGATCCAAGGCTTTGAGCATCAATAGTTAGGAGGGCCTAAAGAAACAAAATCTTGGCCTATAAAGTTCAAATGAACTGCTTTCCCTAGCTAAATGCTTGTGGTGTGAAGGTGTCAAATGAAAAGCTTGAGACTTAGCAGTTAAAGTCGTGATCCCAAAAGCAAAAGAGTGTGCCTAAAAACTCTGGACACCACTGTTTGGGACTTTAAGCAAATCTAAAGTCGAATCCAAGGGTTCCCCCAGTTAAGTGTCTGTGGCGTTTATGTATCCGGTGGTAATACGGAAAAACAAAACGCTTAGGTTCACGGCCAGACTAAAAAAGAAGATGTGTTAAAGAATCAAGAAGAACTAAACTAAGAGAGTCAATAATATCATCCGGATTCTGAGTTCCTAAGGATGTCAATACTTCTGATCTTCAAAGGAAAGTGAAATGCCAAAACTATTCAGAAGTAAATGGCTATTAGCTCCGCTCATCAATTGGAACTGAGCTTCATTGAAAACTTTGAGACTTATTGTATCTTTTTCTTCTTTTTAATCTTACCTATTTCTGGTTGCTTAGGGACAAGCAACAGTTTAAGTTTGGTGTTTTGATGAGCGGATATTTTATACGATTTTTGGCATTATTTCCTTAGTATTTTTAGTACATTTGATTATGTTTTATTATGGTTTAGTAGGTTTTAGTAAAAAAATCACTTTTTGGAGGTTACTTTGAGTTTTTGTGGTTTTCCTATGATTTTAGGTGATTTTTGGGTGATTCTGGCAAGTTTTGGAAAAGCCTGATTCAGTGACAGAGAAAGGACTGCAGATGCTGTTAGATTCTGAGCACCATGCGTTCAAACAAGCATATCTAGAGCTTTAGAGGTCCAAATGATATACGCTCCAAATCATTGAAAAGCTAACGTCTAGGGCTTTTCAGAAATATATAATGGTCTATACTTTTCTTTGGATTGAATAGCCCAAAACGGGCGTTGAATGCCCAAATCACCCTCTTTCTGGTGTTCAACTCCTCAAGGGGAGCAAGAAACGCCCAAAACTTGATTTGAATGCCAGGCATCAGCCCAAACACTCACCAAGTGGGTCTAAAAATAGATTTTAGCACTTCTTATCTTATTTCCCTTTTGTAATTTTTAATTAAAAACAATATCTTTTAGGTTTAATCTTAGAGTTTTTATTATAAATAAGGGGCTTTCTTCTTCTTGAGGATCTTGCCTCCCAAGAGGGAAGAAGTGTAGACACTATTTCTCTGGTTCTTATTGTAAAGCATGAGCAACTAAACCTCCTAGGTTATGGTTAGGAGCTCTGCTGATTCTCATAGAATAATAATATTAATGTTTCTATTTCAATCTATATTTGATTCCATTCTAAGATGTATCTTCGTTCTTCAAACTAATGAAACCGGGTGGAACGAGAGTATGACCCATTTTCTATATGGGTTCTTGCGAGTCCCTAACGGGATAGCATTGAATCACAAGCTTGATTATACATCTCTTAGACAGCTGATCCACGACTTCGTTAGGGACATGGGAACATCTGTTCAGCCGAGGTACGGGGCGATTAAAGCCTTTGTGGTATAGACTAGAATCATAAAGCTTCATTCTCCGATCCGAAAGATCCAAACTTGTCTGTGCCATTTTGAGTAGGATCACTAGGGATTGAATTGCTAGAGCTTCACCCTCGTTCAGATTGGATGACTATTAGCACTAGCGTGTGATCTGAAACAAAGAAGATTAATGACCATTAGTCCCGGCGTTAATCACTTATAGTTTGCCATGGAATGATTCATCCATTGTTGGAGTAGACAGTAAGAAAATTTGACTCAGAAAGAAAAAGCATCTCCGAAGCCTCAACCGATTTCTTATCAATGTCACACCAATTCAGTAATTCTTTTCTTATTTTGTTTTTATGCGTTTTTCACAACCACTATCTTTTCTATCCGCCAGACTAAGATTTGCAAGATAGCCATTCTTGCTCAATCCGACAATCTTTGTGGGATTCGACCCTCACTCACCCGAGGTATTACTTGGATGACCCGGTACACTTGCCGGTTCACTTGCGCGAAATTTGCAAAGTTCAATTTTGCACACCACTTAGTAATGTTAAGAATGCAGTAGGAATAGATTCAGATGTCTTAAGCAGCTATGTTTCGAAGCTCAAAACAGGGCTCGATAAAGTGCGACTGGTATTGAAATATGAAAAGCCAGATATGCAGAAGAATTTCTTCGACTCCACAAAGCAATTTCTGAAATATGCTGAAGAAGAAATCACGAGGATTAAGGCTGAATTTGTTTATTTTTTGTAATATTATAAATATTCAAATACAAATTAGATTAAAATTTGTAATTATTAAATTTATATTTATTTTGTATGAAAATAGGTTTATTTTGGAATGAAAAAATCTAAAAAAAATTATATTTTATCTTACTAACGGATTTACAGACGTATTTTCTATCTGTATTCAGAGTTTGGAATGGTATTCCAAGGCTCAAATTACCAACAAAAAATCTGTCAAAAATCTGTTGCTAATTAACGACAGAAAATCCGTCGAAAATTTTGTCTCTAATTACCGATAAAAAATCCGTCAAAAAATCTGCCTCTAATTACCGACAGAAAATCCGTTGAAAAATCTGTCTCTAATTACCGATGCAAAACCCGTCGGAAAATCTGCCTCTAATTACCGACAAAAAATCCGTCTGAAAATCAATCTCTAATTACCTACAGAAAATCCGCCGGAAAATATGTCTCTAATTACTGACGGAAAATTCGTCGAAAAGTTTGACGCCCAAGGAAAATGGAGGGGAGAATTTACCGAGGAAAAATCTGTCGGTAACTAGTAAAAATCTGTCGGTAAATTACTGATGGAAAAAAATTTGTCGGTAAATAATTTTCTACGAGGCTTTTGCAGAGAGACGAAATTCGTCGGTGATTTTGTCGGTAACCAAAAATTCGTCTGTAATGATAACCAAATCTGTCTGTATTAAGCAATTTTCTAGTTGTGAAATTAGAATACATAAATTCCTAAAATATGTAAATGTTATTTGAAAACTGATTCAAGTATTTGAATATAATTCAAATTCTTTGAATCTATTCGATGGAATAGGAAATTAGTTTACCGACCCCACGGTGGGCACCAATTGTTCTTATGGAGATTGTCCGTCGGTGAATACTTGTATGCTCTCCGTCAAGATGAGGTATAAGTCGGCAATGAGAGAACAAGGGAGTGGGTGTGTGCAAAAAACACTCTGACGCTTAAGTCAGTAAGTGTTTAAGAGGTATATAATAATTCTATGAATATAGAATGTTAGACGTGAAATAGAACTTATCACGTGTGTATCCTTATAATAATTCTATGAATCTATAATGTAAGACATGAAAATAAAACTTATCATGTGTTTTGTGTCGAGATATAGAAATTGGTGCCTTTTATAGGCATAGAGTTGATAAGTAAAGTTGATGGTATGACCGTTGATCATTAAGATGAAAATGATGGTCATTAAGTCGGTAATGAAGGTGTCGGTTACAAACAAATAATGAATAATAGATAATGCCGAATTATAACTCATAATGTATAATAAAGATCGAGTTATAAGGTGACGGATCAAGATATAAAGTAAATACAAAAAAAATATTGGTCACTTAATACTTTTTTTTCTAAAAAAATAGTTATTATTGTAGAATTTCAAATATTTAAAAAAATGTAGATTGGATCTAAGATAATAGTCGGTCCAAACAAGGAATAAATATGAGTCTACACAGCATACCGGTTGATCTAGTTATTTGCATGGGAGTGCAAGATATAAGACCATGGAAAAAATCAATCACATGAGATTGCACGCAAGTTGGACCTAATGTATATGTATGAATGGGATGCCTTGTTTGGTTCATATGTTGGATTCATCAAATATTCAAAGGAGAATAGGTTGGAGAAGGTTTAGGGTTTATGATATGTTATGTGCTGGGCCAAAAATTTGGTACAAATAGTCACGTCAAAAAGAATTTAATAGTTAAAATCAAAGATGAAGTATATTATAATTAGAGAAAATAAGAATAAATTAGATTTAGTGGTCAAGTTATCTTATATTTGGTGATCAAATTTATTTGAGATTTAAGACTACTTAAAGTTTTAAACTACTTGAAGTCTAAGTTTATTTGAAGTTTAAGACTATTTGAAATACAAGTTTAATTACTTGAAGTCAAAAGTTATACCAATTAGTAGCTTAGGATTTGTTTCTCTATAAATAGAATTTGTTTCAATAAGTTAAGAGAGTTTCACATACTCACTCACTTTACAAAATTTTTAATCATATTGACACATGAGAACATAAATTACGAGTTCATGTATGTTTTAAAAGACCATTTTTCTTTCAGTCATTTCAATTCTTTTTTTTTAGTTATTTAAATTCTATTATTTTTATTCAAACAGTTGTCAATTTCTATATATTTTAATACAATACAAGTCTTGAAATTTTCAATTTATTATTTTTTACACTTATTCATTCTTACTTTTACCTTTTGATTGTGTACTAAAAATATAAACCCTTTTTATACATAATTATTTTTATAATGACCTACAAACATGGTCAAAAAAGAGTTAAGTTTCTCCTAAAGGTATTGGGCTAAAAGGATAGAACCCAAAATAACACCTTGAGGAGTTGAATTTCTCTTCAGTAGGAACTATATTGGTGGAAGTGGATTGGTTGGATTTGGAGTGTAAAGGTGTCATCTAGTTGAAAGAAAACCAAACTAGATGTCCCTTCACTAATGTCACATGTCAGGAGCTTTAGTTTAACGTGTGGGAATCAACTTCCTACCCTTTTCAGTTGACAAGACTTGAGGTGATCCCAAATACTTGAAGATATTTTGGAAAGAGCAATAAACCAAATGTCAGACTAAAACCATTGGCCAAGGAGTGCCCTCTTCATCATGGTTTTACACTATAAAAAAGACCTCAAGCCACCTCTGTAAAGCATCCTTCATCCTTCATCCTTCACTCTCACTTTTCACTTTCACCTTGATCATCTTCTTCTTCATAGACCTTGAAACCCTTTTCATCCTTCATCCTTCATCCTTCACTCACACTTTTCACTTTCACCTCGATCATCTTCTTCTTCACAGACCTTGAAACCCTTTTCATCCTTTACTTTTACCTTCACCTTCGTCCTCTTCTGAGAGCTTCTCTTCTCTGTAAACCATTCCTGTCTACTTTAAACAAAGCTCATTCATCCTCTTGTGACATTAGTGGAGGTCTCAACACTTGTTCTCCACCTCTCTTCCTCACTATTAGTTCTTGTATTGTTTATTTGCCATTAACAGAAGTGTCTTCCTCACAAGTTTACTTACCCCTAATCTCTCACCTTAACTATTATTTTTCACTTAATCTATTTTCCACGAAACCCACCCGAATCACCTTTCTATAATTATTATTTTTTTTTTACATTTTTATTGGACACGATCTCTAAATTCTAAAAGCAACTCATAAAAAAGAGTTATATATGCTTCTCGAATTGAGATCTTGATGCAATCTTAGTTGACACCTCCTATCGAGATATAAAAAACAAAATTCAGACAAATGAAAACACTACGAAGATTAGAAGATAAATTTAGGGCATCTTTTTAGTTGCAACGCAATCATGAAAACCATTATCGTTACTTGGATGGTTTTTCATCTTTGTGGTTGGTTATTTTTCGGTCGAATTACTAGATCCATTTCATTCATTTTAACAACGATAAATAGTTAATAAGCTTTAAATTTCTACAGCCATAGAATTTTTAATTTATTAATAATTTTATAAAGCTTATACAATAACAAAGTACTCATATTACTAGTCGCCAAAAAAAAGTATTCATATTAAGCGATCAAATAATTGAATTTTTGTAGTTTTGTGTTTACAAGCTTTATCGAAACCTTAGTTGATTACTTTTTTCTTTTGGTCTTACTTAGTTGATTACTTAATTATCATTATTCAGTAGTGGATATATATAGTTGTGCTGCATTGGATCAACACTTTATCTTTCGATATGATCACCATGTTGAACTTTCAAAGAGCTTTGATCAACATTTTTGGGTTGCATAGATTCATAACGACGTGGATCTGGACCATGTAGACTTTCTCTTAGAATATGATGATGTAAAAATTCAAGTTATGAATAGTATACTAATGTGATTTCTCTGGATTTAAACCCATTGGAACGACTCTTAAAATACGGTAGTGTATAAAAGGACTTGTTGGCTTCAATCTACCAAGTTGTGAATAGTAATGTGGTGCTTTTGGATTTGGACTAGTTGGGACGACTCTTGAAATATGATTACATGTACAGTGATTTGTTGGGCCCAATCTACCATCTACTTTGGCACTGTCATTGAATAATGCCAAGAATGAAACTACTATCAAGTATTGCGGGAAATGTATCCGAAAGTTTATATTGCAAACAAAAATAATCCTTAAATATAAAAATGATAAGTAAATCAATACTACAATAAAATAAATATGAAAATAATAAATATATTAGATTAACAAATATTTTATAAGTATAAACTATTAAAATGGTATATGAAAGTTTATATTACTGATAAAAATAATATCAAAAAATATAAATAATAAATAAATTTTTGAAAGATTTTAAAATGTAACAAAAATAACTAAATATTAAATATATATTCATAAAAAAGATTTTAAAAGTCAGATTTTAATGTCATTTTTACAACTATTATTAGAAAAATATGATCTCTTTATTCTTACTAGCGGCTCAACAGGCACTATCGTGCCTGTTCAGCCGCTTTTTTTATTGTTTTGAAGAATTTAATTTTTTTTTAATATATTATTTACTTTTTAAATTTATTAGATAAATATTTTTTTATTTTAATATTGACGTGATCTTATTTATATCATATTTTGTTGAAATTAAAATTACTATAAAACATTTTAAAATGTTAAATTATAAAACCACACAATAAAGAGGTAATATAAAATCATCATAGTTTAAAGTTCTAGGTAATATATGAGGTGAAATATTCGATAGAATAAATTTTTATTCTCAACTATTCTAAAATATACAAAAAGTATTTTCAGAATGATAATACTTCTATTGTATTTCTTTTTTTTTGGTGACTTTCTATTGTATTTTTTTAAAAGTTTTGAATGTCGTCTATTAATTTATAATATTTTTAATTTAATTTTTTAATTTGATAATTTTTTTATCATCAAGGACTTATTATTTAGTTACTGTAATTTAATTAAGATTTATTTTTCATCACTAAATGATGTTATGTGTATTACGGTTATTGCCATTAAATAATATTAAATAATATTTGTAGTAGCATTTTTTTAGTTTGTAATTAAATTAGTTATTCAACAAAAATTTATCCGGTAACTCATAAAAATATATACAATGTTATCTATATTTTTAATTTGAGGAATTTTAGTTTAGTTACCTGTTGACTTATAGTATTTAATATAGTGTTTTGATATTTTTTAAAAAATTAGAACACATTTTGCCATGACCAAATTTTACTATCTATTAAATTTTTAATTGGGTAAAGATTCTATAATAAAAAGGATCCATATAATTTATACAATACATTAATAAATACATGAGATAAAATAAGACATATTTTTGTACTATTTTACAATAGTTGTTATTTTGTGTTTAAGGTAGATCTTTTCTAATTTTACTATTTAATTTTAAAAGATATATGTTGTTACCAAAATTTTATTACAAAGTTATTGTTATTATTAGTCTTATGAATGTATTGCCTATTTAAAATTTATAATATTTGTTAATTATTTGTTTTATTTTTTTTATTATAGAATTCATAATTTTGTTTAACAGAAGGCATTTTATATAGTAGTGCACAATATCAAACCTCTTAATTTATTCAATACAAAAAATATTTTAAATAAATATTATGCGATGAAGATAAAATATTAAAAATATAAGTAGAGTAAGTGAGTACTAACTTCATATTTGCATGGCTTTTAGTATTGTTTGTAACTGATTCATTATAAGAGATTGATTGAGGCATTAAATTAGTAGTAGTGGTGTATGTCTCGGCCTACACTAATACAAAAAAAAATACAAACTTAATATGTTTTAGATTATCTTAAAAGAATTAAAAATTAGTTCTCAGAAACCAAATCAAATCGCGTAAATTAAGTTAATTAATTTTGTTGATCTTCTATATTAAGATTTAATGTATAGGCAAAATGACTTAAAACGACGTTATTACATGTTTTGAATATATAGGGTACTAACCAGTTAGGACATCACCGCATCTTTTACTTGAACAATTTCATTATAATGTGATTCCAAACCTATATTTTTAAAGAGCAATACAGATAATAAGCATAATTTGAATTCATAAGATTAAAATTAGTTATCATGATTAAAGTTAACTTTTATGTCGTGTATAAAGGTGATTTTAATTATTTTAAATTTGTTTAATTTTATTCTGAAACAGAGAATATTTTAAAAATAATATTCTTCTATTATATTTTTTTCATTGATTTTTTTCAAAGTTTGAATATCGTCCATTAATTTGTGACATTTTTAAATTTATTTTTTTAATTTATTATGATAAATTAACAATATGATGAGTATTTTGTCCGTTAAGATTGCAGAAATATTTTTTTAAAAATAATTTATTTGTTATACTCTGATTTGTCTTTATTTTTGTATTTATATTTTAACATTTTACATTAGGAATTTATTACATATTTAATATTATTAAATTAATATATTTTTTATTAATAAATAATGTTACGTGTCTCATGATTATTATTATTATTATTGGCTGATATAGTAGTATTTTTTTATAATTGATATTTAAGATAGTTATTCAATAAAAATTGATTCAGTAACTCATATAAATATGTAAAGCGTTATCTATGTTTTTAATTTTAGAATTTAAAAATTATATATCTAATCACTGTTTGTAATATTTAATATAGTATTTAGATTTTTTATAAAATTATGACCCATTTTACCGTGATCAAATTTTGGCATTTGTTAAATTTTTAAATGAAAAATAATTTTATAATAAGAAGGATTAATTTTTATTTATGCCATGTATTTAAATATATGAGATGAAATATCAATATTTTTGTATTCTTCTTCTATCATTATGTTTGTATTTAAGTCAGAATTCTCCTGGTTTTATTTTAAAATTATAAAAAATATATATTATTACCAAAATTTTAAAATATGAAAATATATAAATTAAAATAGAAACTAAAAAAATTAAATTAAAGTATATTAAAAATCATTATGTTACATTAATTTAACACAATATATAAATATTATTTTGATAATAAAATTATTATGTTTGACAACTTTTTATAATTATCTTATAACGTAGTATTTTTTTGTTTAAAATGACTTCATTTATTTTTTTAATATGAGAATGCAAATGCATATTTTTTTTATTTTTAATATTTTATCCCAAGCATCTACATTAATTTGAAATATAAATATATTTTTTTTTGTATTTTTTATTAAAGAGTGCTCTGTTATATATGTAATTTTTTTTAAGTTAAATAATAAGCATCAGAAATATATAAATAGTGTATATTAATTTAATTAATTTTGTTATAGAATACCAACCAATTATGTTACTATGACGTCTGTTATTTGGACCAACTCCATTATCACGCGCTTTCAATTCTAGATTTTTTAAAGAGTAGAATACAGATATTAAGCAAAAATTGAATTTATAGCCGAAAAAATTAAATTATCATAATACATGTTAAGTTTTATGTTACCTGAAACAAAATGATGATGATGATGATGGGTGGCTTTTACCATTTGTCTAATTGTAGTTAATTCTGTACTTGACAATGGATTTGGAATAGAAATTATATTAGTTGATATAATATGATTGCTGATTCGTTGAATTTTCTAATTATATTTGTCAGAACATAAGGGAGCAAGACACAAAGAAGAAAAATGATTGCAAGAGTACGATTGAAAGTGAAACAGATATTTAACTCTCTTGAGTAAAGTACGATTGAAGACGCAGAAATTTTTGTTACTAAAAGTGAATCGGTATTTAAATTGAGTACGTATTAATAGTTTTTTTTATTGAAAGTGAATCAACTTTAAATTCTGTCATGGATTGAAAGTGAATCAATTTTAAATTTGTCGTGGGTTAAAGCCAGTTTTCAAAAAATAAAATAAAATAAAAAGAATTGAGTACGTAGTAGCAGTTTTTTTTAGAATCTTTAACAGAAGATCTTCAGACCATAAAATTTTTAAAGTAAAAGAAAAATACAATAAAACATATTAGAAAACCTAAAAAAATAAAATAATTTTTAAAATAGAATATATATAAGAAAAATAATAAATTAAAACTTACTTGACCTATGACAGAAAAATAAACAGAACGAAATAATCATAAAAGTTGAAATAACGAAAAATATATAACACAATTCTTATCTTAACACATTTAAATGTTATATGTCAATCTAATAATTAATAAAAAATAATATTATCCAATATAAAATAGATTAAAAATAAGAAAGAGATTAACAAAATCAATTAACAAAGTTCTTATCTTAAGTTGCCAGATTATTTAAAAAATCAATTAACAAAGTTCGTATTTTACTATATTTATTATATTTATTGTGTTATATGTCAATCTAATAATTAATAAAAAATAATATTTTTCAATGTAAAATAGATTAAAAATAAGAAAAAGATTAACAAATCAATTAACAAAGTTCTTATCTTAAGTTGCCAGATTATTTAAAAAATCAATTAACAAAGTTCGTATCTTACTATATTTATTATATTTATTGTGTTATATGTCAATCTAATAATTAATAAAAAATAATATTTTTTAATATAGAACATATTAAAAATAAAGAAAAAAATTAACAAAATATACTTCGAGATTTTTCATTCTACTATTGGTAAGTATAAATTTTTTTACATCTTTTATATGCCAATGGTATGACAGATGAATAATATTAAATTAATTAATCTTTTTGCAATAATTTAAAAAATTAGTAAATGTCAATTTTAGTACTCTTTATAAATAAATGTCAAATTCAATACTTTACATAATTAATAGTTTAGATAGTTTAGCAAATTATAAACATAGACTTTAATAATACGTATCAATTAATAAACATAGACTTTGATAATACGTATCAAACAATGCAAAAAAAATATTGATAAATTTTAATAAATATAGAATATATTTATAGATAAATTTTAGTACTATAGAATATATTTGAGTAATAGTGCTCGATCTATAGTTATACAAAAAAAATACAAACTTTAGATGAAAAAATGGAATAAGATAAAGAGTACTTGTCCTTTGAATTTTTTTTTTAAAATTAAAAATTAGTACTCAAAAATAAAATAAATCGTAAATATAAGATACCAACCACTTGTATTATCATGACGTCTATTATTATTTTTCAAAAGGCACCTGTATTTGGTAATGGAATTCGCATAGAAATTGTATCAACTTCCTTGTCAAATCCTCTCACAATGATTTGCAGGTGTCCCTTTCTTAGTAAATGCATGTCAGAACCAAAAGATAGCAAGATGCAGATCGACAACAGTGAGAAATATTTATAAGTGGAGCAGTTATTTAATGGGTTAATGATTTTTTTGTTAATTATAAACGAAAAATGTATTATTACTATTTTGTCCATAAATTTGATTTGTAAAATAAATTATTTGAGGGTAAATGGTGTCGATAAAAATTGGATACCAAACTCTGGTATTGGCTTTATATATTGGTATAGATAATTTATTAATTTTATACTAAATATTTTTTTAAAAATTATTGTGAATGACTAACATAGGGGAACAAATTATCAACAGTTAAATATGCTTTGTAGACTTTACATCACTAACTGAACTGATTAGATTATTCATTAACTGAACTTAAAAAAGAAACAATCAAGACTATGACAACGGTTAAATATTCTATTAAGTTTATTATTTTTGGTAAAGTCATAAAGATCTGCTTTTGTTCCAATCACAAGGAGCCTCTAATAAACAATTTTTTTGCTGGTCGATTATAGGATTCATCTTGTTCCTAAGCATCATAATAGAGGTCTTATTTTACTTTCGGAAATTCAGTTTAACAAACTCCGTGCAATTTTTTCGAAAACAAAACCGGTATATCCTATGCCTAACACATCAGATTAACAACCATCTCAACAAATTCAGCACAATTGCATATTCCTCCGATATAGAACAAACACAAAAAATTAAACTCACTAATGCAACAGCCCAGAATAGGAATGAACAGGAGCCAAATTCCACCGTTTTC
Organism: Arachis duranensis; assembly: GCF_000817695.3. Classification (NCBI taxonomy): domain Eukaryota; kingdom Viridiplantae; phylum Streptophyta; class Magnoliopsida; order Fabales; family Fabaceae; genus Arachis; species Arachis duranensis. Next base: position 15,069,327 of record NC_029774.3, on the reverse strand, counting down.
GAAGAGCAACAAAGCAACCCAGGAGAGAAGACGGACACCAGGCGAGTCAGCGATCCAGAACCAGCCACCAGAGTTCAAGAGTTCCACACTTGAGAGAGATCCAAGGGGCTCTTCAAAGGAAACAAAGGAGAGGCAACGATGCCGCGAATCCCACCGTTCCCCTATTTTTCTACTGTTCCCGGTTGAATCTCCGGCATAGCTTGCGATCCTCCACCTACTAGAACATCCCCATTTTACACCTGTAATACGTGTTTGACCGCATGTTTCTTTGCAGGAGTCGAATTCGTTCCGGATCGTGATTGGAGCCATGTGGCTCTCTACAAGAGCCGCCAAACCTCACTCCGGCAAGTGTGTACTAGTCTGCACGAACCTCCGCCTATGTACCACAAGCAGACCTACGTATCAACCACCAGGGGAACTGTTCACAGATTCCTGATTGTCGTTTCAACCGACTCGGACTATTCTTCTTGCAGTGCGACCGAGAGATACTCTACGAACGAACATCTTGTGCGCGAAGATGCTGCAGCGGCCTTGTTGAGAAAGCTGTTGAAGTTGCATTCGATGGTGGTTGATGACTTCAACCACGACTTGTTAGAGGAGGAGAAACTTATCCACTACGAGACTCGCAACGCCCTTGAACGACTCTGTGCACGTTATCGTGACATGGCCTCATCATTCAGGAATTATCGTCACCTTAATCACCCTGAGTATATGTCATCAAGTTCCGAGTCTGCCTCGGTGTAGACGATCCCTGCATCTTCGTAGGCCACAAAGACGTGATTCTCACAACCGATATCAAGTCCCCTTTGGTAAAAGGAGAACCTTAAGCCAATCTGAACAATGCTTTTTATTTTGCTGTGTCACCAATTTAGATGCTACAACTTCATGTACTCTTATTACGTTGTATCGGTGCAGTGTCTACAGTATAACTTTTATGTTGCCTTTAAATTGAAAACTATTTATCATAGTCTGTGATTTTATTACATATCCATTTTAACATTAATTAGAAACATAAAAGGTACCAATATGTCAGTATCATTGTTTATAAAATCGCTGACAATTACAAATTTAATTTAAATAGTAAAGAAATTAAATGAAGTCTACAAAAATGAAAATAAATTTTAGGATTAATTTTGTTAGGGAAGTTACAATCTTACAATTTAAATTAGATTTTAAAATATTAGCAAGCATGACAATTAAATGTTTAACTGTGTGTTTGGATTGTGGTTGGTTAAGATGGAGTTTGAATAAAAGTGATTTTATAGAATTGATTTTGAATAGAAGTAAGTTTGTGTTAACATGATTTATGTTTGGCAACTCTTTACCAAAAATTGATTTTGATAAAATAAATATTGTTTGGATAATATTAGTTCAAATCACTTTTAGATAGATAATTACTTAAAAGGACATGACAGTAAATTATAATATTAATTTTTTATACATGTTTAAATTTTTTTATACTTTTTTCTTATATATTTTTTATGTAGTATATTTTTAATATTCTTACTACTCTTTTTTAGTACATTATAATTTTTAACTATTACTATTATTTATGATTAATTTTTTTATTTAATTTGTTTTATCTAATGAGATCAATAAATTCTATTATAAAAAGATAATAATAAATATAATACACAAAAATTATAACTATAGAAATATATAATGTCAAATAAAAAAATTAATAAAAAATATAAATAATAAAAAAGAGTTCATATAGAGAAGAATAATAAGAATTCTATAAATAATGTAATAATATGTATAAAGGATAAAGTTAGTTAAAGAAAAATAAATATTGAAGGTATTGGCTAAAAGCACGCTAGTGCAACGGAGAAGGTAAAAATTATTACTTCTTGTAAACGTGATTTTATGAACAAAATCACTTCTGCGTTTGTAAAATACAAATTTGGCCAAACATAAAAATTAAGCTTTCAAAAAGCTCTAACGTGCTTTTTTCCTTCAAACATGGTTACCAAGCATACCCTAAATCGACAAACAGCCTTCTTGTATAAATAAAGCAAGTTAAAAAGGTTTGCATACCATGTTAATGGATTTAGATTCTTTAAATTGTATATTTTATTTTATAGTATAAAGTATAATCTTACACTATTAAAAAAATACGTTACCTGTTGAATTCTGCAGTGTTAATTTATAATATAATAAGCTATAATGTTCTCATTGGATAAAAAAATACGATTTAATATTATTCTTTTCTAAAACTGATATCTGTACAAACAACAATAGTATTACAAAGTAAAGAGGTGTTTTTGGTGGAAAAAGAATAATATGGATTCTGAAGGAGCAGATGATAAATTGATATAACAAAAAATGCATGGATTGGTTCACAAATAAAGCAGAATAACGTGTCATCAGGTTAGTGGCTGGTCATTATTGGTTTTAATAATTTTTTTTAAAGTTTTTTTATCATATTTAAAATTTTTTTATAATTTTATTTTTTATTTTTTTAATTAATTTTTTTATTATACTTTTGTAATAATATGATTTATTGATTTTATTAAAAATAAAAAAATAAAAAATTGATCAAGCATAACGATAGAGTTATGAGTAATAAATTGTTATTTTCTAAAATATTATTCTTATTTTTCTTTTGTAATACGTATTATTGTTCCTATTAGAAATGATAAATTAAATCAATTTGCATTTACTATAAACTGTTTTTCATTTCCTTCAATTTTTTTCAGAAAAAAAAACCATATGTCAATATGAAAAATAAAATTGTACAGGATAATATGTGTTTCATTAAAATATGTAGTGTTTAATCATTAAGATATAGGTAGTAATTCAGGCAGTTTTTTCGGAGTACGGATTTGTGTTACATTATATTAACTCCATGTTACAAAAAAAATAAAATTGATAAAAAATTTATTTTTTTGAAAAAAAATCAATCTTCAAATAATTGATCAAACAAAACCATATTCAATTAGCATCTTTTTACTAGGTCCATGGTCTGGAAGATACTTTTCCCATGAAAAACAAAGTCCAAGAAATAATAGTATACGATCCAATGAAAGAATATACTTTTTCCTGTAAATAATAGTTCTAGAAAAGAATAGCAATCAGGATGTCATGCTTGTTAATATATATGCAAATTATAATACATATAGATCGTCAAATAATTTACTTTTAATTAATTTATTTTAAATTTAGTTAGAAACTCACTCATTTTTAAATTAATTACATTTTTTTGCCAATAATCATACAATCCCTCACTTTTTATTTTCGTAATTACATAATATCTATTAATAATTGTTCATACCCTGATCCAATGTCCAGGCCCAAATCCAGATAGCGTAAAAGGCCCAGTTAGTAAGGTTGGCCTCCCTCTGCAATCGACCTCCTTGCAAGAGGTCGGCTTCGACATAAGGAAGTCGGTAAAAAGGGATAGCTGGCAGATAACATTCATTCAAATAAGTAACTGTCCCTAAAATCTCTCAACCCACTTTCCGGAGTCAAATCTCAACCTCCCTAAGATAAAGGGACGATTATCCTCCTTAAAAGGTGGAACCACTCCAACGGTGGTTATGGGTTCACCTCTATAATACACTGACAACCCTCAGGTAACCAATAAGTTCCCATACTCTTAAAACTTGCTTAGACCCTTGCTGACTTAGGCATCGGAGTGTCTTTGCAGGTACCACCTCCGCTCTTTGTACAAACGCAAGTCGGAAGGAGCCCCTTGACCGAGACCTGGATCATAGGCTCCATCTTTCATACGCTAGGGCCAACCTTACGAGTCCAGCCCATCAATTTCGGGTTACCCAACGTAACAATAATATTTCTTTAATAAATACTTGTAGTATATAATACTATAATACGTATAAAGTAATTAATATATTATCGAAATGTGAAAATAATACTTATTTAAACATAAAAAAAATAAAAATAATTTTGAGATAGTTGAAACAACGAAATACTTATTACCACTGTTCCGTATTATTTTAAAATTATTGGATTTTTCTTAAAATATTAGTGAAATTATGTGTTTTAAATTTAAATTTTTTATTTTTTAATATTATATTATTTTATTTACGTATGAACGGATCAACCAGTTATTCACTGATTACACTAGTGATATTTCTGGTCTAACCGGTTCGATTATCGGTTTGGATTCGACAACCACGACACAGGAGCAGTAACGAGATATGTTCCGACGAAGCTTCCACGACAGCGTGTAGAAAGTCCACAAAAAACATCATCTTCTTCAACGTTCATGGAACTTTTATATATTACTATCAGAGGAAAAAGGTCTACGTTAGAGTGGGTGGAATCTAAGTCGAAGGTATGGGTCTGTTGGGAATGGGTCGCATTCTGCGAGTTTGGTCTGCTTTTGTGAACCTTAACTTAAATACAAAAAAAAACAAGTTAGTCATTAAACTAATAAATTAGATTACTTCATGTATTTTAACTATTTTATCTTTTCGAAAAATATAAAGGTTTAATTTTTTTATAATTTTAATTGTTTTTTTCGTTTTTTTATTTTCATAATGTAAGAAATAGGACGGTAAATAATTATATTTTATATTTTTATTCATGTTTATAGAATTTGGTCTTCACTTTAATTATCTACAATGTGGATGCTTTTCTTTTCTCCAAATCATTAAAAGGATAGACGATTAATATAAATTATACAAATTGACTTTATGTCATCTGATATAAATAATAGGCAAATAATTTTTTCTAACAAAAAAGAGTTATTTTAAGTAAATAAAACGATAATAAAACGTAAGGTTAAGTTGAAAAACAATATGCCATCTAAATTATAATGAAAGAAATTTATGTTATATATTTTAATTGTTAGGTTATAATAATAATAATAAAATTGAGATTTATTTTTTTTTGAGCTTATTTGAACTGAATCTATATTTTTATTGTCTAACCTTTTTTCCATTCAGCTACTTTTTTTTTTAACGGTGAACAAACCTATGGTCCATCCTTTTCGGTTTTTGACTGATTGTTTCTCTGCAGTCCATCTCAACCCATTCTTTTTTATCTTGAAATTACTTAAATGCCCTAACGGTAAACCCAAAATAATAACTGTGCTCAACTTTAAACTTGCTTTGACAACCCGTTCAGCAACTCATTCCAATAACCCACGTGTTTCAAAGTTATTGGAAGGTCAACCAAAAGTCATTTTTGGTCACTCTTGGTCACCTAATACATTGCCATCACAGAGTTTGTATTTATTTAATTCATTTTAATTTTAATTTAAATTCATTCATTTTTAAATTAACTATATTTTTATTTAATTATAAATTTTGTTAAATATTTATAAATTAAAAAGATAAAAATCTTCTTTTTATAATACTATTATAGTACTGACAAATTTGATATCTATTTTTGTGTTTATTATTTTAGAAATTAAAATTTGATTGTTGTTAAATTGTTAGTGAAAATATATATTTTAAATTTTAATTTTAAATTTTTTGACTATTTTATATTTTTATTTACATGAGACCGGATCAGATTAACGGTTCAAGTTCAACTAATGATCTATCGGTTGAACTAATAATTCAATGACTCAATAATTTAACTGGTTCGATTATCGGTTCGATTCTAACAACTATGCTTCTAAGTTAGATTATATAGATTATTTTGTATTATTTGTATCATATTGTAATCGACTTGAATTGGTTGAGTGATCAGCTCACTTGTTCGCTTGAACAAGTGTTAGAGGTTCGAATCCCGGTTTGTATATGTAATAGTCCATTGGCCAACGATAAATCTTTATTTAAAAGTTATATTCGTGGTGAATTAGTCCTTAACTTATCAAGTTGGGAGATATTGTAAAAAAAAATTTGTACCATATTGTGTATATTTTCTAATCTTTTTAAAAAATATATTCTACTAATATCCAAATTAAATATCTATAAACATTGATAAATGAAAACACTACTCAACTAAAAATGTGAAGGTAATGAAGGTATTTTTTTAATTGCATATTAAGATGGTTATAATATTTTTAAAATATTATTAAATATAAAAAATATTATTTTAATAATATATTTATTTTGAGTTTAAGAAAATAATAATTAGATGATGACTAAATATTATGATAAAAGGCCAAAAGTCCATAGTGTGTGAATAATGTGTTTGACAAAGTGTGCAGGTTAAAGCATTCATCTCATTCACTCACTAATGGCCCAAGAAATGATTACATATTAATATCTAAAATAAAAAAAAGCAATTTCACTTACATCTGAACCAAAACCAAAAGCAACTGAATTTATTCTTTCTCTTCTCTTTTCTCTTACACACGTGAAGTAGTCACAAAAGAAAGTAAGAAAAAAAAGAAAGTCTAATTAGGGTTCAAATAAAAAAAAGTGGATTATCAAAATCAAGCAAGTCAAAAGTTAGGATTCAGAAGCTAAGATCAAATCAACAGGTGAATCAGGAAATCTTTTCCATCGTTGTGCTTCATTGGTAATTTGTTGACAATGCTCTTCTCCTACAAGTACTGATCTAAAAATTTGAAAAAATTGGAGATTATGAAGCTCTACTACAATTCAAGGGTCAAGAATGAAACTTGGAGTTAAAGTATTGATAAATAGCTCAGATCCTTGAAGAAGATTGAAAAAGAATGAAAGAAAAGTAGCTGGATATGGATGCATGTAAGCTTTAATCACTGCTATAGTCCCATATCTCTTCTGTGCTACTACTGCTGTATGTATTTAAGAAAAAAAAAGTCAATTGTGCAAATCAAGTTTCAAGCTTTAGAAGCTTTACTCCTTTATTAAAGGGGTAAACGACCAGAGATTGATTCAAGGAGTGAGCACACAAGTTTGAGTCTTCATAACTTTCAAGCAAACGCTTCTTCTCCTTCATGAGTTTACATTAAATTTTCTGTTCTTCAGTGTTCATCTTTCTTTGTTTTTTTCAATGAAAAAATGCATTACTAAGTGAGGTATCAGTAAAAGTCATTGAGAAAAAAGACAAAGGGAGTTATTAAAAAAAGCCAAAAAATTATGTCAAACTCTTTTGTATATTTTTCCATTTTGTACACATGATCTTGAAGGGATTCCTATGCTAAGTTGGGTGAGCACTTAGTGGTTGTAAGTCTAGGGAGTGAACCTAGCCAAATATAGCTTGGGTAGAAACTAGATTTGTCCAAGATAGGACTGGGTTGAATACTAGAAAAATTGGTGTATCTAATCCTTGTGAAAGATAGTGAAAATTTTTTCATTATTGTGGGAAAGACTGGATATAGGTCACATTACACATGATAGTTGAACCAGGATACATGGCTGTGTGATTTTCTCTTCTCTACTCTTCTATTTCATTTTATCAAGAGACAAAATAAAAGTGTCTCTTGCATTGTACATTTCTCAGAAGTCACAGCTATTCAAAAATAAAAAGTTGCTCTGTTCCTGAATGCATTGAAAAGAGACAAAATAAAATTGCCTCCTGAATTTTAACTTAACAGTGTCATCAACAACTAAGTTCCTATTCCAGTTAGAAGCAAAAAAGGCATACGGAAGTTAAAAAAAAGAGGCCATAGATTCAACCCCCCTTCTCTAGGTCATTCACAAACCTTCAATTAGTATCAGAGTTTTAGTCTCAAAGAGGTCAAGTTTCACAGCTTGGGAAAAGATCCAAATGGCCAACAACATGGGATCGAATATCGTGTCTTACACACTCATTAAAGGTCAGTCCAACAACAGACCTCTCTTCTTTAACAGCAAGAACTATAACTACTGGAAGGAAAGAATGTGGATATATTTGTCCAATCTGTTAACTACAATATCTGGAAGATCATCATGAATGGTCCATAGGTTCCAACCAAAACAAGTGCAGAAGAAGTTGTGATACCCAAATAAGAAGCTGAATAGAATGATGAAGACAAGAAAAATGTGGATTTGAACACTAAAGCAATCAACATAGTGCACTGCTGAATTAGTTTTGAGGAGTACTAGAGGGTATCAAGGTGCAAAATAGTAAAAGAGATTTAGGATAGACACCAAGTTACTCATGAGGGCACTGAACAAGTGAAAGAAATAAGAATCGACATGCTGAGAAAAGAATATGAGATGTTTTCTATGAAGGAAGGAAAAACCATCGAATGAAATGTTTGAGAGATTTTCGGTCGTCATGAATAGCTTGGATGCTATGGAGATGACTCACATAGAACAAGTGCTAGTGAGAAAAATAATGATAAGCCTTGCCAAAAAGTGGGAAACATAAGCAACTGTCATTGCAGAGAGTGATAACCTTAAAAAGATGTTATATGATGACTTGAGAAGAAAATTCCTAGCCTATGAAACTACTCATATGAACTGTGACCTTAAAAAGAAAGGAATGGCTTTGAAAATCACTGTTGGGTCATTGGAAGATGATTCCAGTGACAGTTTCTTAGATAATAAAATTATATTTTTTTTAGAAGGCTAAGGGGGCTCATGAGAAGTAAAGGAAGGAACCAAGGATCAAGCTCAAAGGATAAAAAAAGAAACCTCAGTAAGATAATCTGTTATCACTGCAAGGAGGCAGACCACTTCAAGTATGATTGTTCTAAGTTTAAAAAGAAAGACAGAACAAGGAAGGACAAGAAAAAAAGTTTTGATGGCATCTTGGGAAGACTTGGAAATGACTTGGAGGAAGAAGAAAATTCTGAACACGAAGTTCATGCCTGCTTCATGGCTGATCAAGATCAAACTGAAGAGGTAATTTATCCCATCCTCATTAATGATAAACTTCTTCAAATGATTGATGATTTAACTGGTCATGTTGGTAAAGTTTTGGAAAAATGTCATGAACTATAGTCTGAAAATGATTCTTTAAAAGCTGAAAATACATACCTTAAAGAAAAACTAAGTGAAGCCAAAAATACAATAGATTTGCTGGAAGACAATAAACGACTTATATCTAAAAATGAAACTCTTAAAGGAAATCACTCAGTTATTTCTTTAATGGATAGAATTGAGAAAAATGAAAGGTTGGACAAAGTGATTAGAGGTCTTGATAAAGACATAGGTAAATTTGCTCAAAATTCTAGTAACTAACATCTTACTAATTAGTCAAAGACCATTGTTTGAAAAATATAAATTGGGGTATTTTGATAAATATAAAACTATTTTTGTGAAAACAAATGTTGAAAATGAAGCCTCAACTTCCAAAATGAAAAAGTTCAAACCTTATATCATTTTGAAAAATCAGCAAAGAAGAATCATTGTCAAACATACAAGAAACATGGACATTCATGTCATCAATGCTTCATTTTGGAAAAGAAAGTTGGAAATAAAGTATACAAGATTGTTAAAGATTTCAATCCATTTTTGAATGAATTTGGATGTTGTTGTAATTAGTTGAGTATATATGTGTATGGATATGTATGACTTGATTTTGTGAAGTTGGGTATCGTTGGTGATATATGTTAAATGAATTGAAATTGGTTTGGTTAGGCTTGGAATGGTTAGAAGTTGATGATTAAATGTTTGGAAGGCTTAAAAATGGTAAGGAAGTGGTTGGAATTGAATTAAATTGAAGAATTGGTTAAAATGAGTGTTTATGTAAATTTGATAAAAATAGAATTTTAACCAACTTTGACGGGGCATCACTTGGCACTCGGGCATAACTTGGCACTCGGAGTTCAGATTTAAGTGAAAATTATCTTAAATAAAAATTTGGTTATGGGAGCTTTAAAATGGTTTAAACTTTGGTATTAGAGTAGTTCACTCCTGTAAAGCCTGAGGGACGGATTGACTATGCTTCAGAGCATACTCTGTATTGTGTGTATATGCTATTTAAGATATTTGACTGATAAATACAGCATAACTATTCAGGAGCATATTTTTGGGACTTTAAAGTACTAGACTTGAGATATGAGACTGATCACCTTGATATCAATTGTTTGGTGTGAACAGGACCCAAATGACTTCTTGCGGACGCAGATGTGGTCGAGAAAGAGGTCAGAGACTTAATGAGGAACCTGAAACGACCGACAATAATTTGGTGATCTTTATGGCCGCATTAGAAAACATGGCTGCTGCTATGCAGGCCACATCTAAGGTACTAGGACAACAAACTGGTAATAGGAATTGAGACAACAGTGGTAATAGACTAATGACCTTAGCCACATTTCTAAAAGTTAATCCACCAATTTTTCAGGGTATAACAAATCCTACAGAGGCAGAAATTTGGTTTCTGGCTATGGAAAGAGCTCAACAAGCTCAACACGTACCTGAGGACCAATATGTTGAGTTTGCCACATATCAGTTATAAGAACAAAATATTTATTAGCTATTTAATTAGAATAAAATAATAATTTAATTATCTGGAATAGGTTGAAAACTTTAGAAATATTATTTTGAAAATTTAAAGGTGAGATTTGGATTTAACAGATTTTTTCGAGTGAAAAAATTACATTTTTTCTGCAAAAATACATAAAAACACGTATCGGTAATTTAGTTGGAAGTATCGGCTTAAGTCTGTTTGGTACTGTATATGAGAAAATAAAACTGCAAAAAAACTTAAGAAAGTATTTAGAATTGAAAACCGATTACTTATTATAAAGGTTTTGGCTAGAAATTGAACCAAACGAACTAAAAACACAAACTAGTTTGACCGGACCTAAGTTGGGCCTAAGCTCAACACTTATAAACCACTTAGGGCTTAGAGTTCAGCATCTCCCTCATTAAACACAAGTGTGGGCTACTGAGTTGAGAAGAGGAAGAAGAAAACCTAGGGTACTATTCACATTCATCTTCTTTGGATCATAACTTTTGATCCGGAGCTCTGTTTGACGTGCCATTTGCGGCCACTGAACAATTGCCTCGACTGGATCACCAAGAGTATTGATTAATAGTTTAGACAGTATTGGAACTAAATTGCACCCATCATCGGAATTTCCAAGCTTCTCATCTCCAAGATCAAGGATCTATTTTGCAAATCTTTTTCTTTCCTTAGTGCTTTGTCTTTCATTTGTAGACTTTAGTCACATGTTTTGGGTCAAATTTAATATCTGACAGTTACGCCATAAGTAAGAAGACTTTATAGATGCACTGACAATATCCTGCTTAGATCCTTTTGTAATAACTGGAAGAATTTTTCTAAAATCTCCACCAAAATCAATTGTTTTTCCTCCAAACGGCAAGATTAAACTTGATTCATTTGTATGCCGAAGTAAGTCTCTCATTGTTTGGTCAAGTGCTTCAAAACAAAACTTATTCAACATTGGTGCTTCATCCTAAATAATAAGTTTTGTTCCTGAAATTAATTTTCCTAACGGACTGCCTTGTTTAATGTTGCAAGTAGAAAATTCGTCAGGAATAAGAGGAATTGCAAATCTTGAATGAGCAGTTCTCCCTCCTAGTAACAAAAGATATGCTATTCCACTTGAATCTACAGTTAAAACTATTTCACCTTTAGATCTAAGAGCAGCTGATATAACATCCCATTTTTTTTTAAAAAAATTAAACAATGATTTATTATTTTATTTAAAGAAAATTATTCTCTTAAAAGTAATTAAATTAAATTTTATTATTATTATTATTATTATTATTATTATTATTATTATTTATTTTTCTCCCTATGGCCGAAGCCTTTAAAGAATGAAGAAAGAAAATTTAAAGCTGGTCTCATATGCATTTTATATATATATAAAACGTGGATTCATTCACAATATGAAAGCAAAACGTGGAGGCATGCAAGCATATATATGTATGGTAATGACATATGTATATACATCTTCTAATGACACCTAACCTACCTTATAAAAGCTAATCATCACCATCAGTCTTAATCTTCTCCATTTTCTCTTCCCTCATCACCGAATCATACAAGAAAAAGAAAAGAAAGGACCGAGAGAGAGCAACCAAGACTTTTCTATGGAACCGTGACTTTCAACTCCAATTAAAAATCTAATCCGGTAAAAGTGTTCGTATCTTCCTCCTTTACGTATTGGCGTCACTTTTGATCAGTGGAAGTTGACGGCGACGTAGTCCATCTTCTTTTTGAGTTCAGTTAACTGGAGTTCTAGAAAGCACAAACGATTTCTGACGCTTTCTTCTTCAGCAGCTCAGTCAGAAAGCTTTTCCGGAGCTTTCGAGGATTTTGGTTCTGTACGAAGGTAGGGGATTTTGTTTGAAGATTAACTGTTTTTAAACTATAAATGCCATGGAAGTCTAGTGGGTATTTGTAAATAATTTATGATTGTTTGAAATGACTGAATAATGAGTTTGAGTTGTATTTGTGACTGAATTTGATGAATATGTATTTGATTTCTCGATTGAAAAGAGGTTGAAAATGGTTCAGTTGGGACCTGAAAAAGGGTGGCTAACCCCGAGTTTTAGGGGAAGTACTGTCGAAATTTTATAAAAATCTGAGGTTTTATTTGAAAAGTTATTTTAAAAGATTTGGTTTTGGAAAATTAAATTATTTGAGATTTATTTAGTTGAGAAAATGTGTATTCTATTTTTAAACTAGATTTATTAAGAAAAACATAATGTTTTAAATCCAATTTTGTAAGAAGAGATTTTGTTCTAAGTGTTGTTTTGAGTTTGTTTTTTTAAGAAAAGGAATCTCTGTCACAGGAGAGCAGAGAACAAAGATTAAAGGAATATATTAATTAATGAAGCGTCTGCCACAGGAGAGCAGATGTGACATTGTTTGGGCCTTAGTGCCAAATGTAAAGTGGGGACGCCCACACACTGAGAACTGTTTTCCAGATGTACGATTATTGATTTGGAAAGTCACACTGATGCGGCCTAGCCGTACGACCTATAAGCACACTGATGCATCAGGAAAGCCATATATGGGACTTGTGCCCGGGTAATATCGGGAGCGAGTAGGCAACCGACACATGAGCTCATGGCCTGTGTTAGGGATAGACATGCATCATGTTGTTTGCACATTTGCATTTGATTGCGCTTGCTTGTTTTATTACTTTGTGATTGTATTGTTTGTCTTGTTGTGACTTGCTTGTACATTGAATTGAATCTCTTGCTTGCACTATTTATTTGTGAGTGTATTAAAGTGATTACGAGTTGACATTTGACTGAGGATTAACTATGTGGTTGAGAGACAGAAAATGTGACTAGTTTTATATTTAAAATTTGTTTTGAGTTTAGAAATTTAAAGAAAAGTAATTATTTATCTAAAGTAGAAATAAAAGTATTTCCAAAGGGTTAACAAAATAGTTTTACTAAGTAAGTTAATTATTTGCATTAAATTCATTACTTTTACGGCATTCCCATTCCCTACTGAGAACGTGTGGTTTGTTCTCACCCCAAAATCTTCCACCCTTTCAGTGACACAGGTTCGAAGATTCAGTTAGAAGATGCAGACGACTAGTAGATTTACTTGTGATTCCTATTATTTTTATAGAGTTTCCTCGCCCTTGTTGCTTTAAGTTTTATTTTATCCAGAGGGATAGGTATTGTATTTGAGTTTTATATTGAATTCATTTGTATAGCATTTATTATTATTAATAATTGTGTGATTTGAATTACTACAAATAATTTTCTGGTATTTTCTTATAAACTGAAACGCGATATCGACCTAAAGGCTCAATATTAAATAGTAAATAAGGAGAACAGGTTAGTAACTCCTTACTTTTGGTACGATCATGACGTGCTAAAAGTTAGGGTGTTACAGTTACATTATGGTATCAGAGCAGTTCGTTCCTGTTAGAGCCTTGGGAATAGACTGACTATGCTTTACTGCATACTCTGCGAGCGGTTCTTTGCTTAGTAGAGCTACTGACTGCCGGTTACTTTCTGAGGGGCTCCGCATGAGAAAAAGAGGGTCCCCCTTACTCTTTTCTCTTAAAGCTTGCTTTAGAAAGCTCCGCGAGAAAGGGTTGGTTAAGATCTTTTAACTGTAAACCATATTAAAGTCACTCAATGGAAATGTTCGCCTTTGGAATGATGATGTACCTCTGTATCCATATAGAAAGAAAATACGACCATTACGTGAATTTGTAGCTTCAATAACTTGGTCGTACACGTTCTGTTGTTCTATTGTCATTTGAGATAAGTATTGTTTGTGCTATTCAGCTAACAAAACACGGTCATAGTTAAGTTCATCCAATATTAATTTGTTGTTAGAACATCTTGTCTTCTAATATTAATGTTATCTATACTTGGATATGGCATTGTTGGGAATTCTTGTAGTGACCTTCCATTGCTATTAAGTATTTCCTCAATTTCAATTAGAGTTAGTTGCAATAACTCCTCATCTGACATGACCGGATCTAAAAAATGAATAAAAAAGACGTATTAGCAGAAATTAAATTAATCCATTTAATATATACTTTTTTAAATATAAATTAGTTACTGTATTTATAAATATAGTTTTTTTAATAGCATGCAAACTAAGATAGTGTATATGTTTATATAGACTTGAATATTGAAATATACCTGGTAAATTAAATATATTTATATGATTATGCAAAATTCTATATGATAATAGTGTCTAGCATTTCTCCCAAACAACTTTTGGTCGTATCATTGAGTTTGACCATAATAGGATTGCAAAGAGTTTCTGTAAATATCGACCTGAACCAATAACTTTCTTCTTTAATTGCATCAACATATTCCTGATCATCGTCTAATAAACCCCATGCGTAACATGCATCTCTATATGAAGAGTAAATAATATTGTTGTAGGTTCTTAGATCCTTGAAACTTCTTGGGCCCCTTACAATATTCAATAGCATTCTTAAATAGTATAATTCACCGGATGATGGTGGTACAAAGAATAATCTTCTGATGACAGTACCGGCTTTTTGTGGTTCACATACTCGAAGTTTGCTTTTTGAAACAAATTTTCTTGGAAAATCAATATAAGTTAATTGTCTGGCTTCATTGTATTTTCTAGTAGCTCTAAACCATGCTATAAACATCGATTTTTTAACAGTTGCCTTTTGAACTATGTATGTCAGTGTCTCTCTATCTTCAAATATGACGATCTGTTCATTAGGCAAGTGAAAACTTAATCTTTCAACAGATGGCTTTCTATAGTGTATATCATATGCAAAGATTATCCATGTAGATTCACAGGGTGAAATGTACCGATAATCATAAAATATTTTGATCTCATCAACGATACAATTTGCATTCTCAGCTTCTGAATTTGAATAAAAAGATGCTGTAACCCGGTCACTTCCCTTGTTGACATATTTGAAGAGATATTTGATTGATCTGGATTGATTGCACCACTCAATATTTATATGAGCACCATATTTTAACAATAAGAACTTATTGTGGGGAACAACATATCGATTATCCAAGTGAATTCCAGATATCTCAATAGCGCGATCGTCATTTTGCTATCTATATACTGAATACCCATTATGATCAATGGTGGTTTGTTCAACAAACTTTTTAGGGAAGTGACGAATGCATTGTCCATTTTTCATGAAAGGTGAGTTTTTTCATGCAGTTCTGCATGGCCGATGCTTAATTAAATTCTTAATTGCTTCATAGTATTCTACATCTAGCACTGGATCTGGACTTTTAGCTGATATGATGGTGTCCTCAGGAGTAGGATATTTATGTCTTTGCACAAGAAACAACAATATATATGTATGCAGTAATCTGTGCTTCTGGAATTCAATAGTATATATGACTGTAAAAAAACTAAAAAAATGTTCTTATAAATAGAGAGATGTAGAATATAAGTATAAATATTCTTGGTAAATATAAACGTCACCGATTTACCTGCCATAGCCATGCCAAATAGTATGTTCTTGTTTATGTCTTTAATGGTCTTGTCCAATTTAGCTTTGAATAGTTGATGAGCAGATATTTTATACGCTTTTTGACATCATTTTCATATAGTTTTTAGTAGTTTTATTTGGTTTTTATTAAGTTTTTATAGGTTTTAGTTTTAAATTCACATTTTTGGATTCTACTATGAGTTTTTGTGTTTTTTTACAATTTTAGGTAATTTCTGGCTGAAATCGAGGAGCTGGAATAGAAGTTTGATTCAGAGATAGAGAAAGCACTGCAGATTCTGTCCGGATCTGACCTCCTTGCATTCGGAAGAGTTTTTCTAGAGCTACAAAAGTCCAAATGAAGCACTCTTAATGGCTATGGAAACCTGACTTTCAGAGCTTTCCAGCAATATATAATAGTCTATACTTTACTTCGGATTAGAAGGCCCAAAACTGGCGTCTAACGCCAGCTTCCTGCCCCGTTCCAGGAGTCCAACGCCCAAAGAGCAGAGACCAATGTCCAAACACCCAGAGAGGACCCCCTAGCTAGCGTTCTACATCCAAGGAGCCTTATAGCACCTGGATCTCATTAAAGCTCAGCCCAAACACTTACCAAGTGGGCTCCAGAAGTGGATTTTAGCACTAAATAGACTATTTTTACATAATCATTTGAACATACCACAAAATGCATACTATTTAGCCTATTTTTGTTTTACTTTGTGTTTTTTACTTTCAGTATGAGTTTCTAAACCTCCTAGGTTGAGAGGAGGAGCCCTGCTGCGTCCTATGAATTAATAAAAGTACTACTGTTTCTCTTCGATCCATGTTTAATTAATTCTAAGATGTATATTCATACTTCATCGTGGTGAATAGGATGATCTAACCAATTAGCTCTGTTCATCACATTAAGACGAACGTGCTTGACAAACACCCGCGTCTACTTGGGTCAGAATGCATCTTTCATCGGACAAGGATGACCAACAGCTTGAATATACATCTCTCAGACGGCTAATCCACGACTTCATTGGGGACTACTCGAGACATCAGTTCAGCCAATTTTCGGGGAGATTAGGGTCTCTGTGGTAGAGGCTAAAACCCAAAGATGCAGCATTCTCTGATCCGGAAGATCCGACCTTGTCTCTGGCATTTTGAATAGGATCATAAAAGAGAATGGAGTGTACGCGCTTCACCCTCAAGTAGAGATGGATCCACACTAAACCTAGGCTTCAGATCTAGAGGAGTATTGGCAGCTGCTCAAACCTGTGTCAATCATATACAGCCTGTCATTGAAGAAATCATTCACAAGCAAAGAGAGCAGTAGTACTAGAGTGAATTTAGAAAGACAAAGCAACTCCAACTCTCAACTCCATTCCTATCATTTAATCTAATTGGTTTTACCCCTTTCACACATTACTCTTACAACTCCATATATGATATATAATCATATAAAGTTTATCCAACAGCCTTCTGATTCCGCCTGACTAAGACCTGCAAGATAACCATAGCTTGCTTCAAACCACAATCCTCGTGGGATCTACCCTGACTCGCTCTGGTATTACTTGGACGATCCAGTGCACTTGCTAGTACTGCTTGTACGAAAGTTCGGGGTTTGCGTACACGCACCAATAGTCTACATACAATATTAGGTCTATCTTCTGGTCTAAGGTTATTTTCCTTGCAATACCGTTTAATTTCTTTCCATTGAGGATTGCAAAATTAAATTGTTTCCAAAATTATAAAACCAAAATTATACATTAAAAGTAAATAAGAGATTGCAATAAAGGATTAAATAATACGAAAATAAATTTGTTTAAAATAGATTTTTAGTACCTGACAACAGAGGTCCGGTTGCTTATCTCATTTTGTGTGTCATATATGTAAAGTTGAACAGATTTTGCAGTTCTTCTTTGCGATGGTAATAAACTTCCCATTAGATGATAATTTTGTCCATGTAGAATAAACGTTGGTGGCCCACAACTATTGCTTCCAGATTTATGTATTTTCCCACTAAAGGAAGTGAAGGCAAACATATACTATTATATGTGCGGGTATTGTTCTGAAAATGAGTGGCCTTTGCACTGGTGCCAAACTAGAGGTCTTCAAGTATTTGAGGTGGTTGCTGTAACATTGGTAATTCTACCTTTCCTTGATGACAACATAAACTAAATTTTGGATTTCTGGAGTTGTAATGTTTATCCATCTATTTTTCGTACCAAAATGTAGTACCACAATACTCGCATTGATATTCTGGATCTCCTAGATCCAGATAACCTATAGAATAAGCAGTATAATGAATTGATTCTTTTGCATTATTTAAAAATTTAAGATTAATAAATAACTTAAAAAAAAGTTGACCTTGTGGCCGTAAATTTGCATTTCTAACTGTTTCACACGTATCTTCTTCTTCGACTGCATAACAATAATTAGACATTTTAAGGAGTATTAAATTTTATTTTTAATCATGATGTGTATATTTAACAAAAATTTTAGTTGTATTTTAACTTATATTCTATAACCTTATCCATAATAGGTGTTATTTTGTTCTAATAGTTGAAACATATTTTTGTACTCATATGTGTCTCCATGTTGCTTAGTGTTATTGTTTACTTCATAGGAAATTGTTCCTGAAGACACACATGGTATCCGTATTACAAATTAAATAAAATTGAAATAAAATTAAAAGTATTTAGAATAAAGTACAAGTAGGGAAAATATTTATTTACTATATATTTTTAATTTGAAAACTGTGTTTGGCATACAATTTTATCTATTTTTATTGAAACTAATTAAATCTACGTGCAATAATACAATTGTGATATTTATATTTACTTTTCACTTAATAGGTATTTTAAAGAACTAATTCTAGTCATTGTCAGATATTAACCAAGAGTTTAACTTAATGCACATATATAGTATGTGAAAACAAATAGCAAGACTAAACGCACCTTAAATTAAAAAGTTAGATTTTTTACTTTGAAATGAACTGCTTCTCTTTGTATCATTTGCACTGACTATACTATTTGAGTTTATTGATTGCCTTGGTTTGAAAGGCGATTCAGTTGAGTCAAATAGTTGAGAGAAATTTCTAAATTGAAGATGACTTTAATATTCTGATTGATTGCTATGTAGTTGTGAATAACATGTGAAGGAAAAGTTATTAATAGTGAAGATTATGTGTAATTTAAAAAAAATTAATATGAAATATATGCAGATACCTTTTGTTGTAAATTCAGCATATGGTTGACTATCAGAAATATTGACTGAATGGAGATTATCTAATATTGGTGTTTGGGTGATTAAGCTCTTATTTGCTAAATTGATTTCTTCTGCTTGATTATTAGAATTATTTACTCCTAATAATTATTGCAAATTATTCAAATCTTAATACTTAATTGACAATTATTATTTTATTTAAGTTTTATCAACTTTTTTATGTCAATTATTAAAATTACTTTAAATTTATATATTTTTAAATTTTTCAATTAAACCATAATTACAAATTTTTGTCTAATTATACGCTTCTTTATGTAATAAGAATTGTGAAACAACTTTTTATTTTTTTAGAATAGAATTTGAATCTTTATTCATTGATTTTTTTAAGAGGTTACAATTTATATTATTTAATTCAAGAGATATTAAAAGTACTTGTCATATAAATTAGTTAGTAAAATCAATTCATTTGATTGATAAGAGTTTAAAATTTTTATATTGTTACTCATTATGATTGAATAAAAAAATAATAATAATACATGAGGTTATATGTTATCTAACTTTAAGTATGATAGCAATTTTAATATTAATGTATAGAATTATCTAAATAATTTGAAAACCTTTTTTTTTCCAGAGACGGAAGAAAATTGTATGTAATCCACTGTAATTGTTAAGTGATTTATTTTTGTTGATAAGGAGTTTAATTATTGGTAATTTTAATTAATAATTCGGAGACTCGGATTCAAGAAGAATAAAATTTGTAGAGAAATCTAACATTTAGATTCAATATATGTAGATATAATACTAAAATTTAAACACACTATTTAATTTTGAAATCTAGCAACACACAAACATGTGATATTTCAATGATAAAGTCAATGTGGTTACATATCTAGCAAGCATGTTAATCCTAATGCCTACAACTACTTCCAAGTCACAAAAGAGCATTATCCTGAACGCTATGGTTCTCCTACTATAAAACAAAGTCAAAGTCACCATATCTTAAGATTAACTTGAAACATAAGATACTTAGATTAGTTCCCTATAGTTTATCTACCTGCATATTATAAGGTCTCGTGTTCTAATATTACACAGGAAATATAATTTCATAGTATGCAAACATAGATATTATCTTCACGATATCTTTATATTCCACTCATTGTAACATGATTGTATCAGTGTTTCCTGGATTATATCGCTTGATATGAAACTGAGTAAACCAGTGTTATCAACATCTAGTAACTTTATTCGTCTTTTGATGACTTGCATCATCTACCCATTTCTCTTATCTAAAAGGACCATAAAAAGAGCATAATCCCATTGAATCAATGCAATTTCATAAACAAATGATATATATTATAGTACATTGCTTTGAAATAGGTTTGTGTTAAATTTCAGGTGAAAAAAGCAACAAAAAGGGGAAGGAAACAACAAAAGAAGCTGGGCGTGCCACTTGGAACAAACGCCTAGAATGTGTATGGGCGTGGCACGCCAGTTATACATTCCATAGAAGAGTGCTTGAAGCCTTAACATGGACGTGGCACGCCAGCACCAGGGCGTGGCACGCCAGTTATACTTTTCAGAGAGCAAAGTTGGAAGCAACAAAGGGGGCGTGGCACGCCAATCCCATCATTCACTATGGGCGTGCTACTTGAGCCACAGGGAGTGGCACACCAGTTCACCAATCCAGAAAGAGAAGAACACTTGGGGCGTGCCACTTAGTGTTAAAGGCATGGCATGCCAGCTTTAAACCAACACTTGGGCGTGTCACTTGGGGCTCTAGGCGTGTGATGAGCGAATACTTTATATGCTTTTTGGCAATGTTTTTAGATAGTTTTTAGTATGATTTAGTTAGTTTTTAGTATATTTTTATTAGTTTTTAAGCAAAATTCACATTTCTAGACTTTACTATGAGTTTGTGTATTTTTCTGTGATTTCAGGTATTTTTCGTGTGGGATCGACCCTTACTCACGTAAGATATTACTTGGACGACCCAGTGCACTTGCTGGTTAGTTGTGCGAAGTTGTGAAGAGATGTGTGAATCATGGTATTGTGCACCAAGTTTTTGGAGCCATGCCTGGTGATAACAATTTCGCCTACCAAGTTTTTGGCGCCGTTGCCGGGGATTATTCGAGTTTGGACAACTGACGGTTCATCTTGTTGCTTAGATTAGGTATTTTTCTTTTTATTTTGTTCCTCAAAATTTTAAGAATGAATTCTAGAGTTTCAGATGATGTTTTCATCATCACAGGAGCTAGTTGATTCCCATCAATTTGGTTGTTGTATGTAATGTCTTGCTGAAGCTTGGCTAACCATGTCTAATCTTTTTAGACTGAAGCTTTAGACTAACATTGCATGATTCCTGGAATTCATATTAAAAATTTTGAGTTTCTTATTTTCTTTTCAAAAAAAAAAAATAATTTTCGAAAAAAAATAAATACAAAAAAATTTATAAAATCATAAAATCAAAAATATTTTTGTGTTTCTTGTTTGTGTCTAGAGTCAAATTTTGAGTTTGGTGTCAATTGCATGTTTTAATTTTTCTAAAAATTTTCGAAAACTCATGCATGGTGTTTTTCATGATCTTCAAGTTGTTCTTAATGAGTCCCCTTGTTTGATCTTCATATTTTCTTGTTTTTTTCATATGCATTTTTAAATTCATAGTGTTTAAACATGAAAAATCTCTAAGTTTGGTGTCTTGCATGTTTTTCTTTTCTTGAAAATTTTTCAAAAATATGTTCTTGGTGTTCATCTTGACATTCAAAGTGTTCTTGCATGTTTTATTTGTTTTGATCTTAGTTTTTCATGTTTTGAGTCATTTTTGTGTTTTTCTCTCTCCTCATTAAAAATTCAAAAATAAAAAATATATATTTTCCTTGTTTCACTTATAAATTTCGAAATCTTTGGGTTGACTTAGTAATTTTTTTTAAAATAAGTTGTTTCTTGTTAGTCAAGTCAAGATTTCAATTTCAAAAATTTATCTTTTCAAAATCTTTTTCAAAATAAAATCTTTTTCATTTTTTTTCTTTGTTTTTCGAAAATTTTCAAAAATCTTATTCAAAACTTTTCAAAATCTTTTTCCTATTTTTACCTCATATTTTTCGAAAATCTTTACTAACATTAATGTTTTGATTCAAAAATTTCAAGTTTGTGACTTGCCTATTAAGAAAGGCTCAATCTTTAAATTTTAAAATCATATCTTTTAGTTTCTTATTAGTCAAGTCATCAACTTTAATTTTAAAAGTCAAATCTTTTTAATTTCCTTTTCAAATCTTTTTCAAAATAAATTTCAATCATATCTTTTTAATCATATCTTTTTCAAATCATATCTTTTTTAATCAAATCTTTTTCAATCATATTTTTTTTAATTTTGATTTCAAAATTTTTTTCTAACTTCTTATCTTTTCAAAATTGATTTTCAAATCTTTTTCAATTAACTACTTAACTTTTTGTTTGTTTTACTATTTCTTATCTTTTTCAAAACCACCTAACTACTTTTCTCTCTCTAATTTTTGAAAATCACCTTCCTCTTTTTCAAAAATCTTTTTGTTTAACTAATTGTTTTAACTTTTAATTTTATTCCTTTCCTTAATTTTCAAATACTAACTGATGAGCGGATAATTTATACGCTTTTTGGCATTGGTTTTAGTAAGTTTTTAGTATGTTTTAGTTAATTTTTATTATATTTTTATTAGTTTTTATTTAAAATTCACTTTTCTGGACTTTACTATGAGTTTGTGTATTTTTCTATGATTTCAGGTATTTTCTGGCTGAAATTGAGGGACCTGAGCAAAAATCTGATTCAGAGGCTGAAAAAGGACTGCAGATGCTATTGGATTCTGACCTCCCTGCATTCGAAGTGGATTTTCTGGAGTTACAGAGGCCCAACTGGCACGCTCTCAATTGCGTTGGAAAGTAGACATCCTGGGCTTTCCAGCAATATATAATAGTCTATACTTTACTCGAGATTTGATGGACCAAACCAGCGTTCAAAATCAGCTCAAGAACTCCCGGCGTTTAACGCCGGAACTGGCACAGAAGTGGGAGTTAAACGCCCAAACTGGCACAAAAGCTGGCGTTTAACTCCAGAAAAAGTCTCTACACATGGAAGCTTCAATGCTCATCCTAAGCACACACCAAGTGGGCCCGGAAGTGGATTTTTATGTCATTTACTTATTTCTGTAAACCCTAAGCTACTAGTTCTCTATAAATAAGACTTTTGCTACTGTATTTTCATCTTGGTAGCTATCTTTGAGTAGTCTTATGCTATCTTAGATCATGGGGCTGGCCTCACGGCCATGCCTAGACCTTGTTCTTATGTATTTTCAACGGTGGAGTTTCTACACACCATAGATTAAGGTGTGGAGCTCTGCTGTACCTCGAGTATCAATGCAATTACTACTATTTTCCATTCAATTCAGCTTATTCTTGTTCTAAGATATTCATTCGCACCCAAGAACTTGATGAATGTGATGATTATGTGACGCTCATCATCATTCTCACTTATGAACGCATGCCTGACAACCACTTCCGTGCTACATGCAAACAAGGCTTGAATGTTTATCTCTTGGATTTCTTAATCAAAATCTTCGTGGTATAAGCTAGAATTGATGGTGGCATTCTTGAGAATCCGGAAAGTCTAAACCTTGTCTGTGGTATTCCAAGTAGGATTCAAGGATTGAATGACTGCGACGAGCTTCGAACTCGCGATTGTGGTGCGTAGTGATAGACGCAAAAGAATCACTGGATTCTATTCCGACATGATCGAGAACCGACAGATGAATAGCCGTGTTGTGACAGAGCACGTTGAACATTTTCACTGAGAGGACGGGACTGTAGCCATTGACAACGGTGATGCCCAACATACAGCTTGCCATGGAAAGGAGTAAGAAGGATTGGATGAAGACAGTAGGAAAGCAGAGAGACGGAAGGGACAAAGCATCTCCATATGCTTATCTGAAATTCTCACCAATGAATTACATAAGTATCTCTATCTTATTACAATTACGTGCAACAATAGCGCCAAGTTTTTCTGATCCGGCAACAACACCAAGTTTTTGGCGCCGTTGTCGGGGATTGTTCGAGTTTGGACAACTGACGGTTCATCTTGTTGCTTAGATTAGGTAATTTTATTTTATTTTGTTCTTCAGACGGTTCATCTTGTTGCTTAGATTAGGTATTTTTCTTCAGAATTTTTAAGAATGAATTCTAGAGTTTCAAGGTGATGTTCTTATCATCACAAAAGCTGATTGATTCTCATCAATTTAGCTCTTGAATGTAATGTTCTGCTGAATCTTGGCTAGCCATGTCTAATCTTTTTAGACTGCAACTTTAGACTAACATTGCATGATTCTTTGAAATTCTCATTAAGAATTTTGAACCCTTATTTTTCTTTTCCATATAATTTTCAAAAAATCCAAAAAAAAATTAAAAAATCTTAAAATCAAAAAATATTTTTATGTTTCTCGTTTGAGTCTAGTGTCTAATTTTAAGTTTGGTGTCAATTGCATGTCTTTATTCTTCTAATTTTCTAAAATTACATGCATTATGTTCTTCATTGATCTTCAAGTTGTTCTTAATGATTTCCTTGCTCTGATCTTTAAATTCTCTTGTCTTGAGTGTTTTGTTGTTTCTCATATGCATTCTCAATTTGTTAGTGTCAATAGTATACAAACTTCTAAGTTTGGTGTCTTGCATGCATTGTTTATTTGATCTTAGTTTCATTTTGATTATTCCTCATCATTAAAAATTCAAAAAAATTTTTAATTTGTATCTTTTCAAGTCAATAATACAGAGAATTGAAGATTCAGAACATACAGCAGAGGAATTACACAGAAAAAGCTGGGCGTTCAAAACGCCCAATGAGGAAGGAAAGCTGGGCGTTCGAATTCTTCTACCTCCTCCTTCTATTCTTCTTTTCCTCTGACATCTCAAGGAATCTCTATATTGTGACATAGAGGATTCCATATTTTCTTGCTGTCTTCTCTTTCATATGAGCAGGAACAAAGACAAAAGCATTCTTGTTGAGGCTGACCCTGAACCTAAAAGGACCTTAAAGCGAAAGCTAAGAGAAGCTAAAGCACTACTCTCTGTAGAGGACCTAACAGAAATCTTCAAACAAGAAGAAGACATGGCAGCCGAAAACAACAACAATGCCAACAATGCAAGGAAGGTGCTGGGTGACTTTACTGCACCTACTTCCGACTTCTATGGGAGAAGCATCTCTATCCCTGCCATTGGAGCAAACAACTTTGAGCTTAAGCCTCAATTAGTTTCTCTAATGCAACCGAATTGCAAGTTCCATGGACTTCCATTGGAAGATCCTCATCAGTTTTTAGCTGAATTCTTGCAAATCTGTGACACTGTCAAGACCAATGGGGTTGACCCTGAGGTCTACAGACTTATGCTATTCCCTTTTGCTGTAAGAGACAGAGCTAGGATATGGTTGGACTCACAACCTAAAGAAAGCCTGAACTCTTGGGAAAAGCTAGTCAATGCCTTCTTGGCAAAGTTCTTTCCACCTCAAAAATTGAGTAAGCTTAGAGTGGAAGTCCAAACCTTCAGACAGAAGGAAGGTGAATCCCTCTATGAAGCTTGGGAAAGATACAAACACTTGATTAGAAAGTATCCTTTTGACATGCTTTCTGAATGGAGCATCATAGGTATTTTCTATGATGGTCTGTCTGAACTGTTCAAGATGTCATTGGACAGCTCTGTTGGAGGATCTCTTCATCTGAAGAAGACGCCTACAGAAGCTCAAGAAATCATTGAAATGGTTGTAAATAACCAATTCATGTACACTTCTGTAAGGAATCCTGTGAACAATGGGACGAATCGGAAGAAAGGAGTTCTTGAGATTGATAGTCTGAATGCCATATTGGCTCAGAACAAAATATTGACTTAGCAAGTCAATTTGGTTTCTCAAAGTCTGTCTGGAATGCAAGCTGCACCAGGCAGTACTAAGGACACTTCATCTGAAGAAGAAGCTTATGATCCTGAGAACCCATCAATGGAAGAGGTGAATTACATGGGAGAACCCTATGGAAACACCTATAATCCTTCATGGAGAAATCATCCAAATCTCTCTTGGAAGGATCAACAGAGACCTCAACAAGTTTTCAACAACAATAATGGTGGAAGAAACAGGTTTAGCAATGGCAAGCCTTTTTCATCATCTTCTCAGCAACAGACAGAGAATTCTAAGCAGAGCCACTCTGACTTAGCAACCTTGGTCTCTGATCTAATCAAAACCACTCAAAGTTTCATGACTGAAACAAGGTCCTCCATTAGAAACTTGGAGGCACAAGTGGGTCAGCTGAG
>NC_029774.3:15041062-15042983 GCF_000817695.3 Arachis duranensis | reverse complement strand
ATCGCCACTGAGGAAGACCTCAATGGACGTCCACTGGCCTCCAATGAGTTCCCTAATGAGAAACCATGAGAATCTGAGGCTCACACTGAGACCATAGAGATTCCATTGGATTTACTTCTGCCATTCATGAGCTCTGATGAGTATTCTTCCTCTGAAGAGGACGAAGATGTTACTGAAGAGCATGTTGCTAAGTGCCTTGGAGCAATCATGAAGCTAAATGACAAGTTATTTGGTAATGAGACATGGGAGGACGAACCCCCTTTGCTCACCAAAGAACTGGATGACTTGACTAGGCAGAGATTACCTCAAAAGAGACAGGATCCTGGGAAGTTCTCAATACCTTGTACCATAGGCACCATGACCTTTGAGAAGGCTCTGTGTGACCTAGGGTCAAGTATAAACCTTATGCCTCTCTCTGTAATGGAGAAGCTAGGGATCCTTGAGGTACAAGCTGCAATAATCTCACTTGAGATGACAGACAATTCGAAAAAACAGGCTTATGGACTTGTAGAGGATGTCTTGGTAAAGGTTGAAGACCACTACATCCCTGCTGATTTCGTAGTCCTAGAGACTGGGAAGTGCATGGATGAATCCATCATCCTTGGCAGACCCTTCCTAGCCACAGCAAATGCTGTGATTGATGTTGATAGAGGAGAACTGATCATTCAAGTGAATGAAGAATCTCTTATATTTAAGGCTCAAGGATATCCTTCTGTAACCATAGAGAGGAAGCATGAAGAGCTTCTCTCAAAACAGAGTCAAACAGAGCCCCCACAGTCAAACTCTAAGTTTGGTGTTGGGAGGCCACAACCAAATTCTAAGTTTGGTGTTGAACCCCCACATTCAAACTCTAAGTTTGGTGTTGGGAGGTTTCAACATTGCTCTAAACATCTGTGAGGCTCCATGAGAGCCCATTGTCAAGCTACTGACATTAAAGAAGTG
Organism: Arachis duranensis; assembly: GCF_000817695.3. Lineage (NCBI taxonomy): Eukaryota > Viridiplantae > Streptophyta > Magnoliopsida > Fabales > Fabaceae > Arachis > Arachis duranensis. The sequence goes on along the minus strand of NC_029774.3, from coordinate 15,042,041 downwards.
CTTGTTGGGAGGCAACCCAATGTTATATTTATCTATTTTCCATTATTATTTTATGTTTTCTATAGGTTGATGATCATGTGAAGTCACAAAATCAATTGAAAAAGCAAAGACATAATGAAAAACAGAATGAAAAATAGCACACCCTGGAGGAAAACCTTGCTGTGTTTAAACACCAGTAAGGGCAGCAAATGGGCGTTTAACGCCCAGTCTGGCACCTTTCTGGGCGTTTAATGCCAGAAATGGGCACCAGACTGGCGTTTAACGCCAGGAATGGGCAAGAAGCTGGCGTTAAACGCCAAAAAAGGGCAGCAGCCCGGCGTTTAATGCCAGGATTGGCAGAAAGGGCATTTTACACTCCACTTGGTGCAGGGATGAGCTATTCTTGACACCTCAGGATCTGTGGACCCCACAGGATCCTCACCTACCCCCTCCATCTCCTCTATTTCTTCTTCTTCTACTCTCTTCTTTCTTCTTTTGCTCGAGGACGAGCAAACCTTCTAAGTTTGGTGTGGTAAAAGCGTTGCTTTTTATTTTTCCATAACCATTTATGGCACCTAAGGCCGGAGAAACCTCTAGAAAGAGGAAAGGGAAGGCAAAAGCTTCCACCTCCGAGTCATGGGAGATGGAGAGATTCATCTCAAGGGTGCATCAAGACCACTTCTATGAAGATGTGGCCATGAAGAAGGTGATCCCCGAGGTCCCTTTCAAACTCAAAAAGAGTGAATATCCGGAGATCCAACATGAGATCCGAAGAAGAGGGTGGGAAGTTCTTACCAACCCCATTCAACAAGTCGGAATCTTAATGGTTCAAGAGTTCTATGCCAATGCATGGATCACCAAGAACCATGATCAAAGTGTGAACCCAGACCCAAAAAATTGGCTTACAATGGTTCGGGGGAAATACTTGGATTTTAGTCCGGAAAATGTAAGGTTGGCATTCAACTTACCCATGATGCAAGGAGATGAACACCCTTACACT